>NC_045775.1:80103638-80410305 GCF_008692025.1 Phocoena sinus
CAAAATCCTGGGTGTGATATTGTATTATAGTTCTGCCAGTGATTCCACTGGGGAAGACTAGGTAAAGGGACATGAAATCTCTCTGTATTATTTCTTACAGCTGTATGTGAATTTATTATTCTCTCAAAATAAAAAGTTCAATTAAAAAATAAACCCCCCATAATTGTAGTCAGATGTCTCTCAGGTTAGGTTTTAACAAAGGGATTTAGTAAACACAATAGAGAGTTCTTTTCTCTTTTTTCTTTGTATTCTTTTTAGATGGAGCATAATGCAGAGATACAAAAAGTAAGTATATAACAGCTTGCTGGATTATCACAAAATGAACGCACACACGTAGCCATCACCCAGATTAAGAAATGGGACACCTATATTCCAAGAGAGCTTGACAAAAGTCACACACTTGAGCTGGCTAATTTTTCTTGCATTGTCTCAGCAGTAGCCAACTTGGTGAACTGAATTAATGCCTGGTGCTTCAAGGCCAAAATTTGTGATGTGAATGACCAGCTGTCCAAGGAAGGAGGAGACAGAGGAATTTTGGTTTTCTATAGACGTATGGGTGCTCACAAGTGAGTCCTGTCCCTTCTCTGTCCCTTAAAATGGGGCCACCCCTACTAGCTGTCTTTGTATGGTTTACCAAGTACCAAGTTCTTTGAGTCCCCCAGAGGAAGGAAGAAGTGGGACAGGACACAGCAGTATCTAGTCTCTAAAATTAAAGGAAAAGGGCAATTTACCATGAGAAAAAGAAAAACTACAAACACATTTTATTTTATTAAAATTATTGATTTCTAGCTAGATTAGTAATTTCTACCAAGGTGGATGTACTGGGCATCATTTCTGTTTCAAGCTCAGTAATTCATTTAAATTTTATTATTATGGAATCATAATAAAACCCCCCTCGTCCTAACTGTGACTGGGGTCTGCTCTGTTTGACTCAGCTGAATTCCACCTCCTGGAAGGTCTTTTTTTTGGTGTGTAACACAACTACTCTTAGGAACAAATATCACCGATAGGAAATTCTCACTGTGCATCCCGTAGTGAGGGGATGAACTCAAAGACTTATGGAGTAGGGGCTTCCCTGGTGGCGCAGTGGTTGAGAGTCCGCCTGCCGATGCAGGGGACACGGGTTCGTGCCCCGGTCTGGGAGGATCCCACATGCCGCGGAGCGGCTGGGCCCGTGAGCCATGGCCGCTGAGCCTGCGCGTCCGGAGCCTGTCCTCCGCAACGGGAGAGGCCACAACAGTGAGAGGCCCGCGTAACGCATTAAAAAAAAAAAAAAAAAAAAAAAGACTTATGGAGTAGGACCCCAATTACCCAGCACGTCAAGTACCTCCCCAAGGAGCCCAGGATAATACAGTTGGCAGAAAAACTCAGAGGCTGGAGCTCAGGAAAACAAGTTGCTCTATCCTGTGGTTATAACAAGTTATCCTTGAATGAATGAAACGGAATGAGCCTGGCTCTCCCAGATACACAAAGCTGTACTGTGAAGCAAAGCACAAGGGTCGACCAGATGGCTGCCACGCAGAACCAGGATTGCAGGGGTGATGACCTCAGGGTCCATTTTACTAGCCAAAGTGAAGAAACACATCTCACTTGTATTTTCTTAACCTCAGTTGAATGGCCTGCATTTATCGGTTCAACAATGTATTTTATGCCACTGAAGAGCAGGCTTGGGCCAGAGGTAAAGGGGAGGGGGGAGGGAAAAGAGCGTTTTTCCCTTTTCTTAGTGGCACTCTGTTGGGACTGGTATTTTCCTTGTCTCTCTCGTTTGAGGGTTTCTGGCTCTTGGAAAAGAAGGTGGACCAGGATACACTCATATTTTGTTTCCTGCCATCTCCTGGAAGTGAACCAGGGGTGCTACAATAGTGAAAGGAAGTTAAAGCCAGTTCTGGGGGTGCTTTCAAAACAAAGAGGATTTTAAAATTTGACTCAATTGCATTCCATGTAACACCACTTCATTGTGATGTCATTTCAGTGACACCCCCCTGGCTTCTAGACCAAGGATCCATCATTAGGAGCTATCCCTCCGCACCCCGATGGAATGGGTGCTTGTGGTTACACACCACACCAGCCTGGAGGACACAGCCAAGCATTCTCAAAACCTCGTCAGTTGCGTGTAGCCAAGTCAGATGGACCTTACTGGGTGGGAAGGATGGGAGTTGGGGAAACAGAGATCTTTTCTTAAATTCCTTGCAAAGAAAGAGTCTGTAGGGAGTAGGTGAGGCCAAGGGACGGAGAAGTCCCACCTCCCTTTCCCAACCCAATGGATGTCTGCAACATCTTTTGCCTAAAATCTCAGTTTGTGTTGCATTTGATTCCAGTATCTGAACATCTGTTAAGCTACCCTGATCCAGGTGTTTGGGGAAAGGGAAATAGAAGGATAAGAAATCTGAGTGGCCATTTAAAAAGAAACATTTAACGCAGCATGGAAGACAGCCAACACAGCATTTGTAGGAAGTGAAGGGCGCGTGCACCATTTGTAAGCCTCGTGGGTATAAGCATGGGGTACGTGTTCTAGAAGTTAAAATTTGAGGAGAAAAAGGGCTAATATCCCGACACCATCCTCCCGTCTTGGAACTCTCCCCCAAGTTTTTCTTCCTATTCTGTTTCTTTCAACCCAAGTCTTTATGCCACAGGGCAATGACTGCCTTTATATTGTACACTTAATTCAAAATAGTAAATAAGTGTTATCTACCCTCTAAATTCAAAGAAGCCCCGTAGCGTCCTGGCTTTGGGGTCTAGTGTCTGCCACACTTCTGCACATTCTTACTCTAAGCCCATTTCCTAAGAATAAATCAATGTGTTAGTGGCTACATCGTCTCAGAACTATCAATACTTGAATGACCCATCAACATCGGGCTTGAATGTTTTTCCTCTTTAATGAATCAACTATTTGAGTGACTAAACTGAGACTAAAACCCAAACCTTAGTGGTTGTTTTAGACTTGAGCAAACACAGCAGAAGAGCCAAGATCACTTGCCATCAACAGGCTCCCCCTGGCCTCCCTGCTGCAGCTGGGTCTCCCGGCAGTTCTCACTCAGGAAGGAAAAGAATTCCTTTCACTGGGGCAGAGTAAGACTATTAGGGGCTGGGCCCACCCCTGTGTCCACTTGCTGGTGAGGGTACAAAACAGGACTTGGGCTGGTGCTGGTGAATCTGAGCTTCACCCTAACACACCAAAATGAAAACGGGCAGTCTAGAGGCATGGGAGAAGGACTCAGATGGGAAAAGGTGCCAGTCATCTGCTGCTCCAACAGAAACAGTGCTCTCAGGAAGGAACTGGCCGGTCACGACTCAATCCGGACATCAAGGCAACATCTGGGTGAAGGAGTAACAGCTGTGGGTATAATGTGATCAAATATTGTGGAGGTGGCGTGATTGCTTGGCCATGGTCATGATCAGTATTTATTTTCTCCCTTCCTGAACGAGTGTCTGGTTTTTAACACGGTTACTCTTACAGGCAGCCTCCCATGCCCTCTGGGAGGTGGAGAGGAGTGGCCCTCTGCGCTGCTATGCTGAGTTACACAGCCCTCCCTCACTTCCCTGCAGGTCTTTTAAAACCCGCATTCTCACATGGTTCCATGATTTGGGCTCAGGGCAGGAAACAGAACCTGACTCAACATTTTGCTAAGTATTATTTTCACCACGCTGAATAGGGTCTTTTTTGATCTGCAACCACAGCTGGTCCGTGGTTCTCTTGATCCACATAGACTGAAGAGCTTCCTCCCCCGTGGATTTCCTAGTGTGAGTTGACCACACATCTACATGTACTTGCTTCTCTGTATGTCACCAAGAGTCACTGTTCCAATACCGGTGGGCACTGACAGAGCCGGGCAGCTCCCATTCAGGGAGCAAACATTCCAATGAGAAAAATGTCCCAGCCCTAAAACTTAGTTGACTTTGGGGCTTCCCTGGTGGTGCAGTGGTTGAGAATCCACCTGCCAAGGCAGGGGACACGGGTTGGGGCCCTGGTCTGGGAAGATCCCACATGCCGTGGAGCAACTAAGGCCATGAGCCACAACTACTGAGCCCTCGTGCCACAACTACTGAAGCCTGTGCAACTAGAGCCCATGCTCCACAACAAGAGAAGCCACCGCCATGAGAAGCCTGTGCGCCACAACGAAGAGTAGCCCCCACTCACTGCAACTAGAGAAAGCCTGCACGCAGCAATGAAGACCCAATGCAGCCAAAAATAAAAAATAAATAAAAAAATAAAAATTTTAAAAAAGAACCTTAGTTGACTTTAAGGACTGGTATAAAATAAGGTAGAGGACTCAGGGCCAAATATTCATTTCCATTAAAATACATCATTTTAAAAAGCTGACGTTTTCGCTTGGTTTTGTCTTATTTTAAGCAACGTGAAGTTGGTTTTAGTGGAGATATGCAATTGGTAACTTAGGTTATTTTGAAAGATTTTCCTCCTTAAAATGAGCCTCAGCTAATAGTTCCTCCTTAATGCTGATAACCATCTAAAGCAAAACAAATGTCTAGGTCAATGAAGACTGAAACGGGATAATTCCTGGACACTAAATTTTCCAAGAACAAAGCATACAATTGTTCTATACACACCCCTGCAACAGTTCTTAATGGAAAGGGCACAGAGACCTTTTACTTGGGGGCCTTGTTATGATGAAGCCCCAGAGGCACCACCACGAGACTGCCTTTGAGCCAAGGTCTCACAATGAGGGCACAAAGGTGGAGCTACCCCATCCTACAGTTCAGGTCTGGGATCACTAGAACAGCAGGGAACCTGAGTCCAGAAGGACCTTTCCCTCTCAGTACATCAGCTGCAAGTCAGCCTCAGATTCCCCATCCCTAAAGTAGATTAGTAGCGATTCACACTAAAGGGTGCTTGTGGGGATTACACAGGATCATGGATGTGGACCAGCTCTGTCAGTACTGAAGCTCCAGACAAAAGAAAGCACTTAGTTATCACAGCCAGGAAGGGCGTGGGAGATGGGCTTGCATTTTAAAAGAAGACAAAACCCAGTCCAAACTCCCATCTCTCATGAGCATCAGTCGGACCAGTGGGTACTTCTGGAGTATGTGGATGGATCTTACCCACTGCGGGACATCAGGCAGGCCTTTCTGAAGCTTCTGAACTCAGGGCTTTTAAGTGCTCTGTGGTGCCCACGTGGACAAGTAGGGCTACAAACAGGTGATGCTGCCTGCTAGTCCACCTCTGTTTAGGGTCAGAAGTTCTGGATTCTATGATCGGATGGAATCTTGGGCAGCTGTTTAACTTCTCTGTTTCTTAGTTTCATTCATTTACTGCATGGGGATTATATCAGCCTTACTTACCTTGAAGATCTTTATGAGAATGCAATGAGATTTTTTTTTAAAGAATAAATATGTGCATTATTAATTATCATTAGACTGGAGCTTCAGCATAACTCCTGGGTACTCTGAAAAGTTTTATTATTTAGAATCAGCCCAGGCTGATTGCTATTCCCTGATGCTGACTTCTTTTTAAAATAAACTTTTTATTTTAGAATATATATATATATATATATATATATATATACACACACACATATATGTATATATATATTTTGGCCAAGCCCCACGTGGCTTGCAGGATCTTAGTTCCCCAACCAGGGGTCGAACCTGGGCCCATGGCAGTGAAAGTATCAAGTCCAAACTGCTGGACCGCCAGGGAATTCCCTTAGAATATATTTAGATTTACAGAAAAGTTCCAACAGAGAGTTCCCACACTCCCTTCACCCAGTTTCCCCTAATGTTGACATCTTACATAACTATGGCCCATTGTCAGAACTAAGAAGCCAATATTAGTACATTAAGGTGCGCATGTGTCTTTTTGAATTATGGTTTTCTCAGGGTATATGCCCAGTAATGGGATTGCTGAGTCATATGGCAGTTCTATTTTTAGTTTTTTAAGGGACCTCCATACTGTTCTCCATAGTGGCTGTATCAATTTACATTCCCACCAACAGTGCAGGAAGGTTCCCTTTTCTCCACACCCTCTCCAGCATTTATTGTTTGTAGATTTGTTGATGATGGCCATTCTGACCAGTGTGAGATGATACCTTATGGTAGTTTTGATATGCATTTCTCTAATAATTAGTGATGTTGAGCATCTTTTCATGTGCCTCTTGGCCATCTGTATGTCTTCTTTGGAGAAATGTCTATTTAGGTCGTCCATCCATTTTTTGATTGGGTTGCTTGTTTTTCTGATATTGAGTTGCATGAGCTGTTTGTATATTTTGGAGGTTAATCCGTTGTCTGTTTCTTCATTTGCAAATATTTTCTCCCATTCTGAGGGTTGTCTTTTGGTCTTGTTTATGGTTTCCTTTGCTGTGCAAAAGTTTTTAAGTTTCATTAGGTCCCATTTGTTTATTTTTATTTTTATTTTCATTACTCTAGGAGGTGGGTCATTTGCAGCACTATTTACAATAGCCAGGTCATGGAAGCAACCTAAACGTCCATTGACAGATGAATGGATAAAGAAGATGTGGTACATATATACAATGGACTATTACTCAGCCATAAAAAGGAATGGAGCTGGGTCATTTGTAGAGATGCGGATGGACCCAGAGACTGTCATACAGAGTGAAGTAGGTCAGAAAGAGAAAAACAAATATCATATATTAACGCATATATGTGGAATCTAGAAAAATGGTACAGATGAACCTGCTTGCGAGGCAGAAATAGAGACACAGATATAGAGCACAAACGTATGTACACCAAGGGGGGAAAGCAGGGGAGGGATGAATTGGGAGATTGGGATTGACATATATACACTAATATGTATAAAATAGATAACTAATGAGAACCTGCTATATAGCATAGGGAACTCTACTTAATGCTCTGTGGTGACCTAAATGGGAAGGAAATCCAAAACAGAGGGGATGTATGTATACATATAGTTGACTGATTTTCAGAAACTAACACAATATTGTAAAGCAATTATACCCCAATAAAAAAAATAAAGAAGATAAAAACAGTAAAATATACTAAGATTTAAAAAATATTAGTACATTAATGTTAACAAATATAGACTTTATTCAGGTATCACCAGTTTTTCTACCAATGTCCTTTTTCTGTTCCAGGACTCCATCCAGGTACCACACTGCATTCAGTCCTCACATCTCCTTGGTTGACTCTGGTTGATGATGGTTTCTCAGTCCTTCCTTGTCTTTCGTTGATTGACAGTTTGAGGAGTACCACGTACTGTATGGACCATCCCTCAGTTTGGTTTTGTCTGACATGTTTTTTTCATGATTGGACTATGGGTTTTGGGGAAGAGGGAAGTACTCTTCTCATTACATCATATCAGAGGTCCACGTCATCAACATGACTTACTACTGGTGATATTAACCTTAATCACGTGGTTAAATGGGATCTACCAGATTTCTCCACTGTAAAGTAACTCTTTTCCCTTCCCATTCTCTATTCTTAAAAATAGAAGGAAGTCGCTAAGTCCAACTCACATTCAAGGGAAGGAAAATTGTTTCACTTCCTGAAGGGGGGAGTATCTACATGTATCATTTGGAATTCTTTTTTTTTTTTTTTTTTACGGTACGCGGGCCTCTCTCTGTTGTGGCCTCTCCCGTTGTGGAGCACAGGCTCCGGACGCGCAGGCCCAGTGGCCATGGCTCATGGGCCCAGCCGCTCCACGGCACGTGGGATCCTCCCGGACCGCGGCACGAACCCGTGCCCCCTGCAACAGCAGGCGGACTCTCAACCACTGCACCACCAAGGAAGCCCTGGAATTCTTCTTTAAGGAAGACTTGTCTCTTTGTTTGTGTTCAATTTTATTTATTTATTTATTTTTTGGCCATCCCGCATGTGGGATCTTATTTCCCCAGCCAGGGATCAAACCTGCGCCCCCCCGCAGTGGAAGCGTGGAGTCCTAACCACTGGACCACCCGGGTATTCCCATGTGTTTATTTTGTACTTTGGGTTAAAATCCAATATGATGTTATCTATTTTGTTGCTCTAAGTGTTCCAGCTTTGGCCCCTGGGAGCTCTTTCAGTTAGTTCCTTCCCACATCCCTTGGACATACCCCCATAACTGTGGGTCTTTCTATTTTTATTTCTGTTTTGAGCACTTTCTGACTTTCTGGCTCTAGAAGATGTTCCAGGTTCATCTTATATATTCATAGCCCCAGCCAGAATCAGCCATTTCTCCAAGGACCCTGGTTGCTATTTTGGAAAATGATATTAGAAAACAACAACTGGGCACTGAGTGTGATTTTTGTTACTGGCTGATGCTGATTTCTAACCAAATAACTGAAAATATTTAGAGCCAGAGAGATATGGGTTTTTGCTACCTGTATTACTTTGGGCAAGTTACTATGTCACACTGGATCTGTTTCCTCATTCACGTGTAAGAATAATGAACATCACTCAAAGGGTTGTTGTGAGGTCAAGTGAGATAATATTGAAGGAACTTTCTATTTCTGATATTAGAGAGCTAGGTTATCTTTTCTACACCTTTAAAGCATCAATGATCTGACAATACCGTAATGCAAAAAATTAAGGGAAAATGGGAACCAAGAGAAATAAACAAGTAAGAAAATTGCGTTTGCCATGAAGGCATTTGCCATTTCCAGCAAATCTGAATTTTCACTTTGACAGCCTCATGGCGATTGCGGTGGAGCAGGGAGTGATGATAGTGAAAACCAGGGCCAGCACTAAGCAAGAAATTTAATAGACAGTAAGCTGGATGCCAAAGAGCTATAACCCCGGGGGAGGGTAAAGATATTGCTGCCCTTATTTGAACTCTCTGAGTTTCCAGAAAACCTCAATTTGGTTTAGGGTGGGTCTCAAGCTAAGAGTCCCTTCAGACGCCTTGCAAGGGGAAGAAGATACCTTCAATTTGCCCTTCATATTAATCTTACAAATCATTTTCCAAGGACAGTGACTAGTACACATCTAGGACATCTTGAGCACTCAGCCCCAGCGGACGCCATGTGGGGCAGAAGAACCATCTAGTGGAGCCCTGTCCAGACTGCAGAGTCATGAGAAATGAGAAATGGTTGTTGCTTTAAGCCACTAAGTTTTGGCGTTTTTTTGTTACATAGCAATAGATAACTAAAGTATTTTTATACATGCTTTTTGTCATAATTGCTGCCTCCTAAGAAGGAAAACGATTCTTCAAGGTTCTTCCCAGCCGATTATAGTTTTGCTCCGGCAGGCTTCTCCAGGTTTGTCTATCAGTTAAGACTTCAACCAAACTGGTCTTTTCACTGTTTCTTAACATGTCTGCCCCAAGTACTCCCATTTCTATGATTTTGCTCACTTCACCAACCCCATCTGAAGGCTCACCTGCATTTCCCCCTCCTCAGTTAAACCACCGCCTCCACTTTGAATCTTCCCCTCTTCCAGGTCTAGCAAAGAATGCCATTAATTCCAAAGTGACCTCTGTCCTCTGAACTTATTCTTGTGGCCAAGTTCATTGGAAAGGTCCACTCCCTCGTGTTGTTGTGTTATTTGAAGGCAGTTTCGTGTCCCCAGCTATAATGAGCTCCCTTGAATGCAGAGACTGAGGGTATACCTGTCTGTGTTTCAGCATCTAACAGGGGGCCTGGAAGAGAGAGGGAACCCAGAAAATGTGTTGTATAGATGATTATGCTGTTTAACAGTCTTTTTCTAAAGCAGCAATATGGTGATGATTCACTGGCTCTATCCTCATTTTCAGGTGCTCTGTGGCTGTCACACTGAATTCCCATTGCAACCACTGACAAAAATACCACCAGGCCTTTTTTCTAAATATAAAGAATGAGTTAATAGGCTTTTGTAAGAAGTAAGAAAATGAAAATCACTTCATACCTCTTTTTTGTTTTTGCCAGCACTTTTGATTTCTTCCTGTCCTTTACATGTGAGAAGTTCATACACGGTGAATCACTTCCCTGTCACTTAAACTCTGAAGTGTAATACGATCACAGTAGGCAATGAAACCATGTATGTGAAGTCTCAGAGGCGCAAAAATCTGTGAGTGGAAACCGATAAAAGATTGGCAGGACTGTTTTCTAAGAAAGCAAAGAGCCGACAGCTGAGGCACGAAGGGTTTCTTCTGCACCCCAGGGATTCTTACCTAACGCCTAATCTTCATGCTGGCCAGCGGAGTCAAATATTTATGTTCTAGATACCAGGCTCGCTCCTGGAACACCAGTTTGGTTCCATATAGCAGACAAAACTAAGGGGTGGGGGAAGAGGAGAGAAATGGAAAAATATGTTAGAAAACGCAGAATCTAAGGAGGCGAATGAGAAATAGCGTAATATTACATTTCATAAGATCATAAAAGTTAATACATACTTACTGTAAATGGTCATATTTTGTTTTTTTTAATTTTTATTTTATATTGGAGTATAGTTGATTAACAATGATGTGTTAGTTACAGGTGTACAGCAGTGATTCAGTTATACCCATACAAGTTTCTGTTCTTTTTCAAATTCTTTTCCCATTTAGGTTATTACAAAATATTGAGCCAAGGTTTCTGTGCTATACAGTAGGTCTTTGTTGGTTATCTATTTTAAATATAGTAGGGTGTACATGTCAATCTCAAACTCTCAATCTACCCCTCCCCCTGCTTTCCCCCTGGTAACCATAAGTTTGTTCTCTAAGTCTGAAAATGGTCACATTTTGCACATGCAGTATATGTTTTATATTTTGAAACCACTCTATGGAGAAATTTAAAGCATATATAAAATTAGAAAAAATAGTATAACCAACTTCCATGTCTCCATCCCCCCAGTTCAACAGATATTAACTCACAGCCAGTCTTGCTTCATCTACAATCTCATCTAATTCTTCCCCACCCCAGGTTACTTAGAATCAAAGTCCAATCATAATATATTTTAAAAAATAAATGTAATATTTCTGTTTGCTTTCTTTCTTGATTCATGAAAGAATATTCTTTTTTTTTTTTTTTTTTTTTTTTTTTTGCAGTACGTGGGCCTCTCACTTTTGTGGCCTCTCGCATTGCGGAGCAGAGGCTCCGGACGCGCAGGCTCAGTGGCCATGGCTCACGGGCCCAGCCGCTCTGCGGCGTGTGGGATCTTCCCGGACCGGGGCATGAACCCGCGTACCCCACGTCGGCAGGCGGACTCTCAACCACTGCGCCACCAGGGAAGCCCATGAAAGAATATTCTAAATGCCCATTCTGAATAATATCATCTTGATATTTTCCATTGAGCATGGTTTGATTAGACTTTCATAAAAATAGCATTCCTCATTTGCATTTTGTTTCAATACGTTTTTCCTATCACGTTTCTGAAACCGACACGCAGACCTCCGTCATGACATCAGTGGCATCCAGCAATAATAGATGAGTATTCCTGTATTAACAAGTAATTTTTTTCTATAATGCAAAAAAAATACACTCAAATTGCCTATAGCAACTATAAAAGGTAATGATGCAATGCATTTAATTACTGTTTAGTAGTGCTTTTTATTTGAGCATTTCAAGGTATTAGTAAAAGTGTCATATTTCTATGAAGGACTTAAATAAAAATGAGGTAAATGTAGAATTGTTAAATGAGAATTTCAGAAGTCTTTACAATGAACAAGTAACTTTTAAGTTAACTATTCTTTAGCATTTCATATTTAATAATTCCAAAATTATACAAACAGAGATAATAGTATAAGGTACCTCCAAGTCTATATCATCCAGCTTTAATAGCTGTCAACTCATAGCCAATCTTGTTTTATCTCTACTCCCACCCGTTCCCCCCTTTCCATATTATTGTGAGGCAAAGTTCAATTGTTATCATCTCTAGGTTTGGAGGAAAGAGAGCTATGTCGATCCTGGAAGAGAAAGCTATGTTGACACGGTCCCCTTAGAGGAGCTGTGACCTTCAGCCAAGGAACACAGAAACCCCAAGGTGATCCCATAAGAAGGCAGGCAGGGGGCAGGGATATCCCAACCTCATTCTCCTCCCCATCTCCAGTCTCTAGCTGGGGCTTCCTGTTCTCAGAACCTAACTGGATCCAGAGGGCAAGAATTCCTCTGATGCAAGTTACGTAGATCAATTTCCTGGGCCCAGAGCAGGGTGGAGAAGGGTGGAGAGTAGAGCTGGAAAAGCAAAGGGAGGATGTCTGGAAAAATCCCATCTCTAACACCCCCAACAAGGTGGTCATCCAGCCTTAGTCCAGTCCTATCTCAAATTCAAGTTCACCTGGTCCCACACAGCCCCGACTGCTGACACCATTCCCACGTTTCATCCCAGAGGGCCAGTGTCACACTGCACTGCCTATGTCTGCTCTGCCCTTCTGTTGACTCCTGACTTGTCCTCCTGCTGACAGTCTGTGGCTCTTGTGTATCTGATGCTCAGGGCCACTTTTCTGCCTTTGAACTCTTTCTTTTCTCCTTGAACACAGTTCGGACTCTCCTTTGGCTACCCTCTTTTCTTGTCCTGGGAAACAGGCGTCCTGGATCTTGGTGGTGACCAGAACACCACCTGGAGGTCCAGATACCATCAGCCCAGCCTCAGGTCCTCAAACGGAACCTGAATGTGTTTCCTTTTATGTTTCAGAGATGGGAACTCAGTGCATTAGGAGGCATCCAGTTCTCCAACCCACTGTTGGAAGAACCATTGCATACTGAACCACTTGCCTATGTGGAAGATGAATTTATGGATTGTTAACTCTGTCGGAAAGGGATCTTGTCCTGCTCATCTCTGTATGCCCAGGGTCTGGGAAAAAAGCTGATACACTGTAAGAGATTGGCTGACATCCAATTTCCTGTATACCTCATAGCTATTAATCCTGTAACTTCTGCTGCCTAAGGAGCAAAGCAGGAGTGCATCAAAGTATCCAGATAACAGCCTTAACAATTTAAAGATAAGTTTCACATCTCTGCTTAGGCGTTCTTTCTTCAGAGGATCAGCCTTCACAGACTGCCATTTTCTCACAACGCAGCTTCCGGCTCTTGTGCCACTTTGGACCTGGTGGCCTCTTCTAAATGCTTAATTCTCTCCTTCAAGGTGTCTCACGGGACTGAACACAGTGTCCAGATGTTTTCTCGTCGCTGTAGTGTCAGTAGCACCATCGCTGTCCTGGTTTGGGACTCTATACTTTTACAAGCAAAGGAAGATGGAATTTGCTTTTATGACAGTCACACGTTTTTTGAAGAAATGAGTGAAAGAATACCATGCAATTTGGTTTACATCAAATGTTTGCTCAGTTAACACTCCTACTATGCCTTTTCTCCTATGAACCGTTTTCAACCAACCCATACATACATACATACATCCCTAAAGGGATGATTTTAAATTTATTCTCTTAAAGTATCATCTTGGTGATATGACTTACCTTAAGTCCCCCAAATCTCTATGAATATTGATTCAATCACCTCATGTGTTTATGTCATTTACAGATTTGTCAGTCCCATCTTTGTCTTTATATCATAGAACTCAACTGATAGGTCTATATCTTTTCAATCAAGTATTTGAGAATCTATTTAACAGACTCTCATCTAACTCATATTTCTCTAGCTTGTACATAAGGATAGCCTAAGAGTCTGGAAAGTGCTGTGCAAAATCAAGATACATCGGGCTTCCCTGGTGGCGCAGTGGTTGAGGGTCCGCCTGCCGACGCAGGGGACGTGGGTTCGTGCCCCAGTCTGGGAGGGTCCCACATGCTGCGGAGCGGCTGGGCCCGTGAGCCATGGCCGCTGAGCCTGCATGTCTGGAGCCTGTGCTCTGCAATGGGAGAGGCCACAGCAGGGAGAGGCCTGCGTACCGCAGGAAAAAAAAAAAAAAATCAAGATACCTCAACTTCCCCAGATTTTGTTTTCTAGCAACCTGATTAAGAAAGGAAATAAGATTAGTTTAGCAAGGCTTAGCCACAGTGAGCACAGACCACACTCCTAGTGACCATCTTTTTCTAATCACTCATAAACTATTTTGAATAGCCTTTTCTAGCATTTTAACTTGGATTTATAAATTTTATAGTTTCCCCAATCTATTTTCCTTTCTTTCTTTCTTTTTTTTAACGTGGACATTTGCTCATTTACAGTTTCCTGACATCTCTTTTGTCCTCCTTGGTTTCAAATGTCTTACAACTGTGTCCTTCCCAATTCAGAGAGAAGATGGGGACATTCTAGGAGACAAGTATGTCTGCGCTCTGTTTGCATTTATTAACATCAAAGCTTTCTTCCCCAGACCAGGTGTCTGTCTCTTCAAACTCTGAGCGTAGCTAAAAATAGCCTTTTAAATCTTCATCAGATTATTTGTCAAGCCTCACATTATGGTGGGATTTGACCGTCCTGACATTTACTAAATGCTACCCTTTTGTATTTATCCCTGGACAAGCGTCTCCCCCCATCACCATGCTTCTCATTTATATAGCTTCCTTAGACTTATGGCCATCAGAGAGTCCTCTCTACACTTATCTTGGTTTCTTTAAATGTGTCCCAAATTACACCTTTTTTTGGTATCTACTGTATTGTCAGAGTAATAGTTTACTGTTTTTCTTACTCTCAAGCCCATGTGCCCCTATGAAATCTCTGCCCATAGAATCATAATAACCAATATTTTTTAATCACCTACTATGTGCCAGGCACTGCAAGGTATTTTACATTCACCTCGTTTAGTCTTCACAATAATCCTGAATGTAGCCATGACTCCTGGACAGAGTAAATGGAGAAGCTATTTGAGGAACTGAAAAATAAATATTGATAGTAGGCAGATTTGGGAAGAAGACTAAAATTCAAAGTACCACCAAACAGGTGATGAGTTTAGTTTTTTTTCCTAGTCTTCAAGCTGCTTGTCCCTGGAGACGGGCGTGCATCAGACCAAGATAAATAAACCCCAGATTCTGGAAGGAGGATAGAAAAGGGAGCCCTGGGGAACCAGAGAGTACCGAGGAGGTCATGGAGTCGGGGGGCTTGGGAAAGTAAGCCCATAAAGTTGTTTATGAACTTCTGGGCTCAACCCCAGGTGTACATACACGGATCTAACACACATCAGTACACAAAACACTTTGAGAACCGAACTAGCAAACAGATGAAAATGCAGGTGCCAGACTGGCCACTGTGTGGTGCATACGTGGGACAGAACAGAATAGTACAGCAAAGGCTCTGAAGACTAAACTGACATTGAAACCACAGTGAACAGAAGGTGAGTTGCAACTTGCAGCCCAAACAACCAGATACATTCATTGCTAAAACAAAAATATTAACGTTCTCGATGGGATTTAAACAAGACCCAGGATCTCATAACATAATATTCAAAATGTCTAGGAAATGGGGAAGTCTCTGGTGGTCCAGGGGTTAGGACTCGGCGCTTTCACTGCCGAGGGTCCAGGTTCCATCCCTGGTCGGGGAACTAAGATTCTGCAAGCTGTGAGGTGCAAATATCAAAATGTCCAGGAAATAATTTTTTAAAGTTCGGCAAGTGAAGGACAAGGGAAATGTAACTTGCTCAGGAAAAGATAATCAACAGACACCAATAGAAAAATGACACAGATGTTGGAATTATCTAGCAAAAGCCTTAAAACAGCTATTATAAAAAATTTTCAACAAGTGATCACAAACCCTCTTGAAACAAATGGTAAAGTAATGTTTCAGCACAGAAATAGAAGATATAAAGGAGAATCAAATGGAAATTTTAGAAGTAAAAATTACAATGATCAAAATAAAAATGGGCTTAACATCAGAATAGGGGAAACAGAGGAGAGTCAGTGAGCTGGAAGACAGAATAACAAATTATTTGAACAATAGAGAGAAAATAGACCGAAAAAAAGAACAGAGCCTCAGGGACCTGTGGGACTATGACAAAAGAACTAACCTCATGTCACTAGAGTCCCGGAAGGAGAAAAGGAAGAATGCAGGGCTGGAGAAGTACTTGACAACTTAATGGCTGAACAAGTCCTCAAATTTGGGGAAAACCCCCAGAAATATGCAGGTTTCAGAAGCTTGGTGAACCCCAAACACAATAAACACCAAGAAATCCATGCCCAGGCACATCATAATCAAACACCTTGAAACTAAAACAAAGAAAAAACCTTGAAAGCAGCCAGAGAAAAAATGGTGCATTACCTCTAGGAGAACAATGATGTGAATGACTGAGTTTCTTATCAGAAACCATGGAGGCTACAAAGAAGTGGAATAACATTTTTTAAGCACTTAAAAAGTATCAACCCAGGATTCTACATTGAGTAAAAATATCCTTCAGGAGTGAAGATGAAATAAAGATATTGTAAAGATGAAGAAAAACTGGGAGGAATTGTTACCAGCAGACTGCTCTAAAAGAATTGTTAAGAGTGTTTCAGGGGCTTCCCTGATGGCGCAGTGGTTGAGAGTGTGCCTGCCGATGCAGAGGACACGGGTTCGTGTCCCGGTCCGGGAAGATCCCACATGCCGCGGAGCAGCTGGGCCCGTGAGCCATGGCCGCTGGGCCTGCGCGTCCAGAGCCTGTGCTCCGCAACGGGAGAGGCCACAACAGTGAGAGGACCGCGTACGGCGCAAAAAAAAAAAAAAAAAAAAAAAAAAAAAAGAGTGTTTCAGTCAGAAGAAAAATTATACTAAAAGGAAACTTAGAACATCAGGAATGGAGGAAGAGCAGTAGAAATGGTTACTATCTGGGTAAATATGATAGACTTGTCTTCTCTTGAATTCTTTTAAAATGTGTGTAATGACTGAAAACAAAACATAATATTGTCTGATGTGGTTTCCTATGTACGGAGATTACTTATAAAATGCCTATGATACACGGAGGAGAGAGGGCAAAAGGAACTCTATGATGGTAAGGTTTCTTCATTCCACTTGAAGAGGTAAAATATTTATTTTAAGCAGACTGTAAAAGTGCAGTCATATATTGTAATCCCTAAAGCATCAACAAAAAAGAAAAAAACTATACAAAGAGATAATGATAATTCAAAATGAAATCCTGGAGAATGCTCAGACAACCCCAAAGAAGGTATGTGCTATAGAATGAATAATGGCCACCAAATGATATCAGGTCCTAATTCCTGGAATCTGCAAACATCCTAAGGAAAAAGAATCTCTGTGTGTGTGAACAAGTTAAGATTCACAAAATGAAGAGACAATTCTGGATTAACTGGGTGGGCCCTAAATACAATCACATGTATCTTTATAAAAGGCAGACAGAGAGAGGGTCCATAGACAGAAGAGAAGGAAGCAATGTGACCACAGAGACAGATATTAGAGTGAGGTGGCCACAGGTCAAGGAATGCCAGAAGCCACTAGAGGCTGGAAGAAGCAAGGAATGAACTCTCCTCTACAGCCTCTAAGGACAGTGCAATCCTGCTGACAGCTTGATTTTGGCCCAGTGATACGATTTCAGACTTCCAGCCTCCAGAACTACGAGAGAATAAATTTCTGTTGTTACAATCCACCAAGTTTGTTGTAATTTGCTATAGCAGCCATAGGAAACTAATTCAACATATAAGAGAAAGTAAAAAATAAGACTGTCCTTATTCACAGACAACATGATTGTTTACATTAAAAAAAACACAAGAAATCTGCCAAAAAACTCAAAACCTCTAGAGTTAATAGTGACCTTAGCAAAATCATAGGATACAAGGTCGACATACAACATGTCAATTGTATTTCTAGATATTAACAATGTACCATTAGAAACCAATATTTAAAACAATCTATCCTTTACAGTAGCTCCCCCTAAAATGAAATATTTAGGTATACGTTTACAAAAACATGTATATTATCTTTATGCTAAAAACTGGAAATGCTGATGAAAGAAATTAAGGAAGAACTAATAAAGTGGATTGGCAAGGTCAACATAGTACATTTGTCAATTCTCCCCGAATTGATCCATAGATTTTACATAATTCCAATAAATATCTCAGCAGATTTTTTGCTGTTGATAGAGACAAGCTAATTCTAAAATTTATATGAAAAATCAAAGAAACTAGAATGGCTAAAACAACTTGCAAAAGAAGAAAAAAGCTGGAGGAATTACTCTATTTGATTTTAAGACTTGCTATAAAGTTACAGTATTCAAGATAGCATGGCTTTGTCAAGGGACAGACACATAGATCAATGGAACAAAATAGAGAACCCAGAAACAGACCCATGCAAATATGTGTGAATGAGTTTGATAAAGATGCAGAAGGAATTGGATGGAAGAAGGACAGTCTTTTCAACAAATGATGCAGAAACAATTGGATAGCAACAGTCAAAAGATAAATAACATTGACCTAAACCTCACACCTTATACACAGATTGGTTCGAAATGAATCATAGATCTAAATGTAAAACATAGAACCCTAAAACTTCTAGAAAAAGATATGGGAGAAAATCTTCATGACCTGGGGTTAAGCATATATTATTAGCTATGACACCAAAAGCACAATCTATAATATAGGAAAGTTGATAAACTGGACTTCATCAAAATAAAAAAAAATTTTGTTTTGCAAAGGACTTTAAGAGAATGAAAAGACATGCCACAAACTGGGAAAAACATTTGTGAATCACACATCCAACAAAGAACTTGTACCCAGAATTTATAAAGAACTCTCAAAACTCAACAGTAGGAAAAATTATCTGATTTTAAAATGGGCAAAAGATTTGAACAGACTTCACTGAAGAGGATATACAGATGGCAAAAAGGCACATCAAAGGATTTCAACATCATTAGGAAACGCAAATTAAAACCAGATGTTATATTCCTATATCCCTATTGGAATGGCCAAAAAAAAAATACAGACAATACCAAGTGTTGCTGAGGATGCTGAGCAACTGGATCTCTCATACATTGGGAATGTAGTAGCTTTACAAAGCTAAATGTACGTTTACTATATGACCCAGAAAATCCACTCCTAAGCATCTACCCTAGAGCAGTGGCTCTCAGCTAAGAATGACCTTTGTCCCCCAAGAGACATTTGGCAATTACTGAAGACTTTTTGGTGTCGTAACTGGAGAAGTTCTACTGACATCTAGTAACTAGAGGCCGGGGATATCGCTAAACACCCTACGAAGTACAGGACAGCACTCCCACAACAAAGAAGTACTGACCCAAAATGTCAATATTGTCAAGATTGAGAAATTCGGTCTAGAGTTAAGAAAAATTGTTTACATAATAACTTGTATATGTATATATATAGCATCTCTACTCATAATCTTCAAAAACTGAGAACAACTCAAATGCCTTTCACTGGGTGAGTGATTAAATTGGGGTGCATCCATACAATGGAATACTACCCTCAGCAATGAAAATGTATAACTGTGGATGCATGCAATGACTCAGCTGAACCTCAAATACTGAGTGAAGGAAGTCAATATCAAAAGGTTACGTATTATATGATTCCAATGACAGTATATCCTCAAAATGACACAACTATAGTGATAGACAACACATCATTGGTTGCCAGCGTTTATCAGAAGGGGAAGAGGATAATTATAAAGCCATACCATAAAGCATAATTATAAAGCCATACCATAAAGGATTATTTTAGGATGGTTAAACTGTTCTGTATCCAGTCTGTGGTGGTACTTACACAATTCTACACGTGTTGAAATTCATAGAACTATACAGCCCTAAACAAGGTCATTTTGCTGTATAATAATTTAAATATATCATCTTTTATGTCCAGATCTCTTTCTCTTTGTTATGGCAAACTCCAAGCTGAAATGGCTATATTCTCTAATGGTTCCCTGTACTGAAATTTTGTCCAAGGACCCCTGCCTGATCTCTTCCCTTTGAAAGTCACCCCTTCCCTTCCTGGGTTCTCACAGCAGTGTGTTTTTCCTTATTACACATTCTGCCTGTTGGTGTAATTATTTGCCCATGTGACTTTCTCCCTGACCACAATGTGATCAGGAAGGCAGGAACTGTGGCTCATGCATCTTGGAATTTCTGCAGCGCCTAGCCCAGTATCAGGGCTTGGTGTGTGCATTTGTAGAACTGAGACCCTTGGTTCCCTCAGGAACATAAGCTCACTGGGACCAACAAGAGAAAGAAGGGAGGTTGCCTGCAATTTATGCCAAGTAGGCAGCCTGTATCCATGGCCTGAACCGCATAATAAGCAAAGAGATGCAGCAAAAGGACTGAGTTGGACCTCTAGTGTCAGAGAAGATGAAAAAGCTTATTAATTCATGGTAATACCAGCGTGATTTCAGAACAGTTTCCCCCAGCAACAACCTAGTTCTCTCACTGTGATGAAGTGCTCTGCCTTCTGCCTCAGACTTTTAGCCTCTTGGGATCTGCATTACTGCCTTGTAAAATTGATGGGCAGTGGTACTGTCTCTTAGTTAAGGAATTTCTGCCAGCCTCAGCAAAAAAATATTAGTTTTGCAATTTCTAAGGGCATTCCTTGCAATGGAAAAGTGATTAGAAATTGGACCAGAATGGAACAATGCCCATCTTGAATCCGTATAGTTCACCTGTCGAGTCTCCTCCACGCCATCAGCCCCAGGTGTGAGCTCATCAGCTTCCACAGGTGAGGAAGCCTTATTTATATTACACTGGAAAAAGGTTGAGGGTGGGGGGGGTAATCAGTTCAGAAAGTACAGCTTTGATCACCCAAGGAAGCTGTTCAGATCAAAGTCTCTTTTTCTTCTAAACTGCCTGAAGATGTTAATTTTTTTTTTAATCCAACCTGCTCGATATTTCTTGTGTCTTAAAAGCCTCTCTTCTTGAGAAAGGTGACAAGCAGTGGCAGCTGGATTCTGGTAGAGCCCAGAGGGCTCTAGCAGAGGAGGGGTTAAGGATAAAGGTGATCTTTTCTTTCGGAGTCTCTGGACGCTGAAGAGCCTGGGATGGCTCTCTGTCCATCACCACTTTCAGCAGAGGAACCACTTGAGTAAAGTGATGGTGGGCCATGTGCTGGTATCACAGTGGATCAAAGGCAGAGCATCTGCTAGGGTTAGGGGTGAGAGAGCCAGCCAGACCCAAAGCACATTCTATTTTATGCCTCGTTGGAGAAGCCTAGCCATACCTCTATCTTTGCCTTTGCAGATGCCAAGGGAAATCTCTAGAGAAGGTAACCCTGAGATATCATTTTGCCAGCATGCTGCGTGTGCTTGGGCAGAGGGGAGGCTGGAACTCTGCTGCTTCTCAACCGTAAGGGTAGACGGATATTTGGGGGTCACACAGCTGGCTGCAGAATCCAAGCTTTCCTGTGATTGCCACACTCAGGCAAACCAACTCTCTACTACTTTGCAGTGTTGCAGTGCACTGTCTGTTACATGGCCAGTGGGAATGGGAAAATTCAGAAAGTACAGCTTTGCAGGCAGAGAAGAAGCTATTCCCTCTGAGACTTCTTACACAATCCACTACATAGACTGGCTCAGAACCATACTCCTACAGCCCTCCCTTGGTATCTGTAGGGGGGTTGGTTCCAGGACCCCCAGAGGATACCAAAATCCACAGATGCTCAAGTCTCTTATATAAAATTGAGTAGTACTTGCATAAAACCTATGCACATCCTCCCATATACTTTAAATCATGCCTAGATTACTTATAATACCTAATATAATGTAAATGCTATGCGGCAATAAATAGTTGTAAATATAAGGCAAATGCTATGGAAATCATCGCCAGTGTGCAGCAAATTCAAGTTCTGCTTTTTGCAACTTTCTGGATTTTCCTTCTGAATATTTTTGATCAGTGATTGATTGAATCTGTGGATGTGGAATCTGTGGGTATGGAGGGCCAACTGTACTTCGCATAGACAGTTTGGGAAACTTGTGGAAAGGCATTCAGCCAGGTTCTTCTCTCTGATTTGTTTTAACCCAGCATTGATCCCACTTCTTCCCACTCCCAGTTCCTCGTCTGTCATTGGCTGTGCAACCATCACCACCATTCACATCCAGAACTTTTTTCATCTTGCAAAACTGAAATTCTGAATCCATGAAATAATAACTTCTCATTCTCCCTTTTCCTTGGTCCCTGGAAAGGGACCATTCTACCTGTCTCTCTGAATATGACTACTCTAGGTATCTCATATAAATGGATCCATACAGTATATGTCCTCTTGTGACTAGTTCATTTCACTTAGCGTGATGTGTTCAAGTTTCCTCCATGTAGTAGCCTGGGTCAGAATTCCCTTCCCTTTTTAAGGCTGAATAATATTCTATTGCATGTATATATACCATATTGTTTGTTTATTCATTCCATCAATGGACACTTGGGGTGCTTCCACATTTTGGCCGTTGTGATTAGTGCTGCTATGAACATGGGTGTACTATCACCCATTCAAGCCACTGTTTTCAATTCTTTGGATATATGCTCAGAAGTGAAGTTGCTGGATCATACGGTAATTCTATGGTTAATATTTTGAGGAATCGCCATACTATTTACCATAGCGGCTGCTCCGTTTTGCATTCTCACCAACAGTGCACAAGGGTTCCAATTTCCCCACATCCTTGCCAACACTTGTTATTTTGGGTTTTGTCGTTGTTGTTTTGATAGCAGCTATCCTAATGGGTGTGAAGTACTATCTCGTTGTGGTATTGATTTGTATTTCCCTAATGATTAGTGATGTTGAGCATCTTTTCATATGCTTATTGCCCATCCGTAGATCTTTGGAGAAATGTTTATTCAAGCACTTCGCCCATTTTTAACCTGGTTGTTTGGATTTTTCTTGTTAAATTTTGAGTTCTCTATATAGAGATTCTGGATATTAGTCTTTTACCTGTATGTGATTTGTAAATACTTTGTTGCTTTTTTACTGTGTTGACAGTGTCATTTGATGCACAAAAGTTTTAAACTTTAATGAATTTCAACATGTATAGTTGTTTGTTGTTGTTTATGCCTTTGATGTCATATCCAAGAAATATTGCAAATCCAATGTGATGAGGCTTTTCTCGTTTTCTTCTGAGAGTTTCACAGTTTTAGCTCTGACATTTAAGTCTTTGGTCTATTCTGTATATCATGTTAGATAACGGTCCAATTTCATTCTTTTGCATGTGGATATCTAGTTTTCCCTGTACCATTTGTTGAAAACACTATCGTTTCCCCATTGAATGATCTTGGTACTCTCGTCAAAAATCATTTGACCAAATATGCAAGGGTTTATTTCTACATTGGTCTATATGTCTGTCTTTATGCCAGTACCACCCTATTTTGATTACTGTAGACTTGTAAATTTTCAAATCAGGAAGTGTGAGACCTCTGACTTTTTTCTTCTTTTTCAAAATTGCTTTGGCTATTCAGGGTCCCTTGTGATGCCATATGAATTTTACAATGAGTTTTTCTATTTCTGCAAAACAAGTCATGCAATTTTGACAGATTGCCCTGAATCTGTAGATAGCTTTAGGTAATACTGACATCTTAAAAATATTAAGTCTTTCAATCCATGAACACAGAATTTCTTTCCATTTATATCTTCCTTAATTTCTTTTAGCAATATTTTTGCTGAAAGTTTTTCACCTCCTTTGTTAATTCCTAAGTACTTAATTCTTTTTGATGCTATTATAAATTGAATTGCTTCCTTCATTTCCTTTTTGGATTGTTTACTGTTGATGTATAGAAATGCAACTGATATCTGCATGTTGATTTTTGTATCCTGCAACTTTGTTGAATTATTCATTCTAACAGTGTGTGTATGTGTGATGTTTGTGTAATCTTTAGGGTTTTCTACATATAAGATCATATCATCTGTGAATAGAGATAATTTTACTTCTTCCTTTCCAATTTGGATGCCTTTTATTTCTTTTTCTTGCCGAATTACTCTGGCTAGGACTTCCAGTATTGTGTTGAATAGAAGTGGTGAAAGCAGACATCTTTGTCTTGTTCCTGACAAAGGAAAAGCTTTCACTTTTTCACCATTGAGTATAATGTTGTGAGTTTTTTCATATATGGCTTTATAATATTGACATAGTTTCCTGAGTGTTTTTATCATGAAAGGATGCTGAATTTTGTCAAATGCTTCTAATGCATCGAGACGATCATGTGTTTTTTTCTTCATTCTGTTAATGTGATATATTACATAGATAATTTTTTTGTTTGTTGAACCATCCTTGTATTCCAGGAATAAATCCCACTTGGCCATAGTGTATAATCCTTTTAATATGCAACTCAACTCAGCCTCTAGTATTCTGTTGAGGATCAGCATTTTGTAGTTTTTGTTTTTGTTTTTTGTGGTAGGTGGGCCTCTCACTGTTGGGGCCTCTCCCGTTGCGGAGCACAGGCTCCGGACGCGCAGGCTCAGCGGCCATGGCTCACGGGCCCAGCCGCTCAGCAGCATGTGGGATCTTCCCGGACCGGGGCACGAACCCGTGTGCCCTGCATTGGCAGGCGGACTCTCAACCACTGCGCCACCAGGGAAGCCCGTATTTTTCAGTTCTGATATTTCTATCTGGTTGCTTGCATTTACTATTTCTTTGCTGAGACTATTTATTTGATGAGCCTTTCTATTCTTTTGTTTCAAGCACATTTGTAGTCACTCATGAAAACATTTTTATGATGTCTGTTTCAAGAACACATCAAGTTGTCTCATCCCCATTCTGTCCTTTTCACAGTCCTAGAAGAGATAGAGATGGAAAGATTTTCCCGAAGGCAAAAACATTCCATCAGGAGACTCCGAGAAGAAGCAGCGATCAAGTGACTGGTGCCTTCATGCTGGCCATTTTCCTGACATTTATTCCAAAACTAAGTTTCTCCCTCCTTCCTCCCTTTCTCCTCCCCCTCCTTACCTCTTGAGAGCTGACTGTGTGCCAGGCATCTTGCTGGGCCCTAGGAGAGGAAGGGGGTAGAGCTAACTCATTTTTTTTCTTTTTTCCTCTCTCAAAGTTGATAACCATGGTGTGTGTGCGTGTGTGCGTGTGCGTGTGTGTGTGTGTGTGCGCGTGTGCATGTGTGTGTGCGTGTGCATGTGTCTGTGTGTGTGTTTCAGTAGAGTTTTGAATACAAAATTAACCCAAAAGAGATCAGCTAAAATTCAGTAAGGGCAAGAGGAAGAGTTGGGCAGGTCCAGGGAGCAGAAATCATCAAGTCTCATAACATTTCCAGTTTTCAATCAGGGCACAAAGGTGCTTGGCTGCAGTCAGGGGCTGCTGCCTGGGTGTGAGTGCTGAGCTTTGCCTCCTTTCTCAGCCCCATTCAGCATGAGCCCCCATATAACTCTAGTGCCAATGTCCCCTTCACTGTGTTCTGGAAAAGCCACTTGGTAATTCTGTTAATGTCTAGTAGCCCAGACTCATAGCACTGAAACGCCCTGATGGAATTTCTCCATATTCTGGGTAAGTCACTCAAGAGAATTCTCCTGGGCACTTCAGCATCTTGACCTCTTTATTTAAATGGCAAAATGACAAGTTTGGGGCCTGGCCCTGTTTTCTCCTCCCACTAACTCTAGTTCCCTAGGGTCAAATTTTGCTCTTATTTTCCTACAGATGGCTTTCACCAAATTCTTCCAATTTTTTAATTTGTCTCCAGCGGTTTCCTCGCTTACTTTCGGCCCTGTCTTCTAGAACAGCCTGAAATGAAATCTGCCCCTTGAGCTGTGCACAGAAGACATGGAGGGGAGAGTGTTCAGGCAAGAACCTCTTGCACATGTCCCAGGACAGGCTTGCAGGACCAAGAATCCTCAGAGGGTGATGATCTCCACACTTGGGGAAGCGTGCTGCCGTGCTGAACATGGGCTTTCTGCTCTCCAGCTGGTTCTCCACTTAGATGTCGATTTAGATGCTTGATAAAGAAGTGTCAAGGGCAGAGCAGGGGTCATGTTTCACACACTGCTCCATTCGTCCGTGCGATCATATGCTCCTCTTAGGTAATCAGGAACGTGTAGAGTTTGCACACGATGGCGCTTGGCCTGGAAAGCCATTGGTCCATTTTCCCTGTGAGGAGAGCTTTGTGGAGGAGGTGGGCAAAGTACAGAATGTCAGACAGCAAAGCATGCCCTCTCGCTGCAGGACAGGAAATCCTTCTGCCCTTCTCCTAATCCCCTACCCCTTGCCTCACTCTCTATCTCTGGCCCCTGGTCTGGAGACTGTGCTCACAGAACAATTCTAGGGCAACTGTTAGCTGATGATGGCTTCTGCTGCATTCCCTCTCAGAGATACCCGACACTGACATTAATCTCTGGAAGTTAGGGTAGCCTTCCAAGCCAATGCTGGAATTTCAAGATAGCTATAGCACACTGGGGAAACGTGCATGGCCAACAAGAATGGAAGCTTCTGGAGACCTCTCCCCTGAAACGTGCATGGCCAACAAGAATGGAAGCTTCTGGAGACCTCTCCCCTAAAGAGGCAGCTGTCTAGGTCTCCTACTGTGGCAGCCAGCTCGCAAGACATGCATCAGTGCACCCGAAACACTCTACAATTGGAAAACTCAGAACACAACTTCTCACACGGACCCCACCAGTAAGCACGGCGGAACCCACGCAGTTGGTTAATTTCCTGCAGAAACTTAGCACAAATGCCAGCTCCTCTGGCAAGTCTTTTCTAAACCCATGCTGAGTTGGGCACCCCAGCTGAGTGCTTTGTTAACTCCCCCAATTTCCTCCATCTCAGCATGTAACCCACTCCAACGTGCTTGCTTGTTGGGGTCTCACCTATTAGTCAGGGAATTGAGGGTGAGGGTCTTATTGATATTAGCACCTCCAGTGATTGGCACATAATAGCCACTCACAGATGTTTCTGAAGAGGGGTTGTGGTAGGTATGTGAAGACAGTCAACAAAATAACCCTTCTGTTGACCTATCAGGGAGCCTGAAATTCCAACCATTGGATATTTATTTCTTTGAGTTAAAAAGTTACTCCTATGCACCAAAGATTCCTTTCCAAAATTAAAGTTTCATCAGGAGAGATAACTGTCATTGAGGTTTGGGTTGGGGGTGGTTTGAGATGAGCCCTGCAGAGCCTTGGCATGAGCTTGAACTTGTGGGGAGAGAACCAGGAATGAAGGGAAGCAGGCATTCCAGGGCCTCAATGGCACAGAGGTACAGGAATGAGGGAAAACCATTTATGGCTGTAACACTACGTCTGAAATTTGATTTCTTTGCCACTTGTAGCTCTTTTCCCTTATTAAATATATATATTCTAAAAAACGCGAAACATGGTCTTCAAACGAACCAGGTACTAGATAAGCATCACCTGGTCCATAACGGGCCCTCAGTGAGTATTGTAGAACAGCTGCCTTGGAACACTGTCAGCCACACGCTCGCTTCTTTCTGTGTGGCTCTGGCTCGCAAGGAGCAGAGAAGGTAGCGGGAAAAGAACAGGGGAGAAGGATGGGGTTTCACCACCGCAGACCCCGCTACCCTTAATGATCTGGGCTCCGGGAATTCGGAGCAGGGACTGACACTATTCGTGGTGGGCTGGGTTTGGAAATGCAGTCAGGCCCCAGGTAGGAACCCTTTGCTTCTGTGTGGGAAGCCTGAGCCCGTGACTGGCTGCAGACGCCTGAGCAGGGGCTGCAGGCACGCGTGGTACACACACAGGATGCTCGCTCCTGCTTCCTGCCCTGGGGCCCAGGACACTCTCAAAGGCAAGGGGCCACGATGGGGTCCTCGGGTAGGAAAAGGGCCACCGACAGACAGGAGGACAGCACAGCTTTCCCTGCGCTCAGTGGGAGGTGCTTGCAATTAACTTTTGGTTGCTGGGTTTGGTGCTTAAACCAGCTGCTACCTACACATGTTGAGAAAAGAAAGAAAGAGCAGTTAGAATGCAGGAAAAAGGGAAAAACCCCATCTCGCCCACTTGACAGGCTCCAACTGCCTCTGCCAGCCGCTTGTGAGGTGGGGACAGTCCCCTGCAGACGCCCTGCCCCTAGGCTGGGGTTGCCGTGGTGAGCGCCGCGTCGGGGCTGGGGGAGCAGAGGCCTTCTCTAAAGCACAGAGACAGACAAAGGCCCTGCAAGGATGCGTGGGCCATTCCCCAAACGGAATGCTGCTCCCTGGGCCGAGTCACACGGAGAGAGTGAGGCGGGTGAGGCAAACTGGGGGAGAAGCCAAGCAGAAAGAACCTTTGTGACAACGACAACTTAAGGAACACTAGATAAGCAGCTTGCTGGGGTGTTTCTAAACCTTCGAGGGGAGGTGAATCACTGCAGCGGTCATGTGGAAAATCCCCTTTCTCCTCAAGGCTCTGCCGGGGTCCCATGTTAAGGTAAAGTCATCATTTTCTCGTGAAAACCCTCCTCCCTAACAGACCAGGATTCCACCAGGCTAGGAGAAAAGGCTCATTTCTGGGAAGAAGTTGTATTTTGTAAACCTGGGGGACTGAAGGGTTGGGCCATGTCACTCGCTCAGGGACTTTGAGTTTCAGGAAAGACTCATGTGTCTGATTTCCTAGAACATCATTAGACAGAGAAAAAGCTCCATCTAGCCAGACCACAGTGGTGAGGGGATGTGTGGGAGGGAGGCCTGGCATCCTTCCCTCCATATCTGCCCAGTTTCCCCTGTGCATTTGGGGGCAGTGTGAACACTCGGCGGTTGGTAAGAAATGCTAAGGAAGCTTCCAGCAGCACTCCAGCCTCCGGTCAGTGGAGCCTTCCTGGGGAATCGCCTCTGTAGGTTTTCTTGACCTGGGCCCCAGCACCCTGCAACTGTGCCATCCACTCCGATGGGCCCCTGCGCGTGCCAGCTGGACAGACAGCAGGTACTCAAAGTGCCCTGCTTGTGTCCTCAGACCAAGGTATCATCCACTTCGCCCCAGACAGTCTGCCCTTCTGCCAATCAGATGGAGAATGGCCATCACTGCTGCTGCTGGTGTGACAGCCCTGCCGAAGGTCTGCGATCTGGGGAGGACAGATTCAAGCGGTTCTATTTATCCTTGAGCAGGCAGCTTGGCTCTTGTTACCATTTTCTATAGCCGACGTGGTGTGATATCGGATCTCACCTACAGAAAAGCTGACCTTGAACTTTACATGGTGCCTCCAGCCAGAGCACTTAGGCAGAGTGGCCAAGCGAGGACCGCGCTGGGGGCTGCAGTGTGGGGAACATTCCAGGCACTCGCTCAGCATCCCTGGAGTGGAAAAGCCTTGCTCTGAGCCAACCCTCCAGTTATGGCAGGTCAGCAGAAGCTCCTTCAACTAGCTCTTGTGCCCTGGCCTGGGGGGAGCAGCACGGATCAGGAATGGCCACTTTCCCCAGAACATCCTACTTGCTTTTCCAAGGAAGGCAGGGAGACCCAGCAGGTGACGACCTCAGGATGTTTTTGTCCCAGTGAGGGTCCTTGCTGGGCTGCTGTCTCACACCCAAACTGGAGAGACTGCTGCCAGTTGTGTAAGAAAGTCCCCAGAGAACAGACTGAGGAACTGTGATCATTTCTATTTGATTTAGAAAATGATGGTCCGAATGCAGATTGGCACCAAGGGGCCTGTCTTATGACTAATTTCCATCACTGAAAAGAGGGCCCAATTTTTAAGAGGAGACAATCCTGGGAGGCAGGCAGGGAACAGCCAGACCGAACACTGAGAGCAAAGCTTGAGAGGCAAGGTAGAGCCATTTGATTGAGGAAGGGATTTTGGCCTTGACTCAAAACTAGGCTAACCAGATGGCTGGGTTTGCCTGGGACGGTCATGGTTTATGCCTGTCACCCAAGCTTAATTTTTAATGGTGCCCCCTTTCACTCTCAAAAAACCAAGAAGTCCAGGTTTCTGGACTTCTGTCATCTCCCTATTTCAAAGGATAGAGAGACTTAGGGCTGGAAACTTATCCAGGGAGGGACACGTAGGACATGGGGCTCTGAGAAGGTTCATTTGGCTGAGCCCGAAGGAGAGAGACAAGCAGTTGGAAGACCAGGCTGATTCATTCTCAAGCATGTTTAGAATCGCAGGCTTGTTGGCAATGTCCAGGCACAGAGTCACAGAGTGTAGGTGCTGGATGGGTCTCCGGAGTAATCTAATTCTCTTCCTCTTTTGCCAGAAGAGGACACTGGGCTAAAAGAGGTCAAAGTGACCTGCCCAAGGTCACACGCTGGATCCTGGCAGAGTGGAGATCAGACATGCCCCCGGTGGACCAAGCCCAGGTGCTCTGTCCTGGAACAGAGGAAAGGGGTGACTCTGAAAGATGCTGCCAGGGGCACAGATGCACTGGCTCTAGAGTGGCAGTCCCAGGACAGAGTCATGGACTGTCCCATGGTTCTGAGGCTGAGGAGGGAGGACAGAGACCGTAGACAGGTGGGGTTCAGACCTGCTGTGTGAGCTGGGATGTGGAGCTGGAGCTTAGGTGAGATCCAGAGCCACAGTGGAGTGGAGGGCAGAGCAGAGGCATAAGCGGGCTCTCCAGGGTAGTGACAGCAAGGACCGAAGAGATTAATTGGCAAAAGCAGAACTAAGAACGAGGGAAGGAATAGGTAAGTATGGGCACGGAAAGTGAATGGGGTCATAAGTCATTTATGGAATCTAAATCTTTTCTGTGGTTCAAATCATAGTGAAATCTCCCTGAGAGGCAAACCCTAATGACAGCTGTCCTACCTCTTGGCATCTTTTCCCAGCCCCTTAGCAGGGCCACAGTGGTGGGAAAATCCTAAGTCATCAACAGCCTCGACCTCTGCTTGGTATTTGGGGAAACTGAGTCACAGATAAGCCAGCTCCCTCCTGCCTTACGGTAGTCTCAGCAAATAGGGTGTGATTCACAGCAAGCCACGAGCGTGATTCCACACGCCAGCCACAGCAGTGCACCTGAGGCTTCGTCAGTCTTAACCTCTGGCCGAGGTGGTGGATTTTCTGTGAATCTGATCATCTGGGAGGAGTCCAGGAAGAAGCCCAGCCTGAGGGTCCAGAGGCCTTGTGGTCACAGTTCTACTGCCCGACAACTAGCAGTGCTGTGGCAGAGGGCCATATCTCCTCCCTGTCCTACTCTTCCTGGTTGTCACATGAAGGATCTGGCCTCTGCCATCTCCAAAACCTCACACTCTGGCTTTGTTTTTCCAGGGGTGTCGGACGTTGGCTCGACTGCTGTGTGTTCATCTTTTGCATCTTCCCTGCAGTGTGTGTCTAGAGCACCCTCACAGGTCATGAATATCTGTCCTTAAGTCTCAATTATCTGGGACAGTATAGGGATGCAATGGTATGCATGCAAAATATTGTTTTTTAAAACGTCATATTCAACACCAATCTGCTTTTTTTTTTTTGCCTGCAACAACTGTTCACTCAACAAGGTGGAGTTAAATATTTAAGTTGGCTGCAGAGAATCTAGGAAGTGAATAGCTCACTCGAGTAAACATAAACTTGACCACAGGCTGACTGTAGTCAGAACGATCTACTGTCACCCTGAGCAAGTTCTTCCACAGAACAATCTACAAAAATCCTGCCTACCACTGTCACGCCCACAGGATGCTCTCTGATGTGTGACATTAAAAAACCTCAATCTCCTGAGAAAAAATCATAAACCAGTTTCAGCATATATGAACTGAGCGCACGTTTTTGTCTAGTGAAACTTCTTTGATGATGCCAGTTCAAGTATCTGCAGACATTGAGAAAACACCCACAGACATCACCCTCGGCTGCAATAGTCACACAGTCTGCAGAGACCAACAGGGAAGATGTAAAATACTGAATGTCACTGGACATCATTCCAGGACACCTTGGGCTATCTGAACCCTCTCCCACTCCCAACTGTTAGTTTCTTCTTCTTTATTTTAATTTATTTTTGGGTGCATTGGGTCTTCATTACTGCACGCGGGCTTTCTCTAGTTGCGGTGAGCAGGGGTTACTCTTTGTCGCAGTGCATGGGCTTCTCATTAGAGTGGCTTCTCTTGTTGCAGAGCATGGGCTGTAGGTGTGCGGGTTTCAGTAGTTGTGGCACGTGGACTCAGTAGTTGTGGCTCGCGGGCTGTAGAGCGCAGGCTCAGTAGTTGTGGCACACGGACTTAGTTGCTCCGCAGCATGTGGGATCTTCCCGGCCCAGGGCTCAAACCCATGTCCCCTGCATTGGCAGGCAGATTCTTAACCACTGTGCCACCAGGGAAGCCTCTTCTTTTTTTAAATTAATATTTATTGGAGTATAGTTGAATTATAATGTTGTATTAGTTTCAGGTGTACAACAAAGTGAATCAGTTATACCTATACACATATCCAGTCTTTTTTAGATTCTTTTCCCATGTAGGTCATTACAGAGTATTCAACTGTTAGTTTCTAACCAAATGTTCCCAAGAAGCCAGCCTGGGGCAATGTGTGCATGGCAGGTGGGTGAGAAAGTAAGAGAAGGAAGAGGCTTTGGGTGGCATCTCTTTCTACCCTCTCCCTATGGATGTGAAGAGAGTGGCCGTGGTATCTGCAGTCGTGGAGGCCATAGGGACAGCTAGGAGCGGGCCTGGAGGTCTGCTCTCCTGGCACCAGGCTCTGTGCTCTGCCCTCTCTACCCCAGGCTGCCTCTGAGATGCCCAGGTAATCTCCATGCAGGGCTCACCAGCAGGACCAAGCAACACATAGGAGTTGGTTCAGCCCACAGAGTCATGGAGAAGGGAACATGGTGGCGAGACGAACAGGAGGAGAGAAGCAAGAAGGAGGAGATGGCAGGAGAAAAGGCTGGACAGAATAGGAAGAAAGGGCCAAAGGCACTGTGTCCTCATCACCTTGACTAGCGACTGGAGTAAAGAGGTGAGTGTCTGAGGGCCAAGAGCTACTCTAAGATCACTGCCTGTACCTGGAAGGGAAGGTCCTGGGGGAATGGCCCTCAGGGTGGGGAACTGAGAGCTTAGGGTGGACAACCTCAAAGTACCAAGTAAAGTTTCTGTGCCTGAATGGGTGCCATTCAAAGTCAGTGTATTGGAAGACCCGGGACCCTGGTGGACCACGTTTCCCGGGCAAACCCAATGTTTGGTATCAGCACTTCTGTATTATAAAATCAACATCACTGAAAGCTTTAAAAAAAGACAGACTGAAAATATCACATCTTAGGCAAATGAGTTGAAAATCCCTTCCAGTGACGCCCTATATTTTCCACCCATTTCTAAAGTCAGAGAACACCTGGTATGGTATTTAGGTAAAGAAATGCAATTCCTGGTACACGCGGTTTCCTGACAGTACAGAACTGAAATGACGTCACGGAAATGCAGATGCCTCTAGGTCAGTCTGAGGACAGTTTCTAGGTGAAAACATGAGTCTCATCCATTGGTGGAAAAGCGTGTCTCTACTTTTATGATCTGCTGGTACCTACTGCTTTCTGCCTTCAAAGACTAAGTTTTAATTAAATGCAGGCAGGCTGCTGGACAGGCTTTTCCACACTTTTGGCTCACCTAGATGTACAACTGCAATGTAGGTTAGCCCGCACCTGTGCTCCTTCGTCATTTGGAAGGAAAGAAAACGATGGTCACCAAGAATAAAAGAAGTCTGTCTCCCACTCAAGGGCGAGGAAGCTATGACATAAGATGCCCCTTCCAGGGGCTCATACGAACAGACTCATTTGTGAGGCTCTCCCCACGGCGACGAAAGACGTGGCAGACACAGAATGTATGGGATGCTTTGTCTTAATTAAAAAGTATGGTGAGAGTCATAGAATTTGGCCAAGTCTCATAAATCTGCTCAGAGAATCAAGGCTCTGTCAGATAAGCTTAAATAGAACCAACTGGGCCCTTTGGAGAATTGAACAGATTCCCCGCTAGTGGCTGACACCCACTTTCCTGTCACTTTGCTGCACTCCGAGGACGGCGGCTGTGCTCATTAACCAGCAGCCCCACTACCCACCGATGGCAAGTTTATCCCCAAGGAGCACAAAATTCAGGGATGATAAATTTACTCTGGCTCGTAAAAGTGAACCCCTCCTCAGGGCAATAAGAATGCTGTGAGCCTTTAAGGCAATCAGCGCTTTGTGTGATAACGTACCGTTTTTTTTTTTTTAATCTGAAGTTAATACTTATTTATTTATTTTACATCTTTATTGGAGTATAATTGCTTCACAATGGTGTGTTAGTTTCTGCTTTATAACAAAGTGAATCAGTTATACATATACATATGTTCCCATATCTCCTCCCTCTTGCGTCTCCCTCCCTCCCACCCTCCCTATCCCAGCCCTCCAGGCGGTCACAAAGCACCGAGCTGATCTCCCTGACAAAGCGAGAGAGAGGCATGGACATATATACACTACCAAACGTAAGGTAGATAGCTAGTGGGAAGCAGCCGCATAGCCCAACGTACCTTTGTTAACAAAGCCTGGTCCTCTTTTCAGGACAGCTCCTCCCGGGCAGGGAGAACTGCTCTAAAGTAACTGGAAAGGAAGAAAGAGAAAGTGAATGGCATCCCTTTGGACCCTTTGGACCCTGTTTGGAGGAGGACATCGTGGTGATAACAGATAGAGGTGGCGTGCTACAGTCTTTCCTTGGTGATAAGTTCAAGGTGGACAGAGCCCGCCCCGGGGAGGTGGGAGCAGGGCCAGCGCAGTCACTTCACCCTTGTCAGCCGGGATGATTACATCAGAGTAAACGGCCGTGACCATCAGCAAAGCTCCATCCTAAAATGGTACAAACGAGCTTATTTATAGTCACATATAGTCAGAAATATAGTCCCAGATGTATTACAGAAAACAAATTTATGGTTACCAGAGGCGGTGGGGGGGGGAAGGGGGAGGGGGAGGGATACATTGGGAGATTGGGATGGACATATACACACTGCTGTATATAAAATAGATAACTAATAAGAACCTATGGTACAGCACAGGGAACTCTTCTCAATACTCTGTAATGACCTATATGGGAAGAGAATCTAAAAAAGAGTGGATATATGTATAACTGATTCACTTTGCTGTACACCTGAAACTAGCACAACATTGTAAATCATCTATACTCCAATAAAAAAATTAATTGATAAAATTTTAAAAATAAAAAATACACCGCCGGGAGGTCCTGGGTTCAGCCAACATACAGCCTGTCCCCCATGACCACACTGCCTGTTCATTTCCTGTGACCACCGTCTAGAGGACTCCGCCTGCCTTTGTAAATTTGGCAGTGCTACATTTTCTCTCTCAAGTCTCCATCGTGATTCCCACGGTGTTAAGTCTTCTCTGGGTATGAATGATGAGGGCCCAGTGTCGACTCAAGCAAACCCAACAAGTCCCCCAAATATTTCAAGTCGCATTTCCCCTACCATCTTTCTCCAACAGGACGGTGGAGAGAAACCAAGAAGGTCTGCAAAGAGATTAATGATCCATTTTTATTGGCCATGAAAGCTCTAGTAATATTAACTGAGACAATTTACACAAATTATACTCCCCTTCTCTATGCTGGTGGCCCAGCTCTCACTCAAGGCCCATTCGCGTGAGCACCCTTTTCAGTGTAAATAAGCACAAAACCACAACTGCGTCCCATGCATGCTGTTTTGACTGTATTGTTTCATTCTCGAAAATGCTCCCATGATTCCCTGCCACCCTCAGATTTAAATCCACTTCTTTCGACAGCATTAAGTCTTTAACTGAGTGACCCCGTGTAGATAAGCCTCTTATTTCCAGACTCAAAGTTGCATTCACTCTTTACCTGTCGTCACCCTTCACTGCCGTCTGCTGGGCAGTCTCACCTCCTGCCTTTGAGTGCAGCATAGCTCAACCACCCATCCAACGACTCAAAGCCACTGGCCATCCCCTGGGTCCAGCCCATCTTCCACAATGGAATATTACTCAGCCATATAAAGAATGAAATAATGCCATTTGCAGTAACATGCATGGATCTGGAGATTATCATACTAAGTGAAGTAAGTCAGACATAGAAAGAGAAATATCGTATGATATCGCTTATATGCAGAATCTTAAAAAAAATGATACAAATGAACTTATTTACAAAACAGAAGTAGACTCACAGACTTAAGAGAATGAACTTATGGTTACCGGGGGAAAGGTGGTGGGGGAAGGATAGATTGGGAGTTTGGGATGGATATGTACACACTGCTATATTTAAAATAAATAACCAACAAGGAGCTACTGTAAAAAATAAAAAATAATCTCCCCCCACTGCCAAAAAAAGAGTCCGCACTCGGTGTTCTTTAGATCATCTTTTAGAAGGTGGCTATTTTATTTGGTAGAGGTTTCTGCTGTGACGTGGCATCTTCCCCAGCACAGGCCGTGGACATCTAGACACTTTCTCCCGGCCTCCTCGGAGGGCCGCTAGATTCTCACCCTCCCCTCTCCCTGCCCTGGGGTGGCCCCGCATCCATGCGTCCAGCTGCCTGTGTGCTGGACTCCACTGTGACACCTTTACTTGTTCACGAGACATGGCACCCAGGAGAGCAGCTGCTCCCTGAAATTCTGTATTGATACATCTAAGCCAAACGAGTTGAGCTCCACGCCTAGGCATCCCTTTTGTGAATTTCCCCATTTCAGTGGGAGGGACTGTCATCCACCAGACTCCAGGCCCAAATCTTTGATTTTCCCTCCTGTCACCATGCCTGCGGACTCTCCTTGCCCCTCAAAGCCACCCCTCCCCCATGGCACAGCTGCCGTTCTGATGCCTGCAGAACACTTCTAACTTGCTCCCCAACGCTGAGGCCCAGCCCTCCTCTCCTGCCACCGTAGGAAGCCTGGCACTGCCCTCTGGCTTCTCGTCTCCTCCACCATCTTAGTCCCTCTGCCCTGGACAAGACGTCCTCTCCAACGGTTCCTCACCATCTTCAAACCACGGCTGGGTCCTCGGCCCACGTGACCCTCTCCCTCTCTCCTCCCAATCTGCTCAGAGAACACCTTCTGTCAGGCTCAGTGGATGGAGGTGTCAGCTGCACAGGCTTGGAGTCAGATGGACCTGACTTTACATCCTCAACGGTGCTGCCGCCACCAGCCTCCTCGGACAACAGATGAGTCACACACTGACTGAGCCTCAATTTCCTCACCAGCCTCATGTGGAGAGGGTGCTGGCCTCCTGGCGTCAGTGTGAGGACTAATGCAGAGGCTGGATGTCAGTGCCCAGTGCCGGGGGGCGCGGCACCCAATTCTCTGCACCTCTAAGGAGATTTGTCTAATTTTTCGCCATCACACTGATTTATTCCCGTTTGATGCATTGGCGTGACGTGTTACACGCTGGGTTCTTCTTTTTGAGTCTTGCTTTGGTTTTTAGGTGCACTTGCTGCCTTATCTCAGGAGGGAAGCTCCGGGCTCCAGAAGACAGCCTGGGTCTCAGCCTGCTTGTTCTATGCCCATCCTGCCCAACAGGCCTCAAGTCATGACCCAGTTTTTGGAACTGGACTGGAGTGCACTTGCAGGAACACAGGACCCCATGGGTGGAGCTTCCCCTTAACCGGCCCACTGCATTTCATGAGTCGATCACCTCTCACTCCTTCGACACAAACGATAAAAGCCAACCTTGACAACTGCAGGTCAAACAAGCAGGGCTCACCAATTCCTTGGTTGTTTCCCCTCACCTCAGAGCCAGGGTGACAGATGCTCTCGGGCCCAAAGCAGGTTTCTCCCCCACCTCCCCCTGCTCTGATTTCTACCGAGTCCTGAAAGAGGAAGGAAGGGCAGAAATGTGGCTCGCAGCTCTTGGGGCCCAGGTCTGGGGCCCACTAACAACCCCAGGGGAGCAGTATCACACGGGTGACACTTCACTCTCCTCTCCCTCCTCCTGCCTCAACTTTTAAATAGGAAAATAACCCTCAAAATGAAAGCAGTTGTGGTATGTACTTTCCTCTCCCTTTGCTGCTGATTCAAGGAGCTGCCTGCCTAATGAGAAAAGAAAGGATGCTGCAGCCAGACCAGCGCCCAGAGAACACAGTCGCACTGGGGTGCGCTCTTCCTTAAGAGACTCGGGAGGGAATCATCTTCTTGATTCCACGTTTCGATTGTTGTAACTGCTCTTAAGTGTCCCAGTGCCATTTATTTCCATAGGGGCTGCAGAGGCTCCCACCTGTCTGAGTATAGTCAAGCCCTCCTTGGTTCAGCCTGTCCACCCTGTGTGACAAAAAGATCAGCCTGACAATAGAGGAAGAACAATAGATTTTTAGGTAACATACTCGTTAGCTTTGAGGTTGGGGAGGGAGGTGAGAGGGATGCATAGAAAAAATGACCTGATTGAAGTAAAAAACAAAACAAAAAAAAGTGGTAGTTTGGGAGAAAAAAATTATAGGCCAGCATGAAATACATATGCCTCCCCTTCGATGAGCTGGTGGATAAATTATGTACAACAGCCAAACCCCTGCAGCCGTTTCTGAAAGGCAGACGGGATTTTGCAACACGAGGGATACCCTAAAACTCAAAGAAATGCTCGTGCCTAGGATGCTATCATGATGGCGTGTTGATACAAATAATGGGGGAAAGTAAGGTGAACCAAATGCACAATGCCATTGTCCTTTTTGAAATATGGCTGGCGAGACTGGGCACAATCGTTAAGTTCGCAGGCACAGCTGGCCCGGACATGTTACAGAACGGGTTGTATTTCTCAGGAATCCTGTCTCAGAATATTCTTTCAGCTTTTCTCTCAATCCCTATGACAGGGCTCTGGGAACCAGGGGTCCTGCCCCAGTTATCAAGCTTTAGAGAGCCCTGCTCTGGCATTCCTCTGTCCACAGCCTTCCCCACGGGGTAATGGGGGAGCGCCCTCCTGGAGCCCGTATCCCACTTCTCCAGCCCAAGTAGCTTGAGCTTCTCTCCTGGGAATGCTCTCCTCCTGGTGTGTGCACGCTGGACCCATGGAGTGGCCAAGGGGAAGCTATTGGGAGGGGTGTAGACAGACCTTGGGTGTCTAGGCTGGGGGATGTACACTGTGTGGAATGCAGCTGTGGATGGGAAAGAGGGAGGTGGGGAAAGGGGGATGCTTTTCCCCAGGCTGCAGAGTTCACAAAACTTCCAGGAGTCTGAGAATTCTAGATTCCCACCTGGCCTTCTGGATGAATAAAGCTGCGTGTGCCACGGCGGGAGGACAGAGTATCTTTTCTTCACTGCTTTGTAATCTTATCTGGTACCCTCACTGTGGGTCCCACACACAGTGCAGGCTCAGGTTAGAGAATAAGGACCCGGTGAGAAAACACAGGCTCACCCAAGCCTCTTCAAAGCCAGGCCCCCCATCCATCCCTGGAAAGAGGAAACTCAGTCCCAGCTGAGTCTCCAAAATGGCAGGAAAGTGTGGCTCTCACGTACCTACAGTGAAGATGAGGAAGCCAGCTTCCACGTTGGGGCAGCAGAAATGGGGAGGCTGACACCTGCCCCTAAACAGAAGGTTCTACGGGAGGAGTGCGAGCTGACCACGTGCGCACTGGGCACGCCGGGGTATGGCGCTGTGCCCAGGAGCAGGGGCCTCCCTGGCCCCGGAGGTGGGCGTCCCACCTGGCTGCCTTAGGCCTGCCTCTCCCTGGGAGCCCCAAGGGCCAGGCTCCCCTGATGCCCATGCACAAGGTGGAAGACTGCCGTGGCTGTCCCTCAGCGGTCCCCTCTCACCTGCGAGTGACAGCCACGCTCACGACACCCTTTGCCGAACTATCTGTCACTCCAGGCTTCTGAAGTCCCCCTCCCACCTCTTCTTCACAACATAACAGGGAAATGTTGAAAGAGAGAGAGAGGGCTGCGTCTTTGCAGAAAGAACTCCAGCTCTGTGTTCAGAATCAGCACAGAGCGGGAACAGGGGCTTTTAACTTCTTGGCAGCCAACAGGTGTAGAAGTTCCGGCCTCCTGCCCATTGAGATGGGCTGAAAGGGCGTGGAGCCGACCCTTGAGAGCCTCTGTGCCAGGAAAGGGTCCTGGCTCCCCTCTCCCTCCACACTCCCACCCTCCCACCTACCTGCTCTGTCCTTGTTGCTGGCCCTGCAGCGCTTGCCTGTTCCTCCCTCAGCTCACGGGACCCGTTCCAGAGAGCAGGCAGGGCACGTGGGGCATATACCACACTCCCCTCTTCTGTGACCACGAGCATGACAGGTGCTCTGAGGTGCCTCTTCCCCAGGCACACAGGCTCCAGTTCCCTGTAACTAAGCCTCAGTGCACTTTCTGCCTGAGTCCTGGGACCTCAGCACTTCCAAAAGATGGAGACGGGGCCCTCTGCTCCTCCAGTGCAACCCCACCTGCCAGCATCTCACTGCAGATCTATCCTCTCACTTGCTGGCCACACTCACTGGTTTTGGGCTCCGCTCCCCACCCATCCCCACCCTGGGCCTCTGTCTCCAATGCAGCATGGCCCCTGGGCCAGGAAAATTCCCCTCAAGGGAGCCTGGGTCAGAGGGTCCCTCTCCAGCCCACCCCTCCACTGGCGTCCTACTGTCTACCCGGCAAAGGCCAAGCTCTGCAGTGCAGCACTCAGCGCACCCAGCCCTCGCCAGCCCACTCTTCCAGGCTCGTTGTCTCAATACTCTTCCTGGCCTCTCCCCCAAAAGCCTCCCTTCTGGTGGAAGAGGGGCATTGGCATCCCCTGGACAAGCTTTTCGCTTTATCACCTTCATCTTTGCCCACACCATAGCCTCCTCCTGGAATGCACTGCCACACTTCCAACTTTGGGATCCTATTCACACTTCAAGACCCAGCACCAAGGGACCCTCTGTGAAGCCACCTTGGAGTCCTGCGACATCTGCCAACTACTGGTACCCCTCCCAGGCTCGGCAGCATCCACTTGCATGAGGGTGTGGTGTTCACATCTTATTCCTTCTCCTACTCCTAGCCCAAAGTCTCCAAGTGGGAGGCACTGCCAACTTTGTAAGCAAAGAAACTACACTTCTGTCCACTCCTTTGAAAACTGTAAGAACCCTGCCCACACAGGGGGAGAGCATGGACCAGCAGAGTCTGCACTGCTAGAGGCAGGTAAAAGGCCAGTTTGGCCAGGCCCTGGGATGGGAACAGTAACAAGGTCTCACTGACGTCTGGGAAGCCTGGACCTCGTCTGAGCTGTGGGAACGAGACGCGGATAAACGGCGGCCAAGTTCTAGATGTGGGCAGTTCCTGTGAGGAGGGGGCAGCCGTGTGAGGGGCCGAGCTCTGCCTGCAGTGTCTGGACCTCGGGAGGGAGGCTGTATCCCTCTCCCCATGCCTGCAGCATCACACGCCCATTCAATCTTCCTTCCCCGGGTTCTTTCCCATGAAGCTGGTTGCAAAGGAGATCCATCTGTGGTCTTTGGCTCGGGTCAGGCTTGAAGTCACGAGAGGGAGCTCACTCATCACGGATTCTCTGGGGAGAGTCCTTTCAGCCCAGAGCAAGCATGGCCATTCACTTGGGAAGCCATGAGGGCCTAGCTCAGCTGGACTCCTGTCTCTGGAACCCACAGTCTTCCCGTATGCAGGAAGCTGCCCGCCCTCAGATGCATGGGGTGTACTCTCGCTTATTCGATGTGGTCCCTGTCTCACCTTGACCAAGGAATGCTTCCTGGGGTTGGTCCAGACCAGGAGGCAGAGCGAGAGGCAGCCATCGGTGGTGGCCATATCACCCAATCTTCTCCCTGGCAGACAGCCTTCCCCGTGGGAGCGTCCCAACCACTGGCAGATCCCTCGCAACCGCCGGGAAGGACAAGTCTGACAGTGACGCTCGGCTGGAGGTCACACCCCTCCCTGCCACTGATCCACCAAGAGTGCAGGAGTTGATGGAGTTTGGAAAACCAAGAGCTGTGGACTCCAGGAGGGTCATGGACAGGACAGCCGTGAGCCATTGCCCAGGGCCTGGCACCCACTCCGATGTTCCACTTAGAGGGGTTCTCCTCTCAATTTAACATGATGCTTCTGCTCAGGACTGGGGTGTCTCTGTGGCTCCCAGGCCTCTCTGCCCTTCCCCTGTCTCAGCGTCTCACTTACATGCTCCAGGCCGCACTCATGCCCCAGGTCCAAGTGCAATCTCATCCCGTCCGGTCTCCTGGTGCGAGGGCCAACCCCTCCCTCGTCAGCCTCTGTGTTCCCTCCTACCTCACCCTTCACGTCCGATCACTCTCAAGGTCCCGTAGATTCCTTCCCTGTAACATCTCCGGAACCCCACCCTCGGCCCCAGTCCTGCCGCCATCGCTTCTGAGTTCGTTTCTGCCCAGATTCCTCCTGGACAGCCTCGCCCAGCCTCCTTGGTCACGATTCCCCTCCACACCACAGATAGAGGCCTCTCCCTAATGCCCCAAGCAGGCCATGCCTCCCCCTGCTCTGAATCTCTCCCAGACCCCCACTGACTGTGGAGGTGGACAGTGAAAGCTCTCACACGTGGCCCACACGGACCCTGCGGGACCCCGACTCCCACCCTCTACGTTTGCCCTGCATCCTGGACGCACCACACCACAAGTGCTTTCCCAAGTCACCCGTGCATTTCATGCCTCCCATTTTGCCCTTCCTTCTGCTTGTGATACGCTTGCCACCTACGTACTAAAGGTAAATCTTGCCCATCCATCAAAAATCAAGGTCTTGGGGCTTCCCTGGTGGTGCAGTGGTTAAGAATCCACCTGCCAATGCAGGGGACATGGGTTCGAGCCCTGGTCCGGGAAGATCCCACATGCCGCGGAGCAACTAAGCCCGTGCACCACAACTACTGAGCCCAAGTGCTACAACTACTGAAGCCCGCGCACCTAGAGCCCATGCTTTGCAACAGGAGAAGTCACCGCAATGAGAAGCCTGAGCACTGCAACCAACAGTAGCCCACGCTCGCCACAAGTAGAGAAAGCCCACACGCAGCAATGAAGACCCAGTGCAGCCAAAAGTAAATAAATTTTTTTTAAGTATGTCTAAAAATATCAAGGCCTCAAACACTGATCGCCTCACCTAGGACTTTGTGGGGAGCCACATGAACCCCACACACTGGACGACGTCTCTCCCATGTTCTCCCAGTGCACCAGGTCTGGGGTAACTCTCATCCCAGCTCCTTGAGAACAGGGGCCTTTCTTACTGGATATTCTATCCCCAGCACTTAACACACCTCCTGGCACACAGCAGGCCTTCAGCAGAACTTGTTGGCTGAGGATGGGTGGATAAAGGCGTGAACAAACAGTGTTCTCCAACAGTGTTGTTTCTGAAGGACAGCTGAGTAGACGCTGGACTCGGCTGGGGCTGGCGAGATTTGTTCTTCATGGGGAATCGGAGTTTGAGAGGCAGAGCAAGTCTCAACTTCCCCAGGACATCCTGCCATTTTGGTCCCAGAGTCCAAGGCACTGCCTTAATCCCAGTCCTTAGGACCAACACGGTTTGCATGTTTCTTGCAAGAGGGAAGACCAGAGCAAACCAAGGTCAACTGCTCGCAGCTGCAGCTGGTCCCGTGCAGCTGCGGCTGGACGCAACTCTGGTGCTTAGGATGGAATCTGAGTGCCTCCTTAGTCTGTCGTTGCAAAAACCTTTGTAACAATGATCGGAAAAACTCAACCGTGTGTCCATGGCCTGGAACGGGTTTGCATACAATTTACTCTGTCTTAAACTTCTCAGGACTTAAGGACTATAACATATGCACAAGGCAAGGAATTGCATCAAGAAACTGTATTACATATTTAAAAATAGCTATTTTGAACATTTGAAAAAGCCATTTTCTCTGCCATGTTATGTCTTCTTGGCTAACTTACGCTTGGTTTCTGCACTTTTATCCTCCAGATCTCAGGAAGAAGAGGTTTGATGCCATCTGGACTATAAGTCCTTTTGGCTGCCCTCTTGGACACAGAACCATTTTCACCTATAATTACAGAAATCTGTAGGAATGTATTTTATTTTCTAAGCTGCCAATTAAGAGAGAATTTCTGAGTAATTTTTTAGGAAAAAGAATCCCAATAGATAGCTTCATCCATCTCTATTTACACTGATGTTACATAAAATTTCCCCGTTGAGGATTCAACATGCACTTTGATGGACCAGATCAGGGGTCCTGAGTCAGTTAGGGGAGGTGAAATACTGATGAAGTACTGATGAAAACCTCACTTTTAGTTACCTGGTGATCCTTTCCCCATGTAAAGTGGCATTTTATGCCACTTTGAGCATGTATCAAAACTTGTTTAATGATTATATCTCAAAGGATTGAATGCTCTTTTTTTTCTTTTCAGTTCTCACGTTTCTGAGTAAAAGCCATCATGTTCAAGTTAACAGAGCATTATGTTTTCTCTGCAAACAAATTCCCATAATTCATAAACAAAGAGAAAGGTAAATTCATGAAGAGGAGACACAGCACTATTTTTCCACGTGACATTTGGGATCTAGGTTAAAAATGATGCTTTTGTCTCTGGTGATTTATCAAACTCCAGATTTCATAAAAGATAAAGATGCACTGAAGAAGGAACACATCATCTTAATGCTTCATTTTGACACTTTGGGTCTCTAAAAAGCATGTATTTTAAAGCTCTCCCCTCCAGAAACTCAATTGTGTCCATGATTTACACAGTGAATTCTTGTTTTTCAAGCATACTTAAGTGAGAACAGGCCAGGAGACACCTTGAAAGAAAATGGTCACATTTGAAACATACAGATTATTTATAGACAGAAAACTCAAAGAACTGAAAGAAAATCTGGTTGTCAACAGACAGTTGCTTTTTCTATGTTTTCTCTGTAGCTCATTTTGGGTTTTGTGTGGGTGGCTCATGTGAACTCAAAGGTTATTTGCTAAATGTTTTGTGAGATTAGAACATGTTGTCCTTTAAAACCTAAATGCAAGTTTATGTTTATTGCAAATATGTTCAACTTTAGAATAGGGGATATGGGATCATTTTTTTAATATAGAAAATCATACCTAGAATTGCTATGATAAAACAAGATTTCCTATGCTTCTAGTTTTCATTCACAGCTTAGAAGGTCTTATTCTTAATCGTATTCCTAGCAGAAATCTCACAATATAGAGAGTTATGCGGTGAACATTTTTGCTTTTTCACCTTTTGGGTTAATTTCACCTGCCAACTTGAACACTGATTAGCCTTATTTTGAAAATACTTAGGTACCAGGAGCTGGAAAGTCAGTGTGGACTATAGCTCAGGTCTTTGCAATTCATCATATAAGGTACATTTTTCGATCACACAGTGTACAAAGGAGCAAAAAAGAAAAAAAAACTCTTTTTTTTTTTTTTTTTTTAAAGGCGAGGACGGTTTATTTTTCTTGCCTATTTAGCAATGCTCAGCTACCAGATTCAGGTCCAACAAGCACTTATGAGCCCCACCAAGTGGGCAGATGGCAGCAGTCTGCTGGATTTGAATCCCCCTTCTGCTGTGTGGCCCTGGGCAACTTATGTAACCTCTTTGTGCCTCAGCTTCCTCGGAAGGAAACTGGGTAGATGGTGGTCCCTCCCTCATTGCCCTGGTGGGGCATTAATGAGTTCTCATTAATCTCACACAAAGCCTGTGAGATAGAAAAGATAAGAAGCATGATTCAGAGACAAAGGCAGTGAGAAGAGCGAAAAGCAGCACAGGCCAACTTTAACCCAGGAACAAATGTGTTCAATAAAATACAAAGAAACCCCCGCCCCCGAAAGTTCAAGAACACTAGAATGCCCATTCTTCGGAGTTCATCTGCAGGAAGGAAAGCCTTTGGGGAGTTGAGGGTGGGAGGACTTTTCTCAAAATCTGATGCTAAAAAGCCTTGGGGTCAGCCAGCCCCGGGGCGGAGTCCCGGCTCCACAACTTAGATCTGTGTGATCCGAGGTGACTGTTCACCCCTGAGCTGAGTTTCCTCAAGGGCTGTGTGAGGTTGTTGTAGAGACTGAAGAAGTGACAGGGTCCAGGCGCTCAGCACGGCCCTGGCTCAGAGGAAGCACCGAATAGGCGGAGACAGAGGCCATCAGTCCAGTCAGCCAATATCCCGGGGCCCGGAAGGTAAGTGACATTTATTAGGGTCTGGGTACAAGTACTGCAGCTAAATTCTGTCCCTCACGGGCCTCCGCAAAACAAATATCCTCCAGGAGTCTGACCCAGGTTTTTCCTCGTCTCCCTCTTCCGAGTGCGACAGAATCTTCAAGGTCATCTGTCATAAAACTATCTCATAAGTTGTCACCTCCAGCAAAGAAGAGTGAGTTATCAGAGCTCTCTCGGGACCTCCTAGTTGACACACTCCCAGGGGCTGGGCTGAGCAGGGTCCCCGGGGGCTCTGGCGAGGGTTGTGTGACAGCACATCTTGAGGAGGCAGCACTTTTGGGGTCTTCAGGTCTGGCTGACACAGACCTCAAGTGCACCTACGTGGCCTGGGGCTTCAGGGGAGGAAACCCCGCGTTATGATGAAGGGAGCAGCCTGCATGATGCCGCAGAAGAGATCTTCCTCCCCTCACTGGAGCCCGGGAGCCACGCTCCCTCACGCCTGCTCTCCCGGGATGGGGAAGGCTCGGAATGTGGTCCAAAGTTGGGCGTTGGCATTTTAGAACTTTCTCTCTTCCTGTGTCTATTTGATGAGGCACAAAATTTAAATCCGATGTGGCAAAGCTGCACGCTCTGTGCAGGGTTTCCGGGCTCCAATGCTCAGGTTCAGCTAAACAAATTCTTCTCTTTAAGAGCCATCATGTATGTGAGCAGGGCAGCCCCTACTCCAAACAGTCTCCACCCAGGTGCCTCCACTCGCTTCCTCTCTCCCTCCTAATATTGTGCTGGTTCTCATGTTCTCTTCTCCCCATGTGTTGCCACCTCCTGGGTTCCCAGAGGGAGCCTCTCTGTTGTCCCAGACTCTGGCCTTAGGGACCCAGAGAGTCCCACAGAGTGTGTAGGACATCCACGGGGGCCTCTCCCAGCCACCGCACCCTCTGACATGGACCCATCAACTCCCAGTTGCCCCCTTTGCTCTCAGGAACAATGGGTCTGAGACGTGTCCCCCTATGTGAGAAGGACAGAGAAAATGAGGCCAGAAACGGTCCTTCTCTTCTCCATTGTCAGAGCCTCCAAGATGCTGGTCTGTTGGGATCTAGCAGCAAATCGTACCTGCCCACCCTCGGCTCTCCAGATCCCCTCGCCTGCTTCCACCACCCACATGTTTAATAAGTGCCAGACAAAGAGGAAGGTCAGCAGCGGGGCAGGGGTACCCCAGCTCCTCCCTCCATCAGAGGGAGCCCTCAGGGCTTGCTGGGGCTGCTCTCAAACTCCTGGGCCCAGCAGAGGATACTGATGGGAGAGGAAGGCACACAGGCTGTCACAGCCAAGGGAGCACCTGTGGTACTCACCCTGCTCCCCCACCTGCCAGACCTCCATCTCCAGCGGTCACAGCAGAATATGGCAGAAACCGTTATCCAAAGAACGAGATGTGCTGACTTTTGACTTTTAGTTCCACCCCAGAGGTCATGTTTGCCCTTCAAGCTGGGAGGGCTCAGGGTTTGGAGGGACTTCTGTAGTTAAGTGTAAGGGGATGACAAGTTCTTAAACTCACGATGGACTTTGGGATGAAGTTGTGGCATTTTATTTTTCTACGCTTGCATATAAAGCAACGTGCATTCAAGGAGGTGATAAGTGTATTCCCGTAATTTCCTGGAAGATGAACGCCAAAGCTAAAGCTAAATCAAGGTGAATGTAATTTGCATAAAGAAGAGCCACATTAACAACGGGGAGGAAAATGCTGATCCCGTGAATACTGGAAAAAGTTCTCACGGATAAAATGCAGAAATGACGCTTTAATAACGCACGTGATCACATTTTTATTAACAAAGGACGTCTTGTTTGGAAGCAAATACATCCTTGAGACGGGTCTGAAATTGATCCTCCAATTGGCAGAAATCCACACTACTTATATATTCTAATTATAGCTACAACCTGCGCTTAATGCAAACATTCTAAACTCTCAGTCACTTTATTAAGAACCAGAAAAGGGACTTCTTGAAGCATAATGAGGGCTACTCACAAGCTCTGAGAAAGAAAGCGAAGAGATGATTCTGCATAGAGCCGGAGAATGCCGGACGTAATTTATTTAATAAAAGTGCTTCGTGTCTCTTTTTTGGTTTAGGAATTGGTACACCCTTAGGGGTTCAGACAGTACCGTGCTTCAGCACTGCTATTTCTAGGGCAAGATAAAAATGTGTATCAGAGAAAAGGAATCATTTATCATCGTAATGGTTACATCCCACTTTAGAAACCACTAGAGACTGCTTAACATTTTTATTTCCAGCACGGTTTTCCTGAGTCTTCAGGTGACAAATGGGAACTGATACCAGACGGCTTTCTTTCCGTTTGTTCCTTATGAAAATGGTAGATGTGGAGCTCAGTTTCATCTGGGGTGACGCTCAGGTCTGTGCTTTCGCAGCCTGATCCTTCCCTTCCCACTTTGTGTGATTCCTTCAAAAGTCTCCAAAGGCAACATCTGGGTCCAGTCAAAGAAGACAGATGGGCTCCTTCTACCTCCTCTCCCGGCCCCTGGAGACCTCTTCCCGGGGCAGGGGCGGGGTCGGGGGGTGGGGGTGCGTTCTATTTGAACGTAATGACAGGCTGACTAAATGTTTCCTGGGTAGTGTGTTCAGGGCATTCCTATCATTAGAACCCATTCTGTATCCTTACAGACCTCCTCATTATGGATGGATTTCTCTATTTCAAAACATTCCTAGGATTTCTAGATGCTGTCATTGAATCCTATTATTTTTCTTGTTATTCTTATGATTTTTCTTCTCTGACTTTCTACGGCCAGATCCTCTTCATCTGTCGTGGAACTGGAGGCCAATTTCCTAAAAATCATCTTTCTTGCTTACCATGGTTATTAACCAATAAAAGATTCAGAATTAATCTGGATTTCTTTGGTGCTGTGGCAACATCAAATCCTTGACATTTCTTCCTGGTGTTAAGACTTCATACATCGGAACCTAACCCGTTTAATCTTTCTTTGTTTCTTCCTCTTAAGAAAAAGGATCTAAATGTTCCACTTTGGTTATGGGAACTAAGGTGTTTGTAGATTAGTAATTAACAGTAAGAAAAAAAGTTTTATTGAACACTAACCGTGGGTCAGGTGCTAAGGTAAGGGCATTCAAGTATCTTCTCAATGCCCCTACCCGAGGTAAATATCACATTATCTACATTTTGTCAATGAAGGTGAGACCTGGAGTCCACAGGGTTTATCCTTGTGTCCCAGGAAGGGCAAGATCTGGTGAGTACACGGGATCCCAGAGGGAGGAGCCCAGGTGCTGGGGCCACAGCACCCTGGAGAACTGAGCCATAAAGGTACACAAAGTGGAGGAGAAGACCTGGGACACACTCGCCTTCCGTAAGGGTGCCTTGAGCATTATTTCATATCCCAGGTAAGTTTCAGCCTGATCAACAAATCTGGAAAAATAACCCACTGACAGAAGAGGGGTGGTTTACCTAAATTTCCTAGGGGTGAGGTAGGTGCTGAGAGCACCAAGCCAGTCCAGGAAGCAAGCCCCCATGGGCTCCAGAATCCACGGCAGGTAGGTCAGCATGGAGCTCAATCCCACTCCCTCGCCCCAAAGAGCTGTCCAGATGGTCCAGTCTCGGCACCTTCTGACGATAACCGAATCCCACGTGGAGATGTCCCCACAGAGAGGATGGAGCGCGCGCGGGGACTCAGCAGTGGGGTTTGGGTTTGTGGTGCATGAACTGGCGTTCTGGTTTCTGTATCTGTCCCTTCTGAGTTTGATTAAGGAGTGTCAATTCCCCGGAGCCTCATATATGGTGGGTGTACAGGCAGATTAAAACTCCTGAATCTGCAAACCAAGGAACCCAATCCTGTACCTTACTGACCCACAGGGGAGGGAACGTTTTGCCCTTTCCTTTACCTTCTCGGACCCTCTGCTTCTTCCTCCTTCCTCTGCCCCACGGAGCAGAAGGTGGGAATCAGAGTCTGGGGTGTCTGCGAGGCCATCGTTATCACAGGGTGTGGTCACTGTGTTTAGAGGCTGGCCCTGGGGGTGGTGCTCCTGGCGGCCTCCCGGACCCCGTGAAGAGCCTGTGCTCTTGGAAAGTTCACCTGAGCACGTGCACCTCACCTGAGCATCCTCATTCCGGTCCTTACTCTTGAGCCCTATGCCATGAGGCTCACCAGGGTCCCAAGCACTGGACCGCACTCAGAGGGAGGGGAGAGGCCTGGCTCCATCTATACCGAAACTACTCACTCCAATCCAGCTCTTGTCGGCTCTGAGCGAGGGTCCTGGGCACCCCCACAACCATTAATAACGCGGCACTTTGCTCCTCCTGAGCTGCCTGCAGCCCAGCTTGGGGGCTGGACAGGAGGCAGGCAGTCCTGGATTGATGTCTTGACTCTTAGCAGAGCCCACCAAGGAATTCCAGCCCTGAGACAGTGCCCAGGGATGCGAAAGGACCAGCAGCCTGACCCCGGAGCTGAGGTGGTGACCAAAACCTAGTCCTGCCTTCTGGGAGCCGGCAATGCCCCTGGTGTGATGGAAAACTCCACACAGCATAAACGCAGAGAGCTCCTTCCTCTTATCACACTTCCCCCCCATGGAGAAGGGCATAGGGATGAACAAACAAATGTCTCTTGAGGTTAAACAATAATTTCAAGAATAATTTGCCATATCTTCACGGATCTCACTCTGTTTTCAATGTTTCATCTTACTTTACGTGATTTTGGTGTTTTGAGGCCAAAATGAACATTCACACTTCCTCACCCTCAGCACACTGACGCTTTGGACTGGATTGCTCTTTGCTTCGAGGGGGAGGGTGCTGTCTGGTGTGGTGTCCCCGGCCCCTACCCACTAGCAACCCCTGCTCAAATGCAACAACCAAAAATGTCTCTAACTGTCACCAAACGTCCCCTGGAGGGCGCGATCCCCTCTGGTTGAGAACCCATAGCTTTAAAAGGTGGTACTAGTCCTTGCTAATTTGGGGGTTAGGTTTGTGTAGTTTCGGTACTTGAACTTCTTCAGGCAGTGATCCCATTAAAACATCCTCACTTTACCCACCCCCGTCCCGTTTGTTTATTTGGGAATGACAGTCAGCATTGGGCAGAAAGCCCCTGCTGAGGGGCCAACATTTAGCCGGCTGGCTCCTGGCGAGTTTAACATTAGGTTTTGTGGGTGTCATTTGGTCAGTGTTCCTAGCACGTGGGGCGATATTTGGGGACCCTAAATTCAACACAAGGGCTCAGACCAGAGTGGGGACTGTCCTTTCTCTGCAGAGTCGGAGTCCCAGATAACCTGGAAGTCACTCAATCCCAAATATTTGACAAGAGCCCACTGACCTCTGTGAATGTGTGCCAGAGACAGGCAGGTGACGTGGTGAAGACATGAGTTCCAGGCACTGGAAAAGTCCTCGTTCTCGGTCGTCACCTGCCAAACTGACAACAGAAAAATCACCGCTGATGAAATTCTGAGAGAATCGAATTTCCTAGCAAGGCAGATGGCGGACAATGCACATTTCAGCACAGCCAGTAAGCGGGGGTATGTTGCACGCAAGACCTACTGTAGGCTGACCCCTGTCACCCCCAAAAGCTATTCGTTAGATGGAGAAATGCCATAAACATACTGTGAGTCCAGTTTACGTGTTTCTATTAATTCCTCACACATACCAAGCATGGCCACCACCAATTCTTGAGCTCTGACAGGCATCGAAGAAACATTCGAAGGCGAGGGACACAGAACGTGAGACGGTTTTTAATCAGGTCACTCCATGCCTGGAGAACTCTAAACACCAGAACGAACTACTTAAATCTAATGTGCAACAGAACCTACCCTCCTTCCCTTCCCCCTCCCCCCCCTTCCCTTCCCCCTCCCCCCTTCCCTTCCCCCTCCCCCCTTCCCTTCCCCCTCCCCCCTTCCCTTCCCCCTCCCCCCCTTGTGCTCAGGTACTGCCACATGTTTTCAAATTCTTCCTTTTCTTTTTTCTCTTCTTTTGTCTTCTTCTCTTTTTCTTTTTTCTTAAAATTCTGCTTAAAAGCTTTTGCTTGAAATTCATTTCCTGACAGTTCTGGAGGCTGGAAGTCCAGTAACAGGGTGCCAGCACGGTCAGGTTCTGGTGAGACTCTTCCTGGCTTGCAGAAGGCTGCCTTTTTTCTATTTTCACATGGCAGAGCGAGAGTGGTCTCTTTCTCTTTTTATAAGGAAACTCAGCCCATCATGAATTTCCCACCCTCATGACCTAATCTAACCCTAATGACCTCTCAAAGGCCCCATCTCCAAATGCCATCACATTGGGAATGAGGGCTTCAACACATGAATTTGGGGGCGGGGACACAGTCGTGCAGTCCGTAACAACATTCCTTTTGATTTTCATTATAGAAATGTAGGTACAGATTCTTAGAGGAATCTTGTAATTGAAAGACCATGGACTTTGGGGCTTGAGAGAGAAAAGTTGAAACTATAGCCCATTACTATCCACCTTTGTGGTTAGGACAAATTATTTCACTTCTGAGCCATTAAAAATGTTTTTTTTTTTTAATTTAGATATAACTGACAATAGCAATATGTCAGTTTCAGGTGTACAACATAATGATTCAATATTTGTGTATATTGCAAAACGATCGCCACCATAAGTCTAGTTCACATCTGTTCACCATAGTTACAAACATTTTTTTTTCTTGTGATGAAAGCCCAGGGACTATAGTTAAAAATATAACCGCTTGTATATTTGAAAGTTGCTAAGAGAGTAGATCTTACAAATTCTCATCAAATTGTTTCTTGAATGCCTGTCACATCTGCAGCATTGGCATTTGGTAGTGGCCGTATTTGACACGTGTGGGGAACGAGCATCAAGGTGGAAATTAGACTCACAGGACATTTATGTCATTTATTCACCTAACGAGTAGCTTTTTTCAGCTCTACTCTGGGTAAGATGGTCTTTCAGTGACTCTAATGAAGGAAGTTGTTTGCTTTATTTTGTTTTTTTAATCAGAGGGAAGTGAAGAAATATAACTGGAATAAAATAAGAAAGAAGAAAATACACAGAAAAGAGAAAAAGGTGCTGAATCACAAAGGTGGCAGTCACAGTCATTTCGGGAAGGCAGATTCTTATCTGACCAGAGCAGAGTGTGAAATTTGGCACTCTGACTTTTTTTGTTTCTTCTTGCCTTTGTTTTCCCCCATGGAGAAGGGCAGTGGCACTCTGCAGTTAGCGCCGAGTCTACACTTGGAGGCTGAACCAGAGTTTGATCTTTTGGTCTGCTGGCTTTGACCACTTGATCATGGGATGGAATGTGCCCCATACACCTCTCAAAGGCCTCCCTGCCTAGGGTGGGGGACAGCACCCTCCCCCTCGAAGCAAACTGAATGGCTTGGTATTTAAACGTTCAGCAATTCTCTCTGCTCAAAGAAATAACACTCAAGTAGAAAGTTAGGCTGTCTGTATCTGCTTCCCATTTGCTTCCAACTCATACCCTGAGTCCTCTGGTTGGAAGGTGACCTGCCTTCCCCAGCTCCCCAGTTCTTCCAGGGCCTGGAGGACGGACTCCTTTGTAAAAATCCTCCTGTAACAGAGAGCTTTGTGCTCCAGTGGAAAAACTGGCAGCACAGAAAGCCTCTACCCATGTATAATTTAGCATGATTACCTGGGGCGGCAGGCACAGCTCAGAGGACCATGTCACATGCGCCTCGGGGTCCCCACCTAAAACTGGGGCATCTCATGACAGTGGAGGGAGAGGATAATGTCTGTCTTGCTCCCTGCATTGGTGTCACAATTACAACTGAAAAGACACAGTGGAGATAGGCAATTCTCAAAGGAACAGCCCACAGAACATCTCCGGCAGAGGCGAAAACAACAGCTGGCCAAACACACTCATGGTCCTGAAACTCTCCCATCACGCTGTAGAGGAAAATGCCCAGAAATCCATGCTGAAGCCCAGTGGACAGGCCCCCTTAAACATGGATCAGCTGCCCTCCACCACTGCATGGGAAGGAGAGAGGAAGGATCAACTATAATGTGGAGGTGTCCAGGTAGAATTGCGGACACTTTTAGATTTTTTTTAAGTCAACGTGTAAAGTAAGTTTTCACGGGACTGATCAAGAGAAAAGCAGGGACAGAAAACTGGCCGGACCACGTGGAACCCTGCTTGAAGAAGGGACATCACATGGGAAAAGCTTGCAGAGGGACTTTTGCAAAACTGGCTGTGGCTTAACCCCTCCAACAGGATGAGGCAGAAGTAAAAAGCAAGTTCAAGTTAAGGGGAAAGGCCCCTTGCAGGCCTGCCAACCAGCTCCTGGGTGCTTTTCCTTACATGTCAACATCACTGTACTACTGCAGGACCCACTCGAGAAGGCTCAGTATAACCTCATCCTTGCTGGCAAGTGGCCCCTGGCACTGGCCACTTCCCAGATAGAAAGCCTGGCACGATTCACCCCCCACCGGACAGGACCCAGGACTTGGAATGTGTCGATAGGAAGGCAACTTTACGAGGGCAGATGCCCAGGAAAGCAACCGACTGGGAAGCCTCTGGTCCCTTGAGTTAGTTGATTGGCAGGAAGTAATAGGCTGAAGCCAACTGAGGGCTGCACAGTGGTCCACATGCCTAGGCAGGGTGGCCTTTGAGAGGTGTGTGGGGCACACTCCATTCCATGATCAACTGGTCAAAGCGAGCAGACCAGAAGATCAAACTCTGGTTCAGCCTCCAAGTGTAGACTCGGTGCTAACTACAGAGTGTCACTGCCCGCAATTGTAACCCCGCTGACAATTGCCTTTGCAATGCACAAAAACATTGTAAAAAACAGAAATCAAATATCTAGCCCTGCAACGTTACAAAATCTGAACATGAGGTTTTTGGAGAAAGGATTTTAAAAATGACATGGTTGTTGTTTACTTCAAGTGGTAGAGCTGCTCCTGAAAACTTGTGTGTAAATTAGCCTTATGCAAAACAAACCCTTCTTAAAACGCACCAGGTAACAGACACTGTTTTAAGCCCCTTATGTGCATTTGTTCATTTAGCTTTCAGAAGCCCTGTAGGTAAGCATTAATGATACCTTTTATTATCTTCATTTTGCAGGTGGAAAACTGTGACACAGAAAGGTTGAGGAACTTGCCCAAGGCTGCAGAGCTGGGTTTGGACCGGGTACCCAGCTTTCTGAGCCCACATTCCTAATCACAGGGTACACTGCCTCCCAATGGACTCATGGGGAGTTAGTTCCCTGGCCAACACCTGTCCTTCCCAAATACACAGTTTATAAAGATGTATTGTCACACCTGGTCAGGTTTGGTGTGAACCACACCCCACACTTAAAGTCTCTAAGGGAAATAAATGCTTGTTTCCTTAATAAGTCATCATACAGCTAAGACAGAGCTGAACTCATAAAGAAACCCCTGTTGCCTTATCTTTGGTGGATGCCCATATCCATTCCCCCTTTTTCTTTCCTAGAAACACCCCAAATAGCTTTGGGTAGCAATATACCCAGTTAAAAACACTTAACTCCCTACAGAGGATCTACAAAAAAGCCTCAGCTAACGTCATATTTAATAGTCAAAGACTGAGTGCTTTCCCCCTAAGATCAGGAAGAAGATGAGGCTGTCCATTATCTCCACTTCTATTCAACATTGTACCGGGGGTCCTGGCCACAGCAATAAAGCAAGAAAAAGAAATTAAAGGCCTAGAATTTGGAAATGAGTAAGTAAGACAGTCTTCATACAAAAAGACATGATGTTTTATGTAGAAAATCCTAAGGAATATATAATAAAGCTACCAGGACTAATAAGCCAATTAAGCAAAATCACGAGATACAAGACTCTGACATACAAAAGTCAATTGTATTTCTGTATTCTAGAAATGAACGATGGGAACTTGAAATTTCAATGCTGTTGCAGTAACATCAAACATATGACATATTTACGGACACCTTTTACAAAGTACTTGCAATATCTGTACATGAAAACTGAAAAAAATGTTGCAGAAGGAAATTTAAAAGGAGCACCTAAATAAAGGGAGAGATATACGGTGCTTGTGGGTCAGAGAACTCCATATTGCTAAGACATCATTTCTTCTCACCTTGATCTACGGATTCAACACAATGCCAATCAAAATCCCAGCAGAGGGCTTCTCTGGTGGCGCAGTGGTTGAGAGTCCGCCTGCCGATGCAGGGGACATGGGTTCGTGCCCCAGTCCGGGAAGATCCCACATGCCGCGGAGCGGCTGGGCCCGTGGGCCATGGCTGCTGAGCCTGCGCGTCCAGAGCCTGTGCTCCACAACGGGAGAGGCCACAACAGTGAGAGGCCCGCGTACCGCAAAAAAAAAAATCCCAGCAGATATTTTTGTAGAAATTGAGAAGCTGATTATAAAACATATGGAAATACAGAGGACTTAGAATAGTCAAAACAATTTTGAGGAAAAAAAAAAAGGTGGACGATTCAATAACTGATTTCAACACTTACTATAATGCGACAGTAGACACAACAGTATGGTATTGGGATAAGAATGAAATGTAGATGAATGGAAAAAAGTAGAGAGTCCAGAAATAGAGCCACACATGCATGGTCAACTGATTTTCAGCAAAGTCACCAAGGTAACTGGGGAAAAAACAGTCTTTTCACCAAATGGTGCTAGAACAACTGAATAGCCACATGCAAAAACAAACAAACAAATGAATCTCACCCTTACTTCACACCATATACAAAAGTTAACTCCAAGTGAATCATGAACCTAAATGTAAGAGATAAATCTACAAAACTTCTGGAAGAAACTATGTGAGAAAATTCTAGTGATGTTGGGTTAGCTGAAGATTTTGTGATACATGACACAAAAAGGTTGAATTTCACCAAAATAAAAATTCTGCTCTTTCTGACACTCTTAAGAAAATGAAACCATGGGTAATGGATTAAGAGAAAATATTTGTGAATCACATATATAATAAAGGGCTTCCATACAGAATTTATAAAGACAACTTACAATTCAATAGTAAGAAAACAAAATCCAGTTAAACAGGTGAGAAATTTGAACAGACACTTCACCAAACAATACAAACGAATGGCAAATAAACACATGAAAAAGATTTGAGAAATGCAAATCAAGACCACAATGAAATACCACTCTACACCCACTAGAATGGCTAAAATGAGTAAGACAGGCTATGTTAAATACTGAGGAGCAGGGCAACTAGAAGTTATTGCTGTTGGGAATGCAAGTGGTTCAGCCGCTTTGGAAGGCAGCTTGGTGGTTTCTTATAGAGTTAAACATATACCTACTATGAACCCAGCCATTCCACTCCTAGATATTTACAAAAGATAAATAAAAACGTATGTCCATACAAAGACTGGCACGAGAATGTTCATAGAAGCTTTGTTCATACTAGCAAAACTGGAATCAATCCACATATCCACCAACTGGTTAATGGATAAACAAATTGTAGGGCATCTGTACCAAGGAACAGTACCCTACATTAAAAAGGGACACCCAACGACTTGGATGGATCTCAGAAGCATTTTGTTAAGTGACAGAAGCCAGATATAAGAGACTATGCACTATGCTATTCCATTTATCTTATATTATAAAAAAGGCAAACTTACAGCAAAAGAAAACTCAGTGTTTTCCAGGAGTCAGAGTCAGGGGAAGGGAAGAGACGAAAAGGGGCACAAAGAAATGTTTTTGGGGTGATGGAAATGTTCTATTGTGGTGGTGATTATAGGACCATATGCATTCGTCAAAGCTCATTGATAAAACACTTGAAATTGGTGAATTTTAATATATAAAAATCATATATTTTATTTTACAATATATATGTTTATAATTATATTTATATATACATAAAGTAAAAAGCTGACATTTTTTAAATGCTCACCTTCCCAGACTCCTTTGCAACCAGGCTTAGACATGGGACCCCCACGGCCAATGAAAGTAGGCAGAGGTTTACTGGGTGGTGCTTCTGTGAAAACTGTTTTCCTGATAAAAGAGAGCCTGAGCTGGCATGTGCCTTCTTCTCTTTGTCCTTTTTCTAGTTTCCTGCTTGGAACTCAGCCACCTTGTGGGTGTAAGAACAGTTAAAAGCCACACTAAGGAGCTGTATTAGTTCCCTAGAGGTGCTGTGACAAATCACCACCATCTTGATGACTTAAAACAACAGACACTTATTCTCTGACAGTTCGAGAGGCTGGAAGTCCAAAATCTAGGTATGGGCAGGGCCATGCTCCCCACAAAGGCTCTAGGGGAGAAGCCTTCCTTGCCTCTCCTAGCTTCTGGTGGTTGCCAGCAACCTTTGCATTCCTTGGCTTGTGGACCAATGACTTGAATATCTAATATCTGCCTCCATTTTCACAAACCATTCTCCTCTGTGTGTGTCTCTAGGTCTCTCCTTTTCCTGTAAGGACACCAGTCATATTGGAGTAAGGCCTACCCTACTTCACTACGACCTCATTTTAACTTGGTTATGTCTGCAAAGACCCTATTTCCAAATAAGGTCCCTTTTATAGATACTGGGGGTTAGGACTGAACATATCTTTTGGAGTGGGGGTGCTACACAATTCAACTCACAACAGGAGGGCAGAGGGGTAGATAGCAAGAGCAAGGGGCCCAGCTTTAGCCGTGGACTCACCGTGCCTGTCTTCTGCATTCTTTGGGCTTCCGTCTTTTTTTTTTTTTTTAATTAGTTCATGTCTTTTATTAACCAATCCTACCCAGCCATGTGGAGATCTTTCTTGTCCTTTCAGATGTTTGAGGTCTCCTGCTAGTGTTCAGCAGGTGTTCTGTGAGAATTGCTCCATTTGCAGATTTATTTTTGATGTATTTGTGGGCAGAGGTGAGTTCCACATCTGTCTACTCCGCCATCTTGATTGGAGCCCCTAGGCTCCTGTTTTGGCAGCATTTAAAGCACTCCTCCCTTGGTACTCAGCCCCAAATCCATTTGCTATGTCCTTTGAATTTGTTTTCGGTGCCCACTCTTGAATCTACCCTCTCCCTTTTAACCTTACTGTGGATAGAGGGTGGAATCAGGTGGAAGAAAGAGTCCAGTCCTGACCAATAACCATACACGTTCGCCGAGCTTGGATATCAGATTCTACGGCTCACTTCAGGTACCACGTGTCTTAAATTATGCCCATCCAATATGGAGAACAAAACAATATGCAGTTACTTAAACAAGTTATATGAAGTAAAGTAGGTCAAACAATGATTTTTCCCTCACTTTCCACTTTTCTCCCTCAGGAGAGCTGCTCCCACTGCCCTCAGCAGCCCAGCCCCTAGACTTGTGAGCCCTTGTCCAGGAGAGAGTAAACCCTGTACCTGCCCAGCAGATGATCACCTCGTAGAGTAATGGAAATGGTGCACCCCAAATCATCCAGGCTGCAGAGTCTTTTTCTTCTCCTTCTTTTCCTTCTCTGTAGTAGGTAGAGCCTGTGGCCTTGCTTCGCCAGACCTACCCCGCCTCCAGCACATGCTCACCTGGCCTCACCTCTGTTTTGCTGTAGATCCCTCTGTAGCCCGTGTGCTTCCCACTCAGCCCTGGCTGGGGAGGCTGGGGTCTCCCTGGGTCCGGTCTGCATCTCCCTCTGACGGCACCCTTGGCGTGGCCAGAGCACGAGGCTTCCGCCGCCATCCCCACAAGGCCAGTCCTCACCTACTCAGCCCACACCTCCACCTTCCGGCCTCTCTTCCTGTTTGACTTTCTGTCTTGTTTTTGTGTGTGTGGGGTGGGGTGGGTGTGTGGTCCATATATATTTTTCTGCCTTCCAGTATTTTTTAATATCTATCTTTTTTTCATCTTTCTGTATTTCTCTCCCAAAATGACTCCTTTCTCTCTTTTTTGGTAACCTTACTTCACCACTTTTCCCTTGTCTATATTTTTAATGTTTCTGGAGTTTTCTGCATTTCTGTATTTTTTCTTTTTTTTCTGCGGTACACGGGCCTCTCACTGCTGTGGCCTCTCCCGTTGCGGAGCACAGGCTCCGGACGTGCAGGCTCAGCGGCCACGGCTCACGGGCCCAGCCGCTCCGCGGCATGTGGGATCTTCCCGGACCGGGGCACGAACCCATGTTCCCTGCATCAGCAGGCTGACTCCCAACCACTGCGCCACCAGGAAAGCCCTGTATTTTTTCTATTTTTTCTGAGGTTTTGTTTTTCTATTTTTTTCTCTATCATATTTCTGTGTCTGCATTTCTGTCTTTTTTTCCTGTGTCGTTTGAGCTGTCTTTTCTCCTGTCCCCTCTATCCCTCTTTCCTTATGTGTTTGCCCACCATATTATTTCTCCCTTTTCTCTTCAGGTTTGTTTCCAGATTAAGCTTGGTTCCCTCTGGGTGGCTTTGAGCAGAGGACCCCCTTCCCGCCACCTGCAGCCTCTCTCCCTGAACTCTGCCCTCTCCCCAATTCTGCCGCCCTCTTCCTGCACCAATGGGAAGGTGCTGGTTTGTCTCCCACTAACTTCTCAAAGAAAGCAGGGTGGTTGGGTCCACCAGCTGTCAGCTCACTGGTGGCTTCCTGAACTGGGAATATGGGATTCTTGATACCTTTACCCTAAGCTTTGAACCTGAGCTACAATTCCAGGAGAGCCAGTTAAATAAATCTCAGCCAACATCCTACTATATGCACAAAGTATATGTATGTGTGTGTGTGTATATATATATTATATATGTGTGTATATATATATTATATATGTGTGTGTGTATATATATATTATATAGGTATATATATATATAAATGAGAAAGGACACTGGAGGGCACCCTTATGTCCACTGTTCCAGCTTGTTTCCTATGAGGAGAAGTAAATGTTCTCAAGATGCCCCAGAGAGGGCTGTGTCCTGGCTTTGGGGACCTGAGGGGAGGGGCCGGCCATGAGGTTCATGCTCATCTCAGAGACTGGGTCAGAGTTTGAACCCAGGGCCCTTGGCTCTAGCACCCCACCCCACCCCGAGATCCTTGCTGGGCCCCAGCTCTGCACTAGGCTCACTGCACCAGAATCCCCCCTTCCCTCAGAAGGTGGCAGGTGGCAGCATTGCAGGGCTGAGGGGGTGGAAGAGCCCTTGTGTGGGGAGATGAGTCACCTGGCTGCAAGGCTGGGATTCCCACACAAACACACCATGAGAACGATGGCTGCTATGATAGTATGAAAGTGCCCGGCATTGGGGACCTCCCCAACACACCCACATGCTCCGCAGCGCTGGCCGTGGATGGTGAAGACATTCTGGTTTTAGGGTGAGTCCCAGGCAAGTCCAGTAACTGTCCCTAGATCTGGAACACAGATGTATCTTGTCTGCCAGGGCGTGCCTTGTCCCCAGCTGCCAACAAAGCTGTGTGAGCACAGACCTGGCCCCCTTCCCTCGGCCCTCGCTGTTCACACAGAGGGCTCCCCCACAGACAGCCTGGGCCACAGCAGCAGAGAAAGCATCCTCCCCTACGGTGCTGGGAGCAGGTTCTCCATACGCGTGCATTCAAAGGCTCCCCTCCACCCTGAACTGTCCAGTCTCAGAGCACTCCCTCCGCTGCTTCAGAGATGTGCACGTCCCCTTCTCTCCACCTCCCCCACCGACAACTCCCCCTCCCCCAGGTTCCCCGCTCTGGTCTCCCTCCTGCCAAGTGGGCATATCCATCCATCGGAGCCCTTGCCACGCTGCTCTGACCAGGGCAGGACTGCGACCTGCCTGGCACCCAGCCCAGTGGTCAGGGCCAATGAGCACATGAAGGACCCTCGCTCACAGACGCTGGGAGTCGAGGTCGATTCCAGGGGAAGGGGTGGAATGCAACTGGATTCAGAGGGCATAGAAACAGCGAGAGGAAATTCAGTAGAGAGGAGTATACACAGCAAGGTGTGTGGGGCTCCAGGTCAGCCTTCTCACTGCATGGCAGCTACAGCGTCTGCAGGTTTTGGGAGGATTGCCAGGGTCTCTGCAGACTCTTCTCTCTTCTCTCACCTGCACTGTCCTCCAGGCTCTGGTCTGGGGCCTGGCAATATGAACAGACCCCAAAGACAGAGCCCTTTCCTAGCCAAGACCTGACTATTTTTGTGAGGCACATAAAAGATCCAGGAGGAGGGATGGGCAGGGGGGGACACACATGTTTGATCTGACCTGTTTCTCAATCTTTTCGCCACTAAAGCTTGACTGAAATTGTCAAAACATGAAATCAATAAGGTCTTGGCAAAAGGCTCCTACAATTGAATACATTACTTCCCAATTTCTCCTCCTTTTCCCTTTTCATGTCAAATGAAGAGTCTGCTTTTTATTACTTAGCCTTTCAGAAGAGAAAACAATTGTTGGATGATACAACCTCTTTGGTCATGTAAGCGTACATTTGAATCCATGCTTCTGAAATCGATCTTGATCATTTTCAACAACAGATATGTAAACAAGCAAATGCTGGATGCCATTTTCCTTTCTGAACAGTGTCCTCATTTTACAAGTTCCTTCGAATGTTCCGGTGGATGGAGGGATAGAGGTAGGGGTGGGGGTGGGAATCAGGAAACCATAAATAGATTTAACAGGCACCAAAGCATGCATTTGGAGTACCGTCAGCTAGAAAGATCTTGTTTCAATAACACGATCTTCGCATTTAGCTGAAGACTAACTTATGGGGCCTGACTGCCCTTAGTGACTGCTTAAAGCTGACATAAGGCAGAATAACGTACATTTAATATGTGAAAGAAATTAGCCCTCAAGATCTTTGTTTCCTGAATCCAGCAGCTCAGCTGGTGCTTGGCACACAAGACAGCTGGAGGAGGCCTTCTTGGGGCGGTGAGGGAAAGGCAAGGGGTACAGCACACAGAAAACTCACCCCATGGGGGTCTAGAGTGAACTCGGGGAACAACAGATTGAGAGGGAGAGCACAGAACCCACTGCAATTTGGACTCCGTAGGGCTCTGCGCTTCCATGTCCACGAATGGCATCCTATCTTCCCCAGCCACAAACGGGAGCCCCAGCGGCCTTCTTGACTCCACCTTCAGCCATGACCCCCATCACTTGCAGGGAAGCTGGAAGGTTCTCAACCCCGCACTCAGGGCGCACAGGGCTCCCCGCAGTGAGGACCCGCCATCACCGCCACAGTCACCCTCTGGCCAGCATCTCCAGCCCGGGAACTGGGATGCCTATGTCTCGATGCTCAGCCTGAACCTGACAGTCACTCGCTCACATCACATGCCTCGCCTCCAAGGTCCTGCTCCCCTTGCTGGGGGATGGTGTGAAAGGGCGTGCTCTGCCGGTCACCATGCAGGACTCAGCTCAAGGACGCTCCTTCCGAGAGCCACCCGACACAGAAAATGGCCCTCTCCCTGCTCCAGACCCCTCTCACTGCACATCCCCCCTGACCCTAACTGCCACCCATCCCTCCAGCTGAGAGTCCGTATCTTAGTCATCCTTGAAGTCCCAGAACTCACACGGTGCAGGGCGCGCTATGTCACTGAGCAGCATCTGTCATACAAGGAACTATTCAGTAAAAATTCAAACGTTTACAGGTCTTCTTTTTTTTTCTTAATTGTTTATTTAAATCTATATATCTGAAGCTCCGATGAAGCACTTTTTTTTTTTTTTTTTGCGATACGCGGGCCACTCACTGCTGTGGCCTCTCCCGTTGCGGAGCACAGGCTCCGGACGCGCAGGCTCAGCGGCCACGGCTCACGGGCCCAGCCGCTCCGCGGCTTGTGGGATCCTTCCGGACCGGGGCACGAACCCGTGTCCCCTGCATCGGCAGGCGGACTCTCAACCACTGCGCCACCAGGGAAGGCTGAAGCACTTTTACTTCACTGTCACTCAGAGGCTTCTATTTTTGGCTAACCTTTTGGAATTCTGAAACAGCACCCATCTCATTATGTTGAGACGACCACTGCGTGAGCCTCTGTGTGCTCCTATGTGCTCAGCAGGGAGAGGGCTTTGAGACACTTGTGAGTAAGGGGTGAATTAACACTAGGGGTTAAAACACAACAAAACAGCCTATTAGGAAAGCCTGAGCTGTTGGCGAGCGGGAAAGGAAGAGCAGCAGGTGGCCGAGAGCTGCCACATGAAGTTCTAGGGTCAATAGGTGGTGGTCTGTCCCACCGCCAGGCTGCTAAGCTGATGAGGGGATGGGCTGGACTTAACACTGGCTGACTTGGGAGGCCAGGCTGGGAGGTGTTAAGCCCTTTATAGGGATGTATGTGATTCCCTCCTTTGCATTATGCTGTGTCCTAATGTCATACACCTGTGAGCTTGGTCGCACATTCCTCATGGAGGCCCCTGCAGCCTGGCAAGTTTGCTGTTTCCCTTTTCTTAGCCCTGCTATCAGGGTGTTGGCTGTAGGCAAAGTGCTGGGCCCTAGGCTGTCTCTCATCACAGCAAGAACTTGACAAATGTCCTGATCCCAGCTGACCATAATGGTCTGCCCACTGGCCTTGAGGAAGGGCAGAATAAATAGAATAATAGGCTCATTGCTGTTCACCCAAATTCTACAGTTTCCAGTAGTATCAAGCCCCAGGATGTGTCAACCCCCTAATCACAGAGAACTTGAAGAAACTGTTGTTAAAGCCCATAGTGAACACCATACTTGACAGTGAAAGGTTGAAAGCTTTTCCTGTAAGATCAGGAATAAGATAAGGATGCCCACGCTCGCTATCCTTATTCAACATAGTACTGGAAGTCCTAGCCAGAACAATTAGACAAGAAAGAAATAAAGGCATACAAATTGGAAAAGAAGAAGTAGAATAGTTTCTATTTGCAGATGATATGATCTTATATATAGAATATCCTAAAGAGTCCCCCCAAAAACATTACAACTAATAAATGAATTCAGTAAAGTTGTAGGATACAAAGTCAAAATACAGAAATAAGCTGCATCTTTATACACTAACAGTGCAATATCTGAAAAAGAAATAAAAACAATCTCATTTAGAGTTGCATCAAAAACCAATAAATTAGGGCTTCCCTGGTGGCGCAGTGGTTGAGAGTCCGCCTGCTGATGCAGGGGACACGGGTTCGTGCCCCAGGAAGATCCCACCTGCCACGGAGCGGCTAGGCCCGTGAGCCATGGCCGCTAAGCCTGTGCGTCCGGAGCCTGTGCTCCGCAACGGGAGAGGCCACACAGTCAGAGAGGTCCGCGCACCACAAAAAAAACAGAAAACAAAACAAAACAATAAATTAACCAAGGAAGTGAAAGATCTGTACGCTGAAAACTATAAGATGAAAGAAATTGAAGAAGACAAAAATAAATGAAACAATATACCATGTTCATGGATCAGAAAAATGAATATTGTTAAAATGTCCATACTACCCAAAGCAATCTACAGATTCAAAGCAAACCCTATCAAAAATGGTTTTTTTCCCCCAGAAATACAAAAAAAAAGTTCTAAAATTCATATGGGACCACAAAAGATCTCAAATAACCACAACAACACTGAGAAAAAACAAAACTGGAGATATCACACTTTGAGATTTCAAACTATATTACAAAGCTACAGTAATCAAAACAGTGTGGTGTTGGCATAAAAAAAGGACACACAGAGCAATGGAACAGAATCAAGAGCCCAGAAATAAAGCTATGCATGTATGGTCAACTAATATTTGACAAGAGAACCATGAATACACAATGGGGAAAGGATAGTCTCTTCAATAAAATATGTAGAAGAGTGAAATCAGACCCCTATCTTACACAACTTACAAAAATTAACTAGAAATGGATTATAGACTTAAATATTAAGACCTGAAACCATAAAACTCCTAGAAGAAAACAATGTCTTGACAACAATTTTTTTGGATTTGACACCAAAAGCACAAGCAACAAAAGCAAAAATAAACAAGTGGGACTATATCAAACTAAAAAGCTTCTACACAGCAAAAGAAACAAATCAACAAAATGAAAAGGCAACTTGCAGAATGGGTGAAAATATCTGCAAACCATCTATGTGATAAGAGGTTAATACCCAAAATATATAAGAAACTCATACAACTCAATTGTTTAAAAAAACCCAAAAAAACAAATAATCCAATTTTTAAAATGGGCAGTTGACCTGAATAGACATTTTTCCAAAGAAGACATACAAATGGCCAAAAGGTACTTGAAAAGATGCTCAACATCACTAATCATCAGGGAAATACAAATCAAAACCACAATGAGATATCACCTCATACCTGTTAGAATGGCTATAATCAGAAAGACAAGAGATAAAAAGTGTTGGTGAGTATGTGGAGAAAAGGGAATCCTTGTGCACTGTTGGTGGGGATGTAAATTGGTACAGCCCCTATGGAAAATAGTATGGAGGGTCCTAAAAAAATTTTAAATGGAACTACCATATGATCCAGAAATCCCACTTCTGGGCATTTATCTAAAGGAAATGAAATCACTATCTTGAAGAGATATCTGCACTCCTATGTTCACTGCAGCATTATTTACACAAACCAAGATATGGAAGCAACCTAAGTGTTCGTATATATACATATACACACACACACACACACACACACACACATATACAATGGAATATTATTCAGCATAAGAAAGAAGGAAATCCTGCCATTTGCAACCACACAGATAGACCCTGAGGTCATTATGATAGGTGAAATAAGACAGACATAGAAAAACAAACACTGTATGATCTCATTTATATGTAGAATCTAAAAAAGCTGAAGTCATAGAAACAGAGTAGAATGGTGGCTGTCAGGGGCTGGGGGCAGGAGAAATGGACACATGTAGGTCAAAGGGTACAAACTTCCAGTTACAAGAGGAATAAGTCCTGGGGATCTAATGTATAGCGTGGTGACTATAGCTAACACTATTATACTACATACTTGTAAGTTGCTAGACAGTAGATCCTAAATGTCTCACTCTCCACCAAAAATGTAATGATGTGAGCTGGTGGGAGTGTTAACTAACACTATTGTGGTAATCAGTGTACCATATATGAATAATCACGTTGTACACCTTAAAATTACACAATGTTCTATGTCAATTATATCCAATAAAGCTGAAAAAAAAGGAGAGACCCCCCCAAAAAGAAACTGTTGTTTAGTATTCAGTCACTTATACCAAGTCAAACTCACCAGGAATTAGGGTGCCATAAATTAGAAAAATGTCATTTCTATGGTATGCTCTTCAACCATGAGCCCAGAGTTTGGTACGTGTCCCCATAGATCTGCCTCTCTCTGAAACTAAGCTGTCTTGTCCCCTTGCCCTGTCTGGGCGACTTTCCCAATGGTCCATGCCTGGGCCTTCCTTACCACCTTGGTCAGGGCCCTGCTTCCTGGAGTCCAGCCTCTGGGATGATCTCTCTCTATTAGATCTCTAATAGAAGGTTCAGAATCTCTAGGGTATGTCTGCCTGACATCGAGCAGCCCTCAATAGCTCACCTCTTGCCAGACTCCTGTGACCCTGGCCACTGGCCCAGACCTCCCGCGTCATCTGTCACCATGCTCTCTGGATTCCATGCTGCTGGCTGGCCTGGGCACCCACAACTGTGTTTTGGTGTGACACTGAAAACTGTCTAGCACAGAACTGACACTTGGTGAATGTTGTTGCCATTAGCCATTTCTTCTTTTCCCCAATTAGCGTATCAAGATTCAGCAGCTGAATCTTGGAAACTTCTAAGTTTCCGATTTCATATACAAAAAAATGATAAGTGCCTGTAACGCAAACAACCTAAATGCTGTGAGGCACCACTTAAGTTATATCTTTAAATTTTTAAATTGAGGAATAAGAGGCATACAGTCAGATGCATAAATCTTAAGTTGACAGCTTGATGATTTTTTACATGTGTATGTAACCATGTAACCACCCAGGCCAAGGTATAGAAATTTCCCAGACCCTGTTCTGTACTCCCTCTCTGTCAGTACCAGTCTCCCACTCTCTGATCCCCAGATAACCATCTGCTAATTTCACCCCTTCTTGAGTGAATGTCATATAAATGGAATCATGCATTATTAATTTTTTCTGCCAGACTTCTTTCACTACACATAACATCTGTAAAATTCACTTATTTGGTTGCAGGTAACAGTACTTTATCCCTCTTTATTGCTGGATACAATTCCGATGTATGAAGATACCACAACTGGTTTATCCAGACTCACATTGATGAACATTCGGGTCGTTTCCAGTTTTTGACTATTATTGATACAGCTGTTATAAACATTCTTGTATAAGTCTTTTTGTGAGCAGGGTTTCATTTTTCTTGGGTAAATACCTAGGGAGGAAAGTGCTGGTCGTAGGGTGGGTACATAATTAACTTTATAAGGAGCTGCCAAACTGTTTTCCAGAATGGGTATTGCTATTTTACACTACCAACAGCAATTATGAAAGTTCCCCTTGTTCCATACTGTCACCATGATTGAATTTCATCAATCGTTTTAGTTTAACAAAGTGCAGTGGGTGTGTCGTGGTATATCACTGTGGTTTTAATTTCAATTTCCCTGATGACTAATACGATTGAGCAAAGTTTAATGTGCTCATTACCATTCTTTTTTTTTTTTAATTTAATTAATTAATTTATTTATGGCTGTGCTGGGTCTTCGTCTCCGTGCGAGGGCCCTCCCTAGCTGAAGCAAGCGGGGGCCACTCTTCATCGCGATGTGCGGAGCCCTCACTATTGCGGCCTCTCCCGCTGCGGAGCACTGGCTCCAGACGCGCAGGCTCAGTAACTGTGGCTCAGGGTCCCAGCCGCTCCGCGGCACGTGGGATCCTCCCAGACCAGGGCCCGAACCCGTGTCCCCTGCATTGGCAGGCAGACTCTCAACCACTGTGCCACCAGGGAAGCCCCCATTACCATTCTTTTATTTCTTTTTTGAAGTGTCTTTCAAGTCTCTTGTAATTTTTCTTAGATTATGTCTTTTTGTTACTAAGTTAGAGGAGGTCTTTATGTATTCTGGATAAAAGTCTTTTGTCAGATACATGTGTTGCAAATAACTTCTCCAAGGTCATGGCTTATCTTTTTGCTTTCTTATTGGTATCTTTTGGAGAACAATTTGTTTTTAATTTTGAAAAAATTCCAATCAATCAATATTTAATTGAATGGTTAGTGCTTTTTATCTTTTTTCTAAGAAATCTTAGTTTTTACCCCAATGCCAAAGAGATGATATCCTATGTTTTCTTCTAAAAGTTTTATAGTTTTCACTTTCACTTTAAGTCTATGGTCAATTTCAAATTAATTTTTGTGTATTATGTGAGGAATAGGTCAAGGTTCATTTTTTTATCGTTTGGATAGTTAGCTGTTTGTTGCACAATTTGCTGAAAAAATTTCTCTCTTCATCATTTAATTTCCTTTGTACCTTTGTAAAAAAATCAAATGAACATATATTTGTGGGTCGATTTCTGGACTCCATAGTGTTTTACTGATCTATTTGTTTATCTTTATGCCAATCCCATACTGTCTGGATTATCGGAGCATTAGCATTAACTCTAAAATCAGGTAGTACAAGACTTGCACATTTCTTCAACTTTTTTCATAGTTGTTTTGGCTATTTTAGGCTATTTGTATTTCCACATGAATTGTCAAATCAGCTCGTGAGTTTCTACAAAAAGTCCTGCTGCAATTTTGACTGAGATGGTGTTGACTCTAAAGACCAATTTAAGGAGAATGAACATCACAGCAATACTGAATCTTTCCATGCACAAACATGATATACTTTTCCACTTCTTTAAGTTTTCTTTAATTACCTTCTGCAATGTCTTATAGTTTTCTATATACAGATCTTTCACTGTTTGAATTTTTATTGTAAAATATATTCCTAAGAACTTTATGTTTTTTAATGATATTATAAATTTAATTTAATTTAACATTTTGTTTTCCAATTGTTTATTGATAGTGTATAAAAATAAAATTTATTTTGGATACTGAGTTTGTATCCTGTAACTGTGTATTGATTTACTAGCTCTGGTAGAGTTTGTGGGTATTCTTGGTAAAGTCTTTCATATTTTTTATTTAAACAACTATTTCATCTGCAAATTAAGACAGATATATTTCTTCCTTTACAATATTTGTCATTTATTTCTTTTTCTTGCCTAGCTGTTGCACAGCTAGGACCTCCAGTGTAATGTCAAATAGAAGTGGTGATAGTGGACATTCTCACCTTGCTCTCCCTCTTAGTGAGGAAAGCGGGCAATATTTCCCCATTAGATATGTTAACTATAGGTTTACTGTAGATGTGCTGTTTCAAAATTGAGGAAATGAGTTTCTATTTCTAGTTTGCTAAGACTTTTTATAACCATGAACTGATGTTGGAGGTTGTCAATTTTTTTTCTGCATTATATAATCACATAATTTTTCTCCTTTATTTTGTCAATGTTGTAGATTTCATTGATATTTGAATGTTAAATCAACACTGCATTCTTGGAGTAAACACCACTTGGCGACATATTTTTCTTTGTATATATATCACTGGATGCAATCTTTAATATTTTATTATACATTTCTACCTATGTAATGAAAATATTGGTTTATAATTTTTTCTTTGCAATGTACTTATTAGTTCTCATATCAGTATTATATGGGCTTTTGAAAGAGTTTTGTGTAAGACTGGTATAATTCTGTCTTCAAATGTTTGATAGGATTCAACAGAAAAACCACCTGGACCTAGAGCTTTCTTTGTAGAATGTTTCCATTACAAATTAAATTCATTTAATAGATATTTTTAGCTCCCCTGTTTGTTTGTTTTTTGCTTGCTCTTGAAAGTTGTGTTTTTCCAGGAATTTGTTCTAAGTTCTTGAATTTATGTGCATAAAGTTGTTCATAATATTCCCTTATTGTATTTTAATCTCTGTCCTATATGTTATGATATTTCCTCTTTCATTCTTGATCTTGTTAGCTAGTCCTTTATCTCTTTTTCTCTTGATCAGTCTTGCTGGGGATCAATCAATTTTTAATCATTTCAAAGAACAGACTTTTAGGTTTGTTGATTTTCTCTAGAGTTTATTTTCTACTTTATCGATTTCTCTCTAATCTTTATCATTCCCTTTATGCTACTTACCTCGCTCTTCTTTTTCTAGCTCTTAAGGTGGAAACTTACATCATTTACTTAAATCTTTTTTTATTTTCTAAGATAAACACTTCAATCTATAAATTTCCCTCTGAGGGCTCTTTTCACTACACCCACCAAATCTGATATGTTTTGCTTTCATTATCGTTCAGTTTGAAATATTTTCTAACTCCCCTAGAGACTCCTTCTTGGATTCACAGAAATGAGTTGCTTAATATTTATTTGGGAGATTTCTCCAGATATCTTTTTGTTATTGATCTCTAATTTAATTCCATTATCAATAGGGAAAATATTCTGTATTATTTTGATATTTTAAATTTTTTACTGAGATTTGTCTTATGAACAGCAACTGTAGTTCTGGGTGTAGTTTTCAATAAATGTCTATAAATGCTAAATAGATAGAGTTGGATGATAGTGTTGTTCACATCTTTTAAGCCATATTGAATTCCTGTCTATTTGTTTCATCAATTATTGGATTTGTCTGTTTCTCCCTTTGGTTCTGTCAATTTCTGCTTCATGCTTTTTTTTTTTTTTGGCCAGGCCACATGGCATGTGGGATCTTAGTTCTCCAACCAGGGATCGAACCCATGCTCCCTGCAGTGGGAACATCGACGCTTAAACCCTAGAACGTCAGGGAAGTTCCCCTGCTTCATGTATTTTGAATGTCTGTTATGGTGCATACCTATTTCAGATTATTGCCTTCTTGATGAAGTGGTCTTTTAATCTTCATGAAATGACCCTCTTTATCCTTGGTAATACTCTTTGTCTTAAAGTTTGCTTTATCTGATATTAATTTAGTCTCTCATGTTCTAGTTGCAAGCTATATCTTTTTCTTGTCTTTATCTTTATCTTCAAAGCATATAGATGAGATTTTTCTTATTTTTAACCCCCTATGACAATTTAATTGCCTTTTAATGGGAATGTTCAGTCCATTTACATTCAATATAGTTACTGATAATGTTGGGTATAAGTCTACTATACTACTATGGTATGTCTGTCTCCTTAGGTCATTAGTTTTTGTTCCTTCTTCCATGCCTTCTTCCAGATTAACTGAGGATTTTTCTTTTTTGTCTCAGTCTACCTTCTCTATTAAAATATATATTCTTTACTATGACAGTCTGCCTTCAATTAATAACAATTCATGTATAACATAAGAACCTTATAATAGTATAATTCCAAGTACTTTAAATCCCATCTTTTGTGCTAAGGTGCCATATATTTTAGTTCCATATACATTAAAAAACCAAAATAACTACGACTATGTTTGCTTTAAATAGCCAATTGAATTCTAAAAAGTTTAAAACAAGAAGGAAGGTGTCACTAATATTTACCTACACATTTTGCATTTTCACTGTTCATCTTTCCTTTAGGTTTAAATTTCCATGCAATTTCATTTTGTTCAGCTTGAAGAAACTTCCTTAACATTTCTTCTAGTACAGGTCTGCTTATGACAAATTTTCTCAGCTTTCCTTTACCTGAAAATGCCTTAAATCATTTTTGATACATATCTTTGCTGGCTCTAAAACTCTAGGGAGAAAGTTGGTGTTTTGTTTTTTTTTTTTTCCAGTACTTTAGAGACATCTTTTCCACTGTCTTCTGGCTCTACAATTTCTAATGGAAATCAACCATCATTCTTATCATTTCTTTTCTGTTTCTAATGTTCCTTCTTCTCTGGCTACTTTTACAATTTATCCTTTATCTTTGATTTTCAGCAGTTTTACTATGATGTGCTTCTGTTTTTATGTTTGTTTGTTTGTTTGGTTTCCATCCTCTCTGTCTGAATCTTGTGAGCTTTCTGGATTTGTGTGCTGTCATTTCTTTAAAAATTGGCTGATACCTTTTCTGTTTTCTGTCTTATCTTTCTCTGAGACTCCAAGTGCATGTATATTAGAGTGTGTGATTCTGTCCCACAGGTCACTAAGGCTCTGTTCATTTTTATCAATCTTTTTCTCTCTGAGCTTTAGCTCAAAGGATTTCTATTGATGTCTTCATGTTCACTGACATTTTCCTCTGTTGCATCCAATCTGTTGTTAATTCCACCCAATTAATTTTTTAATTAATTAATTTATTTTTTGGCTGCATTGGGTCTTTGCTGCTGCGTGCAGGCTTTCTCTAGATGTGGCAAGCGGGGGCTACTCTTTGTTGTAGTGCACGGGCTTCTCATTGTGGTGACTTCTCTTGTTGTGGAGCATGGGCTCTAGGCGTGTGGGCCTCAGTAGCCTTGGCATGTGGGCTCAGTAGTTGTGGCTCGCAGACTCTAGAGCGCAGGCTCAGTAGTTGTGGCACATGGGCTTAGTTGCTCCAGGGCATGTGGGATCTTCCCAGACCAGGGCTCAAACCTGTGTCCCCTGCATTGGCAGGCAGACTCTTAACCACTGTGCCACCAGGGAAGTCCCAATTTTTTATTTATAATATTGTATTTTTCAGCTCTATCCTGCTTGGGTTTCTAAAATATACAAAATTTCCAAAAGTCTCCTGAAAATTTCTTTTAGTATGTCCTGTCCACTCTTTAATAAATTCATCATATTTTTTAAAAAGTGCTTGTCTTCTAATTTCAATACTGGAGTTATTTTTGGTGTCTTTTTCTATTGACTGATTTTTCTCTTGATTATGGATTACATGTTCCTACTTGTTCACATGTCTGGTAATATTTTATTGTATATTGGACATTGCAAATACTCCTAATTCTGGATCCTGTTATTTTCCTCTAAAGAGTATTGAGTTTTATTCCAGCATGCTGTTAAACTGGAATCTGTAGAGGCTTGGTTTAATTCGTTGTCAGGAAGAATCTTTTTGGTTTTGCCTTTAGTATCTTTTAATTCTACTTGTAGTCCTTGAGGAAATTCCCTTTCCTGGGGCATAGTTTTTTATACCTAAGGTATGGCCCTTCTGGTCTTCCAGTGGAAAGCTTTCCATACCTCTCTAACTGGGCAGAACTCAAACTATATATTCTGTGTCCTATGTGGTAGGCAACAGTTGAATTCTCTGCTTAGCTTTTTAAGCCTTTCAAATGAAAGATTGCTTGAGCTCTTTGGAGTCTTGTCCACCTATGCATATTTCAGATATCAGTTAAAGATCTGAGTAGTGTTAATACACATATTTTGAAGTTTCCCTCTCTATGGCTCCCTTTTTTTTAATTTTCCCCTTCAATTTTCAGTCTTTCTGACAGTCCCAAACTCTATCTGATGACTCCTCAGGACATTAAGATTGAGGTTCCCATGTGGTAACTTCTTCTTTAACCTAAATGTAGGGAAAGGCTTTCTCTCTGTTAAAATCCACTTGACTACACAGAAGTTAAACACCTTTTTGCACGGCAAAAATGACCATGAACAATGTCAAAAGACAAGTGACAAACTGGAAGAAATTTTTGCAATATGACAAAGGTATAAGATCCTTAATATAGAAAATTATTGTTCAAAAATACCAAAATCCCTATGGATAAATGGGAAGCTAATATGAACAAATAATACCTGAAAAATATGTTAAAATAGCTCTCACATAGACGAAACACTATGCAAACTCACTCATGATTAGAGAAAGGACTTAGACCAATATAGAGATATAATTTCTCACCTATCAAATTGGCAAAAATAAAAAGTATGAGAACACATTCTGTTGATGAGGCTGTGAAGAAACAAACGTTGCTGGGGAGAATGCAAACTGGTACAACCTTTCTGAGGGATAATTTGACAATACTTAACCAAACTACATATGCACTTCCCTTTGGACCCAGCAATCACACTTCCAGAAATCCACCCTAAAGGTACACCTTAAGCAATACTAAATTTCATATGCATACAATAAAGAGGGGTTGAGTAAGCTATGATACATCCATACAGTGTATTATTCTGCTGTTTTTCTGTTTGTTTGTTTGTTTAAGAATAAGGTAGATCAGGCTTCCCTGGTGGCGCAGTGGTTGAGAGTCCGCCTGCCAATGCACGGGACACGGGTTCGTGCCCTGGTCTGGGAAGATCCCACATGCCGCGGAGCGGCTGTGCCCGTGAGCCATGGCCACTGAGCCTGCGCGTCTGGAGCCTGTTGCTCTGCAACGAGAGAGGCCACAACAGTGAGAGGCCCGTGTACCGCAAAAAAAAAAAAAGAAAAAGAAAAGAATAAGGTAGATCTCTATGAACTGATGTAGAATGCTTTCCAGGACATATGGTTAAGAGGGAAAAAAAATACAGAAGAGTATCTATAGTATGCGATCCTTCATGAAAGAGAGAAAACAATATAAGAAAATACAAATGTATCTGATTATTTGTGTGAAAGAAATAAAGGAAGGATAAGCCAAAAACTAAATAGTCTGCTCACCTATTGGAGGTATGTGGGGAAAAAAGAGAAGAATGGAAGTGGGGATGTAGGGGTGAGGAAGGAGTGACAGTTCTGAGTATACTTTTTGTACAGCTTTGGTTCTTAGAAACTCAGTAATGTTTCATGTAGCCAAAACATGAATGGATTCAAATCCACCAGGATGTTGGGAGATCCCAGAATAGAATACAAATAGCCACAAATGAACCTAACTGTGTTGCAAATGAATAACACAGTCTCACTGAAGGAGAAGGAAAGAACGAGTCGAAGTAATTTTGGAAATACTACTTTGATTAGATACCATAAGCTAAGTTCACAAAGACAAATACTGTATTCTACGTGTAAATGTGTTTCTCACAGAGAGATGGGTTAGCAATTCTGAAACTACTTAATGTGCATACTAGGGAAGATCAAATAAGTAAACATAGTAGACAATGAAAGCCAGATTTCTCACTTTCTCAGAGAAAGAAGTTACAAATAGGAAAGAGGGAATGCTTGTGGTTTGGGATTGGAATCAGAACTGCCAGTGTAAACTCATGGTTTCTAATATCCGTGCATACAAATCTGTGTGAGAATGTGTGAGTGAGTAAACCTATACCTATTTTCTAGTTTAGAACAAGCCTAGAAGTTGTGACACTCCAGTAGCAATGAGAATACTCAGCAACCAGATATTGATTTTTAAATACTATTCTCCAATAAAAGGAACCAGGGACTCTTGGAGAAATGGTTGATTACAGATTGGGCTGGGAAAATATGAGATGAGCCTGGAACATTTTATGGTACCAAAAAATAAGGAAGCGTTTCGAAAAAAAAGAAAGATGGGGACATATCAAAGAGATACAGGGGCTAGTTAAACTGAAGGAGATCTCAATGGCCACAGCTGGGACAATTAGAGCAAGAAAATAAAATATGGTAGAATTGGACGTAGCCCAAATATACAATAATTAATTAATCCACACTGATATAAATAATAATTAATTGAATAGATATATCATTAAATCATTGGAGGAGAAGGGACAGCTCTTGCTTCTAATAAAGGAATGTAGCAGGAATGAGAGAAATAGAATTCCCAGTAATAAACACCAAAGTATTATTTCCAGAAAGATCCATAGAGGATTACTAAAATAGTGGGTGAAAGTTTAAGGAAAAAAATAGTATATTTGCATAACCAAATGTGAGTCTCCTCTTTGCTCTTGGTGACTGCATTCCCTTGAAGAAATCACTAACCTTTTTGGTCCTCAGGTTGCCTCCTGAGGGACCCTTCTGGCTCTCACACAAAAAGGAAATGACTGCACCGCCCATGCAGTTATTAGAAATATAACTTCCTCTTCCTTTCCCTTCTCATCACTTCCTCTTCTTTCTTTCCTTTCCATTCCCTACCCATAATAGGCTTCCCTAGGAAGGGAATTTAGGTGATCTCTTTGAGAGAAAGATGGAGGAAGTTAGAAGTGAGGGGAAAAGAGAAAATGCAACTCCTAGTATTAACTGGATTTAACGTAACTAGAATAAGAGAGAGGAAAGCATCACAGAACAGAAACATTTCCTATGACCAGAAACAACAAAGAGGGAAGTGCCAAGCTAAGCCTTAGGAGCATGGCACACAGGAGGTAGGCACAGGCAGCCTCGGATCTTCCTGCCTGTCCACTATGGGGTCTCTCAGACCACCACCTACCCCTTCCTCACACCATGTACAGCTACTGGGATGTGGAAGTCAGTCACTCTTTCCCCCTCGCTGAGTTGCAGGAGTTTAAGCCTTAGCTCTCACTGAGAAATGGGTATATGTTCCCCATTAAAGGAATTTCAAGCCCCGGTCAGCAGCGAAGCCTTACTTTTGCATAAGGTGGCCACTGCATAGGCAGCACCCAGTGCTCTGAAGACAAAAAGGCCCCTCCACCAGGTTGCTCTGGTCTGCTGGTCATCTTCCCAGCCCAACTTGACCACAGGAGTTAGAAGATGCAAGATCAATGCAAACCAGGAACTCAGGAAATTTGGTTTCTAATCCTGTTTCCTGTCTTTGATGATCTGTCTCTGGAATAAAGCTCTTGGCATTTCTGTACCATGAGATTTTCAGTAAAACATCTGCTCTTCAGGTTGCTGTATTGGCTTTTAAAAATGTAACAAACACAACCCAGCTGCTGTTACTCTCTGATTCCTGTCTCCACTCTGAAACTCTCCGAGAAGTACAAGCAAAGCAGACCAGATATTCTCTTTGGGTTCATCAACAATGGCATTTTCCAGCTCCTCTCTGGATCTACCAGACATCACTGGACCAGAGCTCTTGAGGACCTGTGACTGATGAGATTCTGGCAGCCTGACCTCCAGCACATGCCATGTGTGTGCCATCCGATCACTGATACAGACAGCTCACATTTTCTGCGGACAAGAACTCACATAAGATCCCATATGCCAACCAGGTGACCTGGGCAAAGAAACTGTTAGTCTGAAATTCTAACAGAATAACTGGCATCATCTGTTAGAAAGATAGCCTTCAGAGGTACTATGATTTCATTATATTCCAAAGATCTAAAGAGCCTTAGAGTCTCTCTCTCTCTCTCTCACACGTGCGCGCGCACGCACACACACACACACACACACACACACACAGCAGTCAGGCTGCACTCACCACAATAAAAACTGTAGGTGACTGTCACTTTTCTAAACAGAAAGCTCTATAAAGTTACACCTCCGAAAACCTTATTTCCAGCCTCCACCAATTCTTCTCCAACCAGAACTCAAATTCTGAATAAGAAAAAATAATTCAGGGTAGTTGTTTCCAAGTGAGTTGACTGCCCCTGAATTTTGAGGATGATTCATGACATTCATTTACAAACCACTGCTCTTTCCCTTTTGACTCAGCCTTGCAGTGTGGAGGAGGGCAACATGAATCAGATTTTTAAAATCATTCTTTTCCAGGTGATTCCTACACACCCTGAAATGGGGGAACCACCAGTGCAGCAGAAGAATATCACAGGTGACGAGAGATAGACATGAATCAACTGGTTGACCAGAACGGTTTTCATCCCACCTGAATCATCATCCCTCTACCTGCCCAATTTTTGTTACCCACATTTGAAAATACACAGTCATCTGTTAAACATATTGATTACTCAGGGGATACATTTTTCTCCCCTAGATTTTTCTCTATAAAATGAATTCCTTAATAAAATATTCTCAAAGTGACAAGTCATTGTTTATTGTCTCCCCACCGCCACTAATGGGGAAGTGATATAGTGACCCTGATGAGCAACGTTTGCAGCAGGATTTTAGAAAGCTGGAGACGTGGAGCTTCCAAGACAAGCCATGGGGCTGGGCTCCCTCCATGGCCACCACCACACAGAAGGACATTTCCTGGCTCCATTTTAAGTTAAATTCTGGCTGCACCAAGGAGGGAAAGGCAGTATCAGATGATAGGTCTTGCAGGAGGACCTAGGGGTCTTGACTCTCTAACTCTGTGAACTTCTAGCCCTTAGTGCTCCCTCCAGGGTAAAAGGGAGATGGGCCACCTAACGCGTGTGAGCTAAGTGTCTCCAAAATAAAATGTGCATTTGAGGAAAATTAAAGAGTATTTACTGTAAAACAAAGGAAAAGCAGACTTCTGGAGCCCACTCCGATTTTTGCTTCTTGAAAAGATCCTGAACCAAATCACATGGTTATTTTTACAAGATCTTGGCATTCTAGGTGAAATCACCCACCTTTGGACACTGTTTGAGGACTATTCTCCAGACTCCATTTGGGTCAGACGTTCAAATGGCTAACCAGGTCATTTTGTTTCCGGATCCACCAAATTAATGTAGGTAGACGTAAGCCAACATAGAGCTAGCTGAACAAAAAGCTGAGCCAAAAATACAAACTTAAATGTAGAAGTCAGAATTCTTTTCTCTAAGCTTGTAGGTTCTGTCATAATTTAGTGCTTATTTCATTCTGCCTTGGGCTATAACTAGTGGACTTATCCCAAAGTAGGAGCATACCTTAATAATCTTTGTAGTCTTCCCATGCTTAGCCCTAGAAAACTGTATTGTTTAATGAATATTTAATTGAATTGACTATTAAAATGGTTACACTAATGGTAGTAACTCAGATAATTAACATGAGTACAAGGTTTATCATTTCTTAAATGCTTTTTAAAAAACATATTCTGGGCTCCCCTGGTGGCACAATGGTTGAGAATCCGCCTGCCGATGCAGGGGACACGGGTTCGTGCCCCGGTCCAGGAAGATCCCACATGCTGCGGAGCAACTAAGCTCATGTGCCACAACTACTGAGCCTGCACGCCACAACTACTGAAGCCCGTGCTCCTAGAGCCTGTGCTCCACAACAAGAGAAGCCACCATAATGAGAAGCCCATGCTCTGTAGAAAAGAATAGCTCCCACTCGCCCTAGAGAAAGCCTGTGTGCAGCAACAAAGACCCAAGGCAGCCAAAAATGAATAAATAAGATACATAAATTTTACAAAAAGACACACGCACCCCAATATTCATTGCAGCACTATTTACAATAGCCAGGACATGGAAACAACATAAATGTCCATCAAGAAAGGAATGGATAGGGCTTCCCTGGTGGTGCAGTGGTTGAGAGTCTGCCTGCCAATGCAGGGGACACAGGTTTGAGCCCTGGTCCGGGTAGGTCCCACATGCTGCAGAGCGGCTGGGGCCGTGAGCCATGGCCACTGAGCCTGTGCATCGGGAGCCTGTGCTCCGCAATGGGAGAGGCCACAACAGTGAGAGGCCCATGTACCACAAAAAAAACAAACAAAAACAAAAACAAAAAAAAAAAAAGAAAAAAGAGAGGAATGGATAAAGAAGATGTGGTATATATAGATACAGTGGAATATTACTCAGCCATAAAAAGGAACGAAATTGGGTCATTTGTAGAGACGTGGATGGACCTAGACACTGTCATACAGAGTGAAGTAAGTCAGAAAGAGAAAAACAAGTATCGTATATTAACATATATGTGGAATCTGAAAAGTTGATGTAGACGATCGTATTTACAAAGCAGAAATAAAGGCACAGATAAAGAGAACAAACGTATGGATACCAAGGGGGAAGGGGGGGGTAGGATGAATTGGGAGTTTGGGATTGTCATATATACACTATTGATACTATGTATAAAATAGATAACTATTGAGAACATACTGTATAGCACAGGGAATTCCACTCAATGCTCTGTGGTAACCTAAATGGGAAGGAAATCATGTTGACTTTTAATGTAATGAAACATATATTTTAACCTACGTTTTTCTCTAATGATCAAACAAAACAATGCCTTTTGCCTACCCTGCAATTAAAGTAAGAAATTGAGCATGTTTTTACTTTACTTTAGTTTTTTTATCTTACCTTAAAATATACTAGGAACCATTCTATTATAGACCCAATGACACAAAGGTTTTTTTTTTAATTCATGTTTTTTTCCAAAAACATTTTTTAGCTTATGTATTTAACTCTGGAACTAATTTTTTAAAACACATAATTATTCGTAGGCTGATTCACATGGACCATCGATACTTTTATATCTTGACTTCCTTATTTTCAAGTTATTACTTTTAATTCTTTTTCATGTCCTATTGAGTAGGTCTGTGAATAAGTTTTAAGGAAGGCCATGGGAGTGAAATTCCTTCTGATTCTTAGATTTCTGAAGATATCTTTCCACTGCTTGTACTCATGAATTAAATTTGGTTTGGAATGGTATGCTTAGATCATGAGTTTCCTCTTTAGAGGAGCAGGTCTTACTCCATTTGGAGATGGTGAATAAAGATTTAAGTTAAGCTTGTTTTTTTCCATTTGTTGGTAAACTATTATTTTCTGTCTGGTTGCTTTAATGAAATTCTCTTTACTCTGCATTTGCAAGCTATATCCAGGTATGGTTTTTATCCTATTAAAATCTTGATTTTTTTTTTACACTAAGAAAAATATATTTCTTTTATGTTGGTTATTATATTTCTGCTCCTTTTGTTCCAGCATTTTCAGGAATATTTCAGGAATATTTCTTATCCATGGGTTGTATTTCTACTATTTTCACTCTGTGTGATTATCATCTCATGCCATTTCATCATTTTTTTAAATTAATTAATTTATTTTTAGCTGCGTTGGGTCTTCATTGCTGCGCGCGGGCTTTCCCTAGTTGCAGCGGGCGGGGGCTAATCTTCACTGTGGTACATGGGCTTCTCATTGTGGTGGCTTCCCTTGTTGCAGAGCATGGGCTCTAGGCACGCAGGCTCAGTAGTTGTGGCTCACAGGCTCTAGAGCACAGGCTCAGCAGATGTGGCACATGGGCTTAGTTGCCCCACGGCATGTGGAATCTTCCCAGACCAGGGCTCAAACCTGTGTCCCCTCCATTGGCAGGTGGATTCTTAACCAATGCATCACCAGGGAAGTCCCCATGCCATTTCATCTTTATCCTTTATTTCTACAGTCTTGGAAAGCTAGTTCATAGATTACATTTTCTCCATTGTTAGTTCTGCTTATAAGTGCATCTTTGCCTTTGATCGCATCCTTCTCTTACTTTGGCTGGCTCCATGTTTGATAAGGCAGGGAATGTGGAGAGATTTAAACCCACCTGGATGTGTCCTGGGCATCTGGCAGGAACTCTCCTCAGACCTACAACTGAAGGATGGAGTGGTTTGCACAAATCTGGCCCAACTTCCAGCAGGTACTCATCAGTCTCTCTGTTTCACAAGGTGGATTTTGACCATTTCTGCCCCCAAGGCTCTTCTGTCGCAGAGCATTTCCGAAGAGAATACCCATCCCCGTGTGCCATTCATCCTCCTCCCGCTCTGTGTTGTACTGGGAGATGTGATCTTGGAATCAATATAAAAAGAGACGAACTGAAGGGGGAGAGTTTCATGGGACCCAATTCTGGTCCTCTTGGAACATAATTCCTTTGCAGAGGGGGAGCCGTGGTCTGACTTCAGGTTATGGTAGCCCTGAGGTCCTGAGCCTGGGTAGAAAGTGGGATAAGTAAAGCCTTCTCTTGGGGTCTTGTTGTCTATTCCATGTTGGGATTAGGAGATGAAACAGATATTGCTGGGGCGGGGGTGTTTCCTCAAACCAACCCCATTGGTACAGTACTTGGTGCAAATTCCCTCTAGATTTCTTATCAATGCTGATAAGAGGTTTTACGTTTTTGCAGAACGTCATGGGCATTTTAATAGGAAATAGAGTGCATCTCAGGCTAATTCAATGGTCAATTTTCACATGTGCCTGATGCACGCCCCCCCCCCCCAAGAAAACAATGTATTCACTATTACATACAGACAATGACTCTTCAATTCCAATAAGGGTTAAAAATTACCCCACTCATCAACTCCCATGGCAGCCAAACGACACTTGCAGGTAAAATTCTAAAAGATGCCGCACAAGAGATAATCACTAGCATCAGGGCCTCCAAGCAAGCAAGGCTGTCAGGCAAAATGGCTTGTAGGAATTCTAGCCATTTCCAGAAGCTTGTAATTACGCTGACTCATCCTGTATTACATTAGCAGATAGTTCACCAGCAAGAATATGCCTTAAACACCAAAAGGAAAAATATAACACAATGTATCTTTACCTTATAATAAATCCGGGCCACCAAACCCCGCTGAAGAACCCTTCATGAAAATTGACTGCTTTCAACAGAAAGGCGAGATTACCAACTGTGTCCGTGTTAAACGCCAGGAAACTGAAGGAAAAACACAGTGACCATCATTATTATTTTGTCCTCACCAAAGAATTTCAATTTGAAAGAAATAGGGTTTGTTTTTTCAAAAAGAATTTCCTCCCAATAGATAAGTAGTGTAAGTACACGTAATCATCCCCTTGCATCTCTTACTTGCTGTATTTTGTGCTTCTTCTCGCTATTTTTTGGATGAATGCCTCGCTATTTTTTGGATGAATGCTTGGATCTAGTTATTCTGTGTGGTCATCCTTGTGATATAAGGATAATTTGGTTTACTGGTTTTTCCACTTACGACTTTTTTAATCTTTTAAAGAATATTTTATTTAGCTTTTTAAAAAAATTTTATTGAAGTGTACTTGATGTACAATATTATATATTACAGGTGTACAATATAATGGTTCACAATTTTTAAAGGCTGTACTCCATTTAGTTATTATAAAATATTGGCTATATTCCCTGTGTTGTACAATATATCCTTGTAGCTTATTTTATACCTAATAATTTACACCACTTACTATTGTATTAAAATAGTGTTTAATATTTTACATAGTCTTCCTTCATTAACAGCTATATAATTTTCATGAAGTAGGTTTATAATAATTTACCCAACATTGTTGGACATTTGTTATAACAGTGATTATAAATGAATAGTAGTAGTCAAATATATCTGTCACAAAGTACTTGGCAATGAATAATGTTTCTCAAATACATTATGTATTTATTGCTAACTATTGCTGTGAATTATTCAATAATCTCAATAATTCTGTGATGTGGATACTACAATTAACCAATGTACAGTTGGGAGAATCTGAGGCTCTGCAAGATTCAGTAACCTGCTCAAGGTCACAGAGGCAGAACACATTCATGCTCAGTGTTGTCTCAGGGGATGCCCGTATTGAAGGGAAGAGGAGCCCCAGAGGGCAGTGAGAGGGGTGTGGACAAGCACAGGGTAGAGTGTGTCACAGAGATGGTGACTTTCTTCAGCAGGAAGTAATTTCCATCTTCCCCATCTGGCAAATGAGGAAACTGAGGCACATGGGAGTTAAGAGATTTAGGCACAAACAGACTCAAAACACCCAAGTCTCCCTCAAAAGCTCTTGGGGCTTTTCATCATGCAACTCTGCCTTTTGGGGTGATTTTGTCCCCCCAACACTCCATGAAACTTCTGTCGTTAGAACTTAGAATTAACTAAGGAGTTAATTCACAGTTAGGGTTTCCCATATCTCAGCTACCCCTTTGCCCTCCCCTTCCCCCAGATCTTTGGGAAGTAAGTTATTATAAGACCCAAATAATTTAGATTCTCTTTAACTAAAATTTAAAACCTACACGTAGCTTGTTGTTGCTTAATCAGAAGCCACAAGAGAAATATTAAGAAGCACTGATACAGTGCTTTTGAGAATCATCCTCCATTTAGACAAGTAAGATGGGAGGTTACTTACATGCCAGTTACATGGAGATTTAAATTATATCAATAGTTATTCTGAATCTAGTCTTTAGAAGATTGGGTTTCTGTTTCAAACTATTTCACAAAAGCTGTAAAGAACTTTCATATTCTACTGAAAAGCATGTTTTAGTCATTCCAGGGACTGTTACTATGAAACATGGAGACTGTGAATGTTGTTATTAGAAACTACCTTTCCTGGGATATTTATTGTAGAACGCTGTCCACCTGAGGCTGTGAACAGCATGCACCACAGGAAGTGGACTTCATCCACCCACCCTATCATAGTCACCTACCAAGCATGACTGTGCCACATGGCTCTAGGAGCTCACCCAGCATAGAAGACTAGGCAGAGTATCTTAAAAGTAGGAAAATCACTAAGGGCAACTTCCTTGTATTTCACAAGAAGGTCAAAATGACTCTAAATTTAAATAAAATTTAAATTAAATTCAAAGGTACATCATGAGTCATCAGGAAGCTGCAAATGGAAACCACAATGAGGTAGCATAATAAATCCACCAGAATGACTGAAACTAAATAGACTGACAACTTCAAATGTTGACAAGGATAAGGAGTAGCCAGAACTCTCATACTTGTTGATGGACTGTAGAACTGTAAAACCACACTGGAAAAAGTTCTCAGTTTCTCATAAAACTAAATACACATAACCTATGACTCAGCAATTCCATTCCTACTATTTGCCTTAGAGAAATAAAAACACATTCATGAAAACACTTGTATACAATGTTCACGGAAGTTCTGCTCAGAGGAGTGAAAACCTGTTAATACCCGAGGTGTCTACCTGTCACGAGAATGGAAAACAATACAATTATACGCCAATAAAATGGACAACCTAGAAGAAATGGATAAAGTCCTAGAAACGTATGCTCTTTAAAGACCGAATGAAGAAGAAATAGAAAATATGAACAGACTAATTACCAGTAATAAAATTGAATCAGTAAAAGAACCAAACAAACTAAAAAAACTCCCAACAAACAGAAGTCCAGGACAAGGTGGCTTCATAGGTGAATTCTACCAAAAATTTAAAGAACAAGTAACATCTATCTTTCTCAAACTACCCCAAAATATCGAAGAGAAAGGAACACTTCTGAACTCATTATATGAGGCCAGCATCACCCTGATACAAAAACCAGTAAAGATATTAGACAAGGGGAGACCTTCAAGGTGGTGGAGGAGTAAGACGTGGAGATCAACTTCCTCCCCAAAAATACATCAGAAATACATCTACATGTGGAACAACTCCTACAGAACACCTACTGAATGCTGACAGAAGACCTCAGACTTCCCAAAAGATATATATATATTTTTCCTTTTTCTCTTTTTGTCAGTGTGTATGTGTATGCTTCTTTGTGTAATTTTTGTCTGTATAGCTTTGCTTTTACCATTTGTCCTAGGGATCTGTCTGTCAGGGCTTTTTTTTTTTTTTTTTCTTTCTTTTCGGTATGCAGGCCTCTCACTGTTGTGGCCTCTCCCGTTGCGGAGCACAGGCTCCAGACGCGCAGGCTCAGCGGCCATGGCTCAGGGGCCCAGCCGCTCTGCGGCATGTGGGATCCTCCCGGACAGGGGCACAAACCCATGTCCCCTGCATCAGCAGGCAAACCCTCAACCACTGCGCCCCCAGGGAAGCTCCGGGGGTTTTTTTTAGTATAGTTTTTAGCACTTGTTATTATTGGTGGATTTGTTTTTTGGTTTGGTTGCTCTCTTTCTTTCTTTCCCTCCCTCTCTCCTTCCCTCCCTCCCTTCCTTCCTTCCTTTCTTTTTTCTCCGTTTTCTTCTGAGCCGTGTGGCTGAGAGGGTCTTGGTGCCCTGGCCGGGTATAAGGACTGTGCCTCTGAGGTGGGAGAGCCAAATTCAGGACACTGGTCCACAAGAGACCTCCTAGCTCCACATAATATCAAACGGCGAAAACTCTTCCCAGAGATCTCCATCTCAATGCTGAGACCCAGCTCCACTCAAAGAGCAGCAAGCTACAGTGCTGGACACCCTATGCCAAACAACTAACAAGACAGGAACACAACCCAACCCGTTAGCAGAGAGGCTGCCTAAAATCATAATAAGGTCACAGGCACCCCAAAACACACCATCAGATGCAGTCCTGCCCACCAGAAAGACAGGATCCAGCCTCATCCACCAGAACACAGGCACAAGTCCCCTCCACCAGGAACCCTATACAAAGCACTGAACCATCTTTACCCACTGCGGGTAGACAGCAAAAATAACAGGAACTACGAACCTGCAGCCTGTGAAAAGGAGACCCCCAAACACAGTAAGTTAAGCAAAATGAGAAGACAGAGAAACACACAGCAGATGAAGGAGCAAGGTAAAAACCCATCAGACCGGGCTTCCCTGGTGGCACAGTGGTTGAGAGTCCACCTGCCGATGCACGGGACACGGGTTCATGTCCCAGTCCGGGAAGATCCCACATGCCGCGGAGCAGCTGGGCCCATGAGCCATGGCCGCTGAGCCTGCGTGTCCAGAGCCTGTGCTCCACAACGGGAGAGGTCACAACAGTGAGAGGCCCGCGTACCGCAAAAACAAAAACAAAAACCCATCAGATCAAACAAATGAAGAGGAAATAGGCAGTCTACCTGAAAAAGAATTCAGAGTAATGACAGTGAAGATGATCCAAAATCTTGTAAATAGAATGGAGAAAAGACAAGAAACATTTAACAAGGACCTAGAAGAACTAAAGAGCAAACAAACAATGATGAACAACACAATACATGTAATTAAAAATTCTCTAGAAGGAATCAATAGCAGAATAACTGAGGCAGAAGAACGGATAAGTGACCTGGAAGATAAAATAGTGGAAATAACTACTGCATAGCAGAATAAAGAAAAAAGAATGAAAAGAATTGAGGACAGTCTCAGAGACCTCTGGGACAACAGTAAATGCACCAACATTTGAATTATAGGGGTCGCAGAAGAAGAAGACAAAAACAAAGGGTCTGAGAAAATATTTGAAGAGATTATTGTTGAAAACTTCCCTAACATGGGAAAAGAAACAGTCAATCAAATCCAGGAAGTGCAGAGAGTCCCATACAGGATAAATCCAGGAGAAACACGCCAAGACACATATTAACCAAACTGTCAAAAATTAAATACAAAGAAAAAATATTAAAAGCAGCAAGGGAAAAACAGCAAATAACATACAAGGGAATCCCCAAACAGCTGATCTTTCAGCAGAAACTCCGCAAGCCAGAAGGGAGTGGCAGGACATATTTAAAGTGATGAAAGGGAAGAACCTACAACCAAGATTACTCTACCCAGCAAGGATCTCATTCAGATTCAACGGCAAAATTAGAACCTTTACAGACAAGCAAAAGCTAAGAGAATTAAGCACCACAAAACCAACTTTACAACAAATGCTAAAGGAACTTCTCTAGGCAGGAAACAAGACAGAAGGAAAAGACCTACAATAACAAAAACCCAATACAATTAAGAAAATGGTAATAGGGACATACGTATTGATAACTACCTTAAATGTAAATGGATTAAATGCTCCAACCAAAAGATACAAAATGGCTGAGTGGATAAACAAACAAGACCCATATATATGCTGTCTACAAGAGACCCACTTCAGACCTAGGGACATACAGACTGAAAGTGAGGGGATGGAAAAAGATACTCCATGCAACTGGAAATCAAAAGAAAGCTGGAGTAGCAGTTCTCATATTAGACAAAATAGACTTTAAAATAAACACTATTACAAGAGACAAAGAAGGACACTACATAATGATCAAGGGATCAATCCAAGAAGATATAACAATTGTAAATATTTATGCACCCAACATTGGAGCACCTCAATACATAAGGTAAATGCTAACAGCCATAAAAGGAGAAATTTACAGTAACACAGGAAGAATAGGGGACGTTAACACCCCACTTTCACCAATGGACAGATCATCCAAAATGAATTAAATAAGGAAACACTAGCTTTAAATGATACATTAAACAAGATGGACTTAATTGACAGTTATAGGACATTCCGTCCAAAAACAACAGAATACACTTTCTTCTCAACTGCTCATGGAACATTCTCCAGGATAGATCATATCTTGGGTCACAAATCAAGCCTTCTTAAATTTAAGAAAATTGAAATCATATCAAGTATCTTCTCCGATCGCAACACTATGAGACTAGATGTCAATTACACGACGAAATCTGTAAAAAATACACACACCCGGAGGCTAAACAATATACTACTTAATAACCAAGAGATCACTGAAGAAATGAGAGGAAACCAAAAATCACCTAGACACAAATGACAATGAAAACATGACAACCCAAAACCTATGGAATGCAGCAAAAGCAGTTCTAAGAGGAAAGTTTATGACAATACAATACTACCTCAAGAAACAAGAAAAATCTCAAATAAACAACCGAACTTTACACCTAAAGCAATTAAAGAAAGAACAAAAATACCCCAAAGTTAGCAGAAGGAAAGAAATCATAAAGATCAGATCAGAAATAAATGAAAAAGAAATGAAGGAAATGAGAGCAAAGATCAATTAAACTAAAAGCTGGTTCTTTGAGAAAATAAACAAAATTGATAAACCACTAGCCAGACTCATCAAGAAAAAAAAGGGAGAAGACTCAAATCAATAGAATTAGAAATGAAAAAGGAGAAGCAACAGCAGACACTGCAGAAATACAAAGGATCATGAGAGATTACTACAAGCAACTACATGCCAATAAAATGGACACCCTGGAAGAAATGGACAAATTCTTAGAAAAGCACAACCTTCCAAAACTGAACCAGGAAGAAATAGGAAATATAAACAGGCCAACCACAAGCACTGAAATTGAGACTGTGATGAAAAATCTTCCAACAAACAAAAGCCCAGGACCAGATGGCTCCACAGGTGAATTCTATCAAACATTTAGAGAAGAGCTAACACCCATCCTTCTCAAACTCTTCCAAAATATAGCAGAAGAAGGAACACTCCCAAACTCATTCTACGAGGCCACCGTCACCCTAATACCAAAACCAGACAAAGATGTCACAAAGAAAGAAAACTAGAGGCCAATATCACTGATGAACATAGATGCAAATGCTCCTCAACAAAATACCAGCAAACAGAATCCAACAGCACATTAAAAGGATCATACACCATGATCAAGTGGGGTTTACCCCAGGAAGGCAAGGATTCTTCAATATATGCAAATCAATCAATGTGATACACCATATTAACAACTTGAAGGAGAAAAACCATATGATCATCTCAATAGATGCAGAGAAAGCTTTAGACAAAATTCAACACCATTTATGATAAAAACCCTCCAGAAAGTAGGCATAGAGGGAACTTACCTCAACATATCAAAGGCCATATATGACAAACTCACAGCCAACATTGTTCTCAATGGTGAAAAACTGAAACCATTTCCACTAAAATCAGGAACAAGACAAGGTTGCCCACTCTCACCACTACTATTTAACATAGTTTTGGAAGTTTTAGCCACAGCAATCAGAGAAGAAGAAGAAATAAAAGGAATCCAAATCAGAAAAGAAGAAGTAAAGCTGTCACGGTTTGCAGATGACATGATACTATACATACAGAATCCTAAAGATGTTACCAGAAAACCACTATAGCTAATCAACGAATTTGGTAACTTAGCAGGATACAAAATTAATGCACAGAAATCTCTTGCATTCCTATATGCTAATGATGAAAAATCTGAAAGAGAAATTAGGGAAATACTCTCATTTACCATTGCAGCAAAAAGAATAAAATGCCTAGGAATAAACCTACCTAAGGAGACAAAAGACCTGTATGCGGAAAACTATAAGACACTGATGAAAGAAATTAAAGATAATACAAACAGATGGAGAGATATACCATGTTCTTGGATTGGAAGAATCAACATTGTGAAAATGACTATACTACCCAAAGCGATCTACAGATTCAATGTAATTCCTATCATACTACCAATGGCATTTTTTACAGAACTATAACAAAATATCTCACAATTTGTATGGAAACACAAAAGACCCCAAATAGACAAAGCAATATTGAAAAGAAAAATGGGGCTGGAGCAATCAGGCGCCTGTACTTCAGACTATACTACAAAGCTACAGTATTCAAGACAGTATGGTACTGGCACAAAAACAGACATATAGATCAGTGGAACAGGATAGAAAACCCAGAGATAAATCCATGCACATATGGTCACCTTATCTTCGATAAAGGAGGCAAGAATATACAATGGAGAAAAGACAGCCTCTTCAATAAGTGGTGCTGCGAAAACTGGACAGCTACATGTAAAAGAATGAAATTAGAACACTCCCTAACACCATACACAAAAATAAACTCAAAATGGATTAAAGACCTAAATGTAAGGCCAGACACTATCAAACTCTTAGAAGAAAACATAGGCAGAACACTCTATGACATAAATCACAGCAAGATCCTTTTTGACCCACCACCTAGAGAAATGGAAATAAAACCAGAAATAAACAAATGGGACCTAATGAAACTGAAAGCTTTTTCACAGCAAAGGAAACCATAAACAAGACCAAAAGACAACCCTCAGAATGGGAGAAAATATTTGCAAATGAAGCAACGGACAAACTCCAAAATTTACAAGCAGCTCATGCAGCTCAATATTTAAAACACAAACAACCCAATCCAAAAATGGGCAGAAGACCTAAATAGACATTTCTCCAAAGAAGATACAGACTGCCAACAGACACATGAAAGGATGCTCAACATCACTAATCATTAGAGAAATGCAAATCAAAACTACAATGAGGTATCACCTCACACCAGTCAGAATGGCCATCATCAAATATCTACACAGAACAAATGCTGGAGAAGGTTTGGAGAAAAGGGAACCCTCTTGCACTGTTGGGGGGAATGTAAATTGATACAGCCGCTATGGAGAACAGCATGGAGGTTCCTTAAAAAACTAAAAATAGAACTACCATACGATCCACCAATCCCACTCCTGGGCATATATCCTGAGAAAACCGTAATTCAAAAAGAGTCATGTACCACAATGTTCATTGCAGCTCTATTTACAATAGCCAGGACATGGAAGCAACCTAAGTGTACGCTGACAGATGAATGGATAAAGAAGATGTGGCACATATATACAGTGGAATATTACTCAGTCATAAAAAGAAACGATATTGAGTTATTTGTAGTGAGGTGGATGGACCTAGAGTCTGTCATACAGAGTGAAGTAGGTCAGAAAGAGAAAAACAAATACCGTATGCTAACATATATATATATGTATATATATATGGAATCTTTTAAAGAAAAAACGTGCTGAAGAAACTAGGGGCAGGACAGGAATATAGATGCAGATGTAGAGAATGGAGTTGAGGACATGGGGAGGGGGAAGGGTAAGCTGGGATGAAGTGAGATAGTGGCATGGACTTATATACACTGCCAAATGTAAAACAGATAGAGGGAAGCAGCCGCATAGCACACGGAGATCAGTTCAGTGCTTTGTCACCACCTAGAGGGGTGGGATAGGGAGGGTGGGAAGGAGACGCAAGAGGGAGGAGACATGGAGATATATGGTTATGTATAGCTGATTCACTTTGTTATAAAGCAGAAACTAACACACCATTGTAAAGCAATTATACTCCAATAAAGATGTTATAAAAAAAAGATTTGTGTCTTTCATTGTAGGTAAATTCTACATAAGTAGAAAAACCTGTAACCAAATATTGAACTCTAGTTAATGATGCTCATTCCAAATTATTTATTATTTAGAAGTATGTTGATGTCTGCTGTTTACTTTGAAGTGCACCAGCAGAAGAAAAGATGAATTGAAGGATGGGTTGAGGGGTTGGTACATGGATATATATGTGATACAGTAATCACAGCCACAGGTTAATAGCTGACTCTCTATGGTGAGGATATGAATGTTCCCTACAATTATTTCTATTTCCCTGAGTGTCTGAAAATGTTCATAATATAAATGGCACAGCATTCAAGTACAGCACAGAAGCTTGCCTTTCCTCAGCCTCCACAGTCTCCTAGGGATCCACAGGCTGATGAGATCCGTGAGGGCTCCAGTGTCAACCCCTTAGGAGAGGGGGAGAGGCAGCACTCACTGGGACAAGAAAGGGCAGAATGGAGCTGTTGCAGAACCAAGTACAGCCCCAATCAGAGCCAAGCCCTGGCCTCCTCACCTAGTCTCATGGAACCTTTCCAGTACCATGACTGACTCCCCCCACTGTTCAGATGAAGGCTAGCCTCTGGGTGTCCATACAAATGGCCGCCTACCTGGAGGGATTTCAGGGCACCAGGAAGTTTTCATCCCTTCTTTCCTCCTGTCCCCACCTGCTCATGGGTACTTCTCTTGTGAGTTGTCAGTAAGACTGCCATCCAACGGCTCTACTTGCATGTAAGCTCCATGAAGGCTAAGAACCCACAGTTACTGCTGTATTGTTAACACCTAGAGAAGTGCCCCATACACTATGTGTGTGGAAATGTGTTGGATGACAAAGGCTTTTCTTAATATACATAAAAATGAGAGTAAGTAAGGTTTGGGGACTTAAGGAGATAAACACAGCCAGACTGAATCAGTAAAACCAGGATGTGTGGGAGAGAGAAGTGCACTGTTTTGGAGGTTAATAACAGAGACAAAATAAATGGACTGGAACTTTCCAAATATTTACAATTGGAATACTGCCTTTGGCACATCTCAAGTCTATCTTGGAAGACTTGCTAGAAATATAGATTTGCATATCGGCGAGAGTCTGTTTTGCTTTTGAAATGATGGAAACAAGCCCTGCTCCGCTATCTGGAAGAGAAATAGAGGGGCAGATGATTTGTAGCTAGCTAGAGAACACGATTCCTGAATGGATGGAACTGATTCTGATGGGAATTGTACTGTTCTTTCAACTCCTTATATGTTGGAAATTTTCCAGCTAATAAATTTCGGGGAAAGCTATCAGCTTTCCACAAAATGCCCATTCAGGGCTAGAAATATTAAAAAGATTCACTGACTTTTTAGAGTGTGCAAGGACAAACAGACAAAACCAAGGGAAACTGTATAAAGTAAAAACTTCAAAAAAAAAAAACCACCCCCAAACCGAGCGAGACTTAAGTGAAACAGTCCTAGGATATGGGATCTGATGTTTCCAGCTTTAAGATAGACTACAGGGGCTTCCCTGGTGGCGCAGTGGTTGAGAGTCCGCCTGCCGATGCAGGGGACACGGGTTCGTGCCCCGGTCCGGGAGGATCCCACGTGCCGCGGAGCGGCTGGGCCCGTGAGCCATGGCCGCTGAGCCTGCGCGTCCGGAGCCTGTCCTCCGCAACGGGAGAGGCCACAACAGTGAGAGGCCCGCGTACCGCAAAAAAAAAAAAAAAAAAAAAAAAAAAAAGGTAGACTACAGTTTGAATAAACAGGAACCTGAGCAGTAGTTTAAAAAAAGGGGGGGGGGGGGAGGACAGAACGCAGATTTTTTAAATTTCACTTCATGCCAACAGATATGAAACGTCCCATACTATATATATTGTGTTTTCCATGTCTTTCATCAGGATTGTAAGATTATACTTTTTAATGAATAGTTTCCTTGGAAATTAGTTCAATACATTTGGGTTATGAAGACCAAAGTCTCCCTCCAAATAAAAATAATAATTTTCAAAAGGCACAAAAGGAAAAAGCACAATAAGCTCCTCAAAAGTAGCACAGGGCTTCCCTGGTGGCGCAGTGGTTGAGAGTCCGCCTGCCGATGCAGGGGACACGGGTTCGTGCCCCGGTCCGGGAAGATCCCACATGCCGCGGAGCGGCTGGGCCCGTGAGCCATGGCCGCTGAGCCTGCGCGTCCGGAGCCTGTCCTCCGCAACGGGAGAGGCCACAACAGTGAGAGGCCCGCGTAACGCATAAAAAATAAATAAATAAATAAAAAAGTAGCACAAAGGAGGCAGCACATTTATGAGCATAAGTCACTAAACAAAATTGAGAGTTTCTTAAGCATGCAGGGGTTATTTATCATATTAACTGATTAAAGAAGAAATCTCAGAATAGATAAAAATCATTTGCAGTAAAATTCATCTAATAATAAGAAGAATATGTTAAAAATAACAGTAAAAGGAGCTTCTTTAGGAAGTAAAGTGTGTCTATCAAAAAACTTTAGCAAATGTCATTCTTAATAGTGAAATATTAAACTAATTCTTTTTAAAACCAGGGATAAAATACTTTCTCACAAAAAAGAATAACTGGAAAGGAAGAAAGAAAAATTCATTATCTGCAGATAGTAGGGCTGTCTACCTCAAAGAATCTATAGTCACATTTAAAAGAAATTTTTAAGGTCAGGTTTATATATTGTACAAAATCCAACTGCGCGTATAATAAAATAGCAACAACAAAACCCAGAATTTAAAAAATATTCTTTTTACAACAACGACAAAATTCTAGTGTACCTAGTAATAAATCTGTCTAAGGTTATACTATGTTTGAAAGAAATTATCAAACTCTGGGAGACACTTGGGAGATTAACATTTCTGAGAGGAAGTTCAGTTTTATAAGCCTGTCAATTTTGCTGCAAATCTATAGACTTAATACACTTTCAAAGAAAATTCCAGTAGATCTTTTTAAATTGTGGTAAAATAAACACAACATAAAATCTACTACCTTAACCATTTTTAAGAGCACAGTTCAGTGGCATTAAGTACGTGCACTTGATCATGCAACCATCACCAATATGCATCTCCAAAATTTTTTCACCTTCCCAAACTGAAATTCTGTACCCAGCAAACACTAACTCCCATTTCTTCCTCCTCCTAGCCCCTGGTAATCACTATTCTACTTTCTGTCTCTATGAACTTGGCTACTCTAGACACTTTATATAAGGGCAACTATACAAAATTCGTCCTTTTGGTGTATGCAAGTTCTTTTCTTTCTTGGAGGAACTTGATAAACTTAACTCTAAAACTTATGTGGACATGCAAAAGACCCAGAATAGCCAACAATTCTGAATTATATTTTAAAGGTAATAATATAATAATATTATATATAATAAGTACCATATAATACTATTATACTATTATAAATCTAGTGGAATTGAGATGGTGTATTGTTGAATTAAGAATATACAAACAGTCTAGGAACCAAACAGCCCCCAAATGGACTCCTGCATATATAAAAGTTTAATAAATGTCAGAGGGGACATTCCAGATCACTTGGGAAAGACAGTCAATTCAGTATATGGGGCTGGAACAACTGACAATCCCTACAGGAGAAAAAAAAAAGAAATTAAATCCCTCCCTCACACCACAGACAAAAATTTCTAATGGATTCAAGAGTTAAATGTGAAAGGTGAAACTCTCAAACTTTAAAAAATGTATATTTCATGACGTCAAAGTAGACAAGATATGGAAAAGATTGATAAACTCAATTGTAATTTAAGAATTTCTGTTAATCAAAAAACACCATAAAGAAAATATAAGACAAGCCACAAACTTGGAGAAGAGAACTGTAACGTCTAAAAGTCAATAAGACTAAGACCAAAAAAGAAAAAAAAAAATGAAAGAAAAATTGGCAAAAGGCATGACAGGCATTTCACATAGGAAGAAATACAAATGGCAAATAGACATGTGAAAGCATACTCAGTTGTAACAGTAATATGTAAATGCAATTTTAAAGCATAGTGAGAGATCTTTTTCTTATGTTATATCGACAAAAATTAAGTCTGATAATACCAAGTGTTAGTTCCACAAGACACATGCTCCTGGTGGGGATATAAATTTGTACAATCACTGAAAAATAATTTGACATGATGTAGTAAAGTTGAACACTGGCATACCCACAACACAGCACTTTCACTCCTGGGTCATATATGCTACTGAGAAGTGTTTTTCAAACAATAGATTGCAAATGGCTAAAATGGCTCATGAAATCAGTTTAAAGGATTGAGATCAGTATTTTTAAAAAACAAAATTAAAAAATATCAGAGAGCATTATGAGTAATAGGATGAGCATTGTTTCATGAAATGTTTGTTTCACTTGTGCCTGTGGTGGGGAGGGAGGGCAGGAGACTCTATGGGTGTGTGGGTGTCCATGGTGATGGAGAACGTATTTCTCTGAGTCACAGCAACTAAATTTGAAAGCCCTGTAGAAATTCTTGCCCACATTCCCCAGAAAACATATACAAGATTTTTCATGAGAGCGTGTTCAAAATGTCAAAAAGACAACCCAAATATCCACTGATACTGGAGATTAAAATGGATGAGCAACTTGTGGCACAGACACATGATGAAATATTATGAGCACAGACAGAAGCTCTTCAACCACACACAACCACTTGGATGAACCTGAAAACAGGAAGCTATAGAATACCACACACATTATGCCTTATTTACCAAGTTTAAAGACAATACGAAAAAATCAATGAAAACAACCCAAAGCACAGATCCTGAAGCCAGACTATCTGGGTTCAAATCCTAGCTCTGTCACCTAGTGGCATGTAACCTTGGGCAAAACACTTAACCTCTGTGCCTGTTTCCTCATCTGTGAGATGGAAATAATAACCTACCTCATGGGGTGTTTAGGATTAAAACCTGTAAAGTCCTTGGAACAGTGAACATGCCAAAAAGAAGGAACAGGTGTAGGAAGAACAGAATTAGCAATGTTCTCGTTCTTAAGGTGGTTTGTGGGTGCATGAGTACTGAAGATACATATCCATTTATTTTTTCCACATATCAATATTTTTTAAATTTTATATTGGAGTGTAGTTGATTTACAACATTGTGTTAGTTTCAGGTGTACAGCAAAGTGGTTTAGCTATACACATACATGTATCTATGCTTTTTCAGATTCTATTCCCATATAGGTTATTACAGCATAATGAGTAGAGTTCCCTATGCTATACAGTAGGCTCTTGTTGATGCTCTCTTTTATATCAATATTTAAAATTTAAACAGGAGTGAGCTGTGCCATGACAAGGCCCTGTATACTCAGGCTCAAGAATAAGACACCCGGTCAACGATGCTGGCAGCCTGAATGGTCACATACCTGGTTCTCAGCTTGTCACCTCCCGATTCCATCCAGTTTCGGAGCAGGCTGGAGATGGGTCTTTCTTCATACTGCTTGGTGTACTGAGCCAGCAGTTCTGAACCACAACCTGCACATAGAGTTTATCACTTGTCAGCCATTTGTCAAAAACGCAATAAATGACAGAGTGTCTTTAACTGCTGCAGCAAGGTAAGGTCCAGCTACTTCTAGCAAACCCTTTGGAAGGACCCAAAGACAAGACTCATCCTTCATGAGGCCTCCACTTCCCCACAGCAGGTGTGTGGCCCTTACTCACCAACTCTCCCTCCATTCCCCATGGCCAGCTTAACTAGCTAACTGCTCTCTTTTCCCTTTGAGGCATCAGCCTTTAATGTGGTCCCAAGACCAACCATTTTAGGTGACACTTCAGATAAAACCTACTTGCCTTCCCTGGACCAGATGGGTGGCTGGTCTGTTTTCTTTTTTGCCTCTGATATTCTATGGTTGATTAGGCCTTTGGGGAATCATACTGAAATGTACAGTAAAACAATCTCCATCAATTGCTTTCCTCACAGCTTTAAAGTTATAACGTGGGCCTAAAACACTGCATGCTTGTCCAGGTTTGTTAAAAGAAGATGTCCAGGGCTAGGCTGCTGTAGAGAGAGGCCCAGGTGACGGTGAGCAGCAACTGCTAGGCACGTCAGTGAGGCCACCTTGGGCCAGCCTGCCCCGCCGCGCCTCCAGCCCAGCCGACTGCCAGGCAGGAGTGAGCCCCGGTGAGGCCAGCAGAGAAATCACATCACGAGAGCTCAGCCCAAACTGCCAACCTACAAACGATGAACTAACAATTGCGTGTCGTTATAAGGCAGTAACTTTGGGGGTGGGGTTGTTACACAGCCGTAAGTTGCTTACTCATTCTCATATGAGTACCAATTTTAGAATATTTCCTTCTTCATTTCACATACATTCATGTTTTTATATAGATTACATAAAATGTTATAATGCTTTCAATCAATAGGATATCATAAATGATATTTTCGGTTCACAATCCGTTTTGGATTCTATTTATCTGTTTAATGGCTGTATAATATTCTTTGGAGAAATCATACCTAATTAAACATTTCCATTCAATTAGATATTTATGTTGTTTCCAATTTTATGCTGTCATTAATATTCCTTGGTATCAATATATTCAGACAAATAGCGCTGTCCTCTTTTTGATTATTACCTGAGAATAAATCCAATGAGCTTGACTGATGCAATGGTTCTTAAAGAGGGCCACCCTGACCATGAGAGGGATGCTGGAAACTTGTCACGGCACATTTGCCTGGGTGACTTTACTGGCATTGGTGGGCAGAGCCAGGCAATGCATGGGACACTCTAACCCAACAGAGGACTGTGCCACATCCAGTGTCCTGTTGAATGCCATGCACTCACACTCATGAAGCCAATTGATAACCCAGAGCCTGACTCTTACACTAAAGCTTTCAGATTCTCCCCAACCTGGGTCTGTGGAAGATTAAACTCCCATGCCCCCTTGAATTCGAGGCAGCCATGGGACTGGCTTTAGGTCAGTGACGTGTAAGCTGGTGCGATGTTCCCAGTTATGATTGGTCCATAGCCTGGACTTTGGTCTACACTGAAGATGCTACAGCAACTCCATGTATAGAGGCATTGTTAAGTCTTACTATGTTGTTATGCTTATTACACATTCCTTTTGTTTCTTTGAAGTATTGTCTTGAATTCTTGAAATCATGTGTCTAGATAAGTTATATTACCCATGACTTCATTTCAGGATAATAAAGGGGGTGTCACAAAATATTTACTATGAAAAAGAGGGCATTAGGTCCAATGAGCTTGAGGATCACCGTATTATGGGTCAAAGGACCTAACCTTTATTGTGGCTTCTGCTATACATAGTAAGTGTAAAAATCGAACACTACTAGCAATGGGAAAATGGGAGAAATTAACTTTGACTAGAATTAAACTTAAAATGATATAGCAATCAAGGTCAGTTTCACCAACATCACTAGGATTAACACATCCTTTGTTTTTGTTCATCTGTTAAAGTTATGATGGCTCTAACTCTATCACCCTTTGTTACAAGAGCAAAAACATTCCCAGCATTAAAAATTGGTCTGATTCCCACCCCTCCCCTCATACTTTTACTTGCTTTATTTTTCCACATTGAATTTATTGCTACCTGAGGACAGAGAGCATTACAACTTGCTATCGGTTTCTTGTCCTTCTGCTGCCTGGAAGGCAAGTGCCAGGAGGTCGGAATTTGTTCATCTTTGTGCCCTCAAACAATGTGCAACACAGAGACAGGAGTTGAGGAATCTTTCTTAAATAAGTGAATAAATAAATAAATCTCCTTCCTATGTTTAGTATCTCATCTGATCTTTTCAATTCCTTAGTAATTTCCTTTAACTTTTGTCTCTACGTCCACCTTTCTGATTTAAGCAACTTACATTGGGAAAATCAACTTGTTTTAGCTAGATTTAAAATTAGAAGAACACAGGGCTTCCCTGGTGGCACAGTGGTTCAGAGTCCGCCTGCCGATGCAGGGGACACGGGTTCGTGCCCCAGTCCAGGAAGATCCCACATGCCGTGGAGCGGCTGGGCCCGTGGGCCATGGCCTCTGAGCCTGCGCGTCCAGAGCCTGTGCTCCGCAACGGGAGAGGCCACGACAGTGAGAGGCCCGCATACCACAAAAAAAAAAAAAAAAAAAAATTAGAAGAACATAATAACTCAGTTTAGGTGCTAAACTTAAAAGATAGACACACTGGGGCCTAGCTAATATCACAAAAGCAGATTCCTCAGTTTAGATCTTTGCTCCTTTCTCTTTACTTTTTGCTCCTTGCTTTTGGAATCATTCCTCTTTTTCTAGGTCATGAGACAAGAAAACCTGATTTTTAAAAATGAGTTTATTTTCTGCTATTGATGCCCCTTGGTGAAGAATTAAGTGGTTGAAGCTATCAGCTACCGTGGGGTTTGGGCAGGACAGTCTCTAAATTCAGTACTTTATTTGATAAATGACCAGGGGGAAGCAAAGATAGATCAGTCACCCTCTCAACTGAGCGTGCAATGAAGATGTGCTTTTTTAACCTCATGTATGTGTTCCTGAATACATTATAACATATATATAAATTATATAAAAAATTTTAAAATATAAATAAATTATATAACATATAAAATATATAATATACTATATTTAAATATATATAATTTTAACTTTCTATTTTAAAATAATTATATACACAAAAAGTTGCAAAATTAAAATAGAACAGAGAGGTTTTGTATAGTCATCACCCAGATCACCCCAAAAGTGATATCTCACGTGCAATAATGATGATCAAAACTAGGAAATTCAGTAAAATTTGTATACATTGAATGTTTTAGTTGTAACAGAGATTTCATTATTTAAAAATGAACCCAGTAGTAAAATAAACCTATTTTATAAAATAAAATATGTTTCCTTTCAATACAAGTAATTACATCCTTATCTAGGTCTGGTGTTTTGAAAACTTACACCAGATTTTCTTAAGACAACCTGTGAGGTTATTTCTTTCCAGGTGATTGTTTCTGTGGTGGTGGTGTTTCTGTGGCTCTTCACACAGTTCTCTTGCTCAACATGTGAATACTCTTTATTTTCTTCTATTTACTTGATAAATTCCCAGGGATTGAGTTCTGCTGCACCTGCTCAGGAGTCCCTTTCTTAAGAGAACTCCTGGGGACTAAGCAGCTAGAACAGCTATGTTCTTGCCTTTTGTAAAAGATCCCATCTGCAGAAGGAATCAAGCTAATCTACAGCCAACATTTGGAAGCCATGAGCCTGAGCAAGTATGCAGAATAATGACATCACGAACGTGCATTTGTAACGAATATCCTATGCATCAGGGAACACTGATTATGGAGCATCAATAAAAATTACTTTTTAGGTCGAATGGCTTTTCAAGGCCTCTAGGAAGCAACTAGCATTTCTACATGCTGAGTATCTCACTGATTTATGCCAGCTACAGTGAAACTTGGATTTAAAAGTCTAACAAGTAGTATCTGGTACCGAGGCAGAAACGCTTAGAGTCAATTAGGATAGCAAACACGGCCTCTAAGGAAAAGCCAGCAGATGTCAGCCGCTCTATAACAGGGCAAGGCAGGTAGTGAGGCTGCACTCAGGTCTATACCACGTAGGGAGATGGATTCACTCAAAATGGCAGTACTTGTGGCAGTGGGGTCCCAAATCATGCCCTAGGCAGGACCGGCTATGGAATTTGGGACCTGGGGCAAAACAAAAATGCAGGGTCCCTTGTTCAAAAATTATTAAGAATTTCAAGATGGTGAGAGCAGAGCACCAAACCAAGCACAGGCCCTTCTGAGCACGAGGTCCTGTACGACTGCACAGATTTTGCCCCACGAAGCTGGACCTGGCCCTGAGGGTCCCGGGAGGATGGGCAGACACAAAAGTAACTGCGTGTTCTTATTACAGCTACTTCTGGCAACTCAAGGTACCTTAGGGCAGCTCAGGTGTCACCCAGGGAGTGAGGTTGCAGAAAAGGCCAACTGGACATGATCCTCCACTAAGGACGTTATTTTCCTCTTTTAGATGCTGGATATCCCATCAAGGTAAGATTTCTTAGAGGACAATCTGTAAAGATTCCCTGGCTAGAAGGAAAGAAAAAGAGAGAAAGAGAGGAAGGAAGGAAGGAAGGGACAGAGGGAGGAAGGAAGGAAGAAAGAAGAAAAGAAAGAAAAGAAAGAAAGAAAGAAAAAGAAAGAAGGAAGGAAGGAAGGAAAGAAAGAAAGAAGAAAGAAAGAAAGGAAGGAAAGAAAGAAGAAAAAGAAAGAAAGAAAAAAGAAAGAAAAGAAAGAAGGAAAGAAAGAAGAAAGAAAGAGGGAAGGAAGGAAGGAAAGAAGGAAGGGAGACAAGGAGACAGAGAGAGAGAGGGAGGGAGAGAGATTGATTTCCGTGCAGAAAATGAAGTCACTTTGATGAGCACAGAAGTACAGATAAAGGTTCAGAAGGCTCTCTTTCTCCCAAACCTCACACATGGAGCTCTTGAGGAAAACTTTCAATAGTTAGATGCTGGAACATCTGGTTTTGAAAGAATTAGTGCCAGCTCCGTTATGGGTCAATGGATTTGGAAAGAGAAAACTAAAACGTCTGTTCAAACTACCTTGGTCAGCTTTTCTAAGAGTTCATCATCTAAACGTCCCTCCAAGTTCCCCAAAATGAACGAGCACGTTTTGTAAATGCTTCGTATCGATTCTATCCCCAAGCAGACCTTCGAGCTGTCCCCCTCCCGCTATTTCCAACGGCAGCCCCCTGGCCTGGGCAGCACCTCCTTCCTCTAGGCTGAGACTTGGTCCCAAGCCTGCTCCCGCTGCCCCACCGATGGCCTTCGCGGCCTTCACTAGGCTGGCCTCTGCCTACCTCTGGTCCGATTTCACACACCTCTCTTTGTTTCTGCCATCATCAGGGGTGATTCTGCGTGTAACTCCCCATCTGTAGATCTCTGGGAAGGTAAGCTGCAACTATTTGCCTCTGATTCAGCTGGGTCAGGCAGACCCTCAGCCCACGCCCTTGTTCTCTCCAAGAGGCCCTCAGAAGAGGAAAGCAGTTTTGCCTCTCAGGAAAGCAGAGTTGTCATCTGCAGACTGATCACCCCCGTACCGGCTGCTCCTTGTACCCCTGCTCTTGCAGCCAGACCTCAGTGCCTTTTAGAACTGATACTCGAGGCCCTGCAGTTGGGTTGACCCAACCTCTGATTTCAGGAGTATCGGCACTGTGTTTTTTCTGGCAACTCAACATCTCCACCTGCTGACCACTAGGGTTCACCTACAGCCAGAAGGCTGGGGCCCCAGTGAGAATGTCCTTTCTGGTTTACTGCGCGGTTCTTTCCAGGAGCAGAGGGTGTCCAGGTTCTGCAGCCTGAGGTCCAGTCCTCACCCAACACCATACCTGTCCCCAAACCCCATTGTAATACCTGAGGTCCAGCTCATCTGGGAGAAGAATTTGGGATTCACCCCAGTGATGGGGGTGGGGAGAACATTAGGGCTGAAGAGTAAGGTGTGGGTGTGCGTGCGTGCGTGTGTGTGTGTGTGTGTGTGTGTGTGTGTGTGTGTGGCCTTTATTCTCTTGAAGAGGCCTCCCTCCCTTTCTTTGTTACTCTTTCTTCTTTCTCTCTCCTCCCTCACTTTTTATATTTAAGGGAGGCACTATTTCTTTTCATGGTTTTAAATAAATTTGATTTTTAAATTTTTTCAATTTTTTGGAAATTTTTAAAAACTTCAAGCCATATTATGGTCTTAAATAAAAAGTAAATGTCTCCTCTCCAATCCCTTACTTCCAGGACCTCACTCCAGAAATACCCATTCTTAAGTAGTTTTTGTTCTCCTAGAAGCAGCAGCTTCCAAAGGTCAAGGTCAAACAGATTCCTGCGTTATGTTTTAGTCTGCTTCCGATTTGGAACACGCTTTTTATTGAGTAGCTTTACTTTTCCTGGAGTCTTAATGGACTATTTCTCCCCTTGTTTCAAGAAGAACCATATGCCTTTTCCATCATCACTAAGACCTCCCTGCTTCTTAATCATTCTATTTGTTGACCCGAAATCATTTCCTTCTCGAAGTCATTCTTGTGTTCCTTCTGACTTCCTGTTCTAATTTGGACTAATTGTGTTCTGGGCCTGCTACACCACTACTACGCAGGTATTTCTTTATACATACTCCTCTTGGATTAGCTCTAGAAAGCATAGATGTCTTTCTAATTCTTAATTCCTTTTATGCTTTTCTCCAGTTCATCTACAAGTAATATTGTTCAGAAAGTGCATGGCAAGGTAAACTTCCTGAGCATTTGAATATCTGTAAATCGGGCTCATATGTGATGAATAATTTAGCTAGCTATAAAATTTTTCGTTCAAAGTAACTTTCTTCTGAATTCTAAAGGCATTGTTCCATTTTATTTCAGACCCCGGTCACTCAAAGTGTGGTCCACAGACCAGCAGTGTCAACATCACCGAGGAGCTTGCTAGAAAGCAGAAATGCGGACCCACCCCAGAATCTGAATGTGAACAAGATCCCTAGGAACGTATTGGTGCAGCGGAGTTGAGAGGCGCTGCCCCAGCCTTCAGTGCTGCCGCTAATAGGGCTGAGGTCAATCTGACTCTCTTTTCTTAGTAAATAGTCTGATGTTTCCTCAGTCTAAAGTTTGGCGGCCCTCTCTTTGTCCTTACTTGGTGATCTGAAATTCTGCAGGCTGTTTTCAGGCTCTGACCTTTTCTGGTGGGTCCTGCCAATTTCAAGACTTGTGACTCTTTTCAGATCTGGAAAATTGTCTTCTTTTATTTCTCTGGATTTGTCTGCCTGTCTGTGTTCTCTGCTCCCCCTTTCAGGAATGTCATCAGTTTCCTAGACACGATCATCCATGTCTCTCAGCCTTTCCCTTTTACTTACCTTCACTTAGTTTTGCTGATCTTCTTTCTAAAAAGTTTTCTCAAATTTATCCTTTGGCCTTTATATTGGATATTTTTGTGTGTGGTACGCGGGCCTCTCACTGTTGTGGCCTCTCCCGTTGCGGAGCACAGGCTCCGGATGCGCAGGCTCAGCGGCCATGGCTCACGGGCCCAGCCCCTCTGCGGCATGTGGGGTCCTCCCGGACTGGGGCATGAACCCGTGTCCCCTGCAGCGGCAGGCAGACTCTCAACCACTGCGCCACCAGGGAAGCCCTATATTGGATTTTTTAAAATTAAGCAAACATATAATTTTAATCTACTATGGTTCTTGGCACTATGATTACTATGGTTTAATGCACTATGGTTCTCTGAGTGCTCATTGTCACGGCAGGGTGTTTTCGTCTTATGGATGCAAGGTCATCACACATCTCCAGGGATATTAATTGGTTTTTGCTTCTCCCAGTGCCACTTATTCTATTTGTTCATATTGCTCCTTCTTTCATGTGCTATGGTTTTTCCTTAAGTTTCTGATCATCCTAATTAGATAACCTGTATTATGGAATTATTGTTCATTTGCTTAGGTGTGATGATAGTACTGTGCTTTTGTAAGAAAATGTCCTTATTTTAGAAAATGAATATCGAAGTTTTTAGGGATGAAGTGTCTGATGTCTGCAACTTTCAAATGGTTACACACACACACACACACACACAAATATGTGTATAAAGAGAATAAGAAAGAGACCACTTAAATATAGCAAAATGCTAACATTTGGAAGTAGAAAACATGCGCAAGTGTTATTGCACTAGTCTTTCAATTTTCTCTTGAAATTTCTGTTTGAAATTTTCAAAAGTTGGAAATAATAAGAAAAACAAAACAAAATATCTGAGTATCATTGGGAAAATACCCCTAGGGGCCTGAAATCCCTAAGGAATCAGCTTTCTTACAGGAAACTAGATACATGCTTGGCTTTTAAGCAAGTCAGGCTGTAGGTCATTTGCATTTTCGCATATATGCTCTTGGAGTAATAAACAATGTATGCAAAGCCTCTGACTGACATTCCTTAGGAAATCTGTGGATTAAGAAGGGACCTGTCCTAGGGTACCTCTAATGAAGCAAAAGAAGGTTATAATGGGATTTCATGGGTGTAGGCAGTAATTGGATTTGGTGGAGGGTGTAATTAAATTTCACCAAGGGCCTACAACCTCTGCCCCAGGAAAATAATGAAAGGGTCAGAAGACCTTCTATCTTGCTTAAAGGGAAATATATAAAGCCTGCAGAAACTCTGAAGCATGTGCCTGCTCTGTCCACATCTCCTCAATCATGGGACAGCAGCTCTAGTATCTTCAGGATCGCTAAAGAATCCCACCTTCAGGCAGAGGGTTGAAAGCCCTGTAATGGAAGAATGCTATGAAAATTACTGACCAGTTTCTGTCCCCTGGTCTCCTGAAATTTCTACTTCTGCTTCGATAAGTGGAATCAAAAACAGAATCCAGCCCAGAGAGGGATAGCCTCCCCAAAATGGGCTGATTCCAACACTCAAGTGGAAGGCCAGGTTGACCAGTGGAGGGTAGCTAGCGCCACCTTCTCCACCATTGGGTGGATGCCAGGCAGTCTGAAAGCTCTGGGTACAAAGCAGGGCATGTCAACTGTAGGTTTCCTGGTAGGCTGTGTCAACTGGCAACAAGCAGGCAGGCTGCCCCCACTCCTTCCCCAGCAAATCTCAGTCTCTCACCCCAGGAGACTAAGCCCTCCCTGGGCAACCAAAGTGTCCTTCCTACTGTAGGTTTCCAGAGCTATGGCAGATGCTACTGCTATAGTCAAGTTCTCTGATGTGGGGAGGATGGCTGTCCTGCCATCAGACAAGCCTTCAGAGAAATGCCTGGCTCTCTGCCCCAATCCCTCTCCTGCTCTCAATCCCTGTGACTCAGCATCTCTCCAGAGACATCCAAAAGAAACAACTCCAACTTCCATCAGTGTTCCCTTGAGCTCATCCATCAATTCCATCCCATCTGCTTCGCATTCTCCAGAAATTTATCAAACTCCTTTGTCTTCTGATGGCCCCTCTACCACTGTCAATGCCCCTCCAGATCTGTTCCCCTCTATTCTTTCTTCTAGTTATTTCAAAAGGATTGAAGAGGAAAGAGCTGCCTTGTTGGTGTTCATGCCATGATCTCGAACCAGAAGTCATCCCCTTGGGCTTTAATCCTCTTATCTATGGTGCAGTGTCTAAGGATCTTCTCTCCTTCTAATTCTGGATGTTGTGGGAATGCTTCCCCACTCACCACCACCTTTAATCTTTCATTTTCTTAGCAATAACATCAGGAAGGGCATCTGCCTTATCTTAGAGCACCACTGCGGAAGGGTTAACACAGAAGGCCTGAGACTGCTATTCTTGGAAGGGTGTGCTTGCAAGGATGCCCTTGGCTGGCATCTGGGAACCTGGATTTGGGGAGGGTTCCCATCATTCTGTGACTGACAAGGGTGGCTCTCTGTGCCTAAACACTTTGTGCAAACAATACGGTTTGTGCTGAACACCTGTTTTCTGTCCGAAAATCTGGAGTTCTAATATATGCTAGGCAGAGGGTACCTATGTGACCAGCCTCCAGTAAAAACCCTGGATGCTGAGTCTCTGACGAGCTTCCCCGGTAAACAGCGTTTCACATGTACTGTCACAATTCACTGCTGGAAGAATTAAGCATGTCCTCTGTGACTCCACTGGGAGAGGAGTCTTGGAAGCTCATGCCTGGTTTCCTTTGGACTCTGCCCATGTGCCTTTTCCCTTTGCCGAGTTTGTGTTTTATCCTTTTGCTACAATAAATCCTAGCCATGAGTATGACTATATGTGGCACCCTGTGAGTTCTCCTACAGAATTATCCAACCTGGGGGTGGTCTTGGGGACCCCTGATCCACACCACTTATAAAATCAGTGTTTCCATCTCTTGATAAGCTTTGATCATAGCTTGAGGTAGTATTTTTCCAGCATGTGTCTGGAAGACGTCCATCTGGAAAACTGGCCAAAGAAGGCCTACACAATCTGGTTTTCTAAAGATATATTTTTTTAATTTATTTATTTTTGGCTGCATTGGGTCTTTGCTGCTGCATGCAGGCTTTCTCTAGTTGCGGCGAGCAGGGGCTACTCTTCGTTGCAGTGTGCGGGCTTCTCATTGCAGTGGCTTCGCTTGTTGCAGACCACAGGCTCTAGGTGTGTGGGCATCAGGAGTTGTGGCTCGCAGGATCTAGAGCGCAGGCTCAGTAGTTGTGGTGCACGGGCTTAGTTGCTCCACTGCATGTGGGATCTTCCTGGACCAGGGCTCGAACCTGTATCCCCTGCATTGGCAGGTGGATTCTTAACCACTGTGCCACTAGGGAAGCTTCATAATCTGGTTTTAAGGTCTCTGGTGATCTCCTTTCTAGCAGACTGTGAAACTGGACCATCCCTGGCTTCCTTCCTCAGCCTGGGCCTCAAAACCCTGTATGGGTTCTTACTGCATGGGTGCTCTGCCTCTTTGTGATGACACATGTCCTCCTGAGCACGCAGCTCAGCCTCCCTCCAGCCCAACATCCCTGCATCCCTGCCCTCCATGGTCCAGAGTCCCTCTTTTCCACTGCCCATGCTCCCATCTATATGACGATAAGCAAGCTGTCCCTGTTTCTCCTCTGCTTCCACTTCGCTTCATAGTTAGAGATTGTGACTCTACTCCCATAACTAAATTAAACCACCTTTCCATAGTGTCTACAAGCTAGAGCTTGCAAATAAAGCACTCAGTCACAACTTCAGGGTCAAGCAATGTCGAACCACACGCTTGAGTTTGAAATATACTCCTGAAGAGAAAATTGTTGAAAAACCTCACACACTTGGATTATCAGCTGAGATGGAGAATGTGAATTAGTGCCATGTCTGATTACTGAATATTCTTAAAGAGTGTTTTTTAAAACAACATTTAGGTAGGAGGGAGACAGAAGAAAAGCAATTTTTAATCCAGCCCACATTAAATGGCAGTTCTTAAATAGCTGCCCCCAAATAATTTACTCTACTTTACTCATAGTATATTCTTGGCTCCCTCATCAAATATTAGTTGACCATATATGCACGGCTTTATTTCTGGGCTCTGCATTCTGTTCCATGGGTCGATGTGTCTTCTTTAATGCCAGTACCATACTGTTTTGATTACTACAGCAGAGTCCTGCACAGCTGGGAAAGCTGGGTGTTCACTCACATGCTCTCATTTTCCCCATGGGAGAAACCACCAGCCAAGAAGGTCTTTTTGTCCTTTAGCTGTGCCACCCTGGGAGAGGAGTAACGCAGATAAAGTGAAGCTGTTCCTCTTACCCTCTTCAATGTGTTCAATTTCAGATTTTTTGTTTGTTTGTTCCAACAATGTGCTGGAACTTCTCCACTGGACTCCTGGACTTTCACAAAGGAACTCTCATCCATGAATAATTGTCAAAACTGGTGTTCTTTGGGGGAAAGATGGCAGAAAACGCCTCTTCCACCATCTTGATGATGTCTTAGAATAAGTTCGTCTATGTCTACAAAAAACTTTGTTGTGATTTTATTACATTATATAAATTATATAATGTAATATATAATCTCATTATATAAATATAGATAGATAGATCAGTTCTGGCAAAATGGACATCTTTCCTGTGCAGAGTCATCCAATCTGTGAATATATTCAGTATGCCTCTCCATTCACTTAGGACTTCTTTGATTTCTTTCAACAGCATTTTGTAATTTCCAGCATAAAGATCCTATACATAGCTGTTAGATTTACACCTATGTATTTTGTTGTCTTTGAAACAATTGTAAATGATATTATATGTTTAATTTCAGTTTCCACATGTTCCTTAATGGTATATAGAAATCTGATTGATTTTTGTGTACTGATCTTATATCCTGTGGTCTTGCTGAACTCACTTATTAGTTCTAGAAGTTTTCTGCAGATTCTTTGGATTCTCTATGTAGACAATGATGTAATTTGCAAATAAGAACAGCTTTCATTTCTTTCCCTTTTAATCTCTATGTATTTTATTTATTTTTTCTTGCCTGATTGCCCTCACCATAACTTCCAACTCCATGTTGAGTAGCAGTGACACCAGTGGACATCCTTGACTTATATCTGATCTTAGGGGGAAAGCATTCGGTGTTTCACCATTAAGCATGATGCTAGCTACAGTTTTTTGTGGATACTTTTTTATCCACAAGTTGCAGAAATTCCCCTCTATTCCTAGTTTGCCGAGAGATTTTATCAAGAACCATTGTTGGAATTGGTCAAATGCTTTTTCTGTGTAAACCAACATGATCATATGATTTTTTTTCTTTTTCAGTCACTTGATATGATGGATTACATTGATTGACTTTTGAATGTTGAAGCTGCCTTGTATAACAGGAATGAATTCCACTTCTTCATGGTATATAATTCATTTTATACACTGCCAGATTTAATTTGTTAAAATCTTATTGAGGATCTTTGTATCTAAGGTCATGCAAGTTTTTGATATGTAGCTTCCCCTTTTTTGTACTCTCTACTTTTGGTATCAGAGTAATACGAGCTGTATGAAACCGAGTTGGGAATTGTTTCCTTCTCTTCTATTTTCTGCAAGAGATTTTGTAAAGCTCTTCTTTAAATGTTTGATGGAATTCTCCAATGAAACCTAGACCTGAAGCTTTCTTTGTATTATTATTAAACATTAAATTTCTTTTCTATTATAGGACTACACAGGTTGTCTATTTCAAGTGGCTGCATTTGGGTCTTTGTGGTTTTTGAGGAATTGGTAATTTCTTCTAAGTCATCAAATTTATTAATGCAAAGTTATTTTCTAGTATTCCCTCATTATTATTTTAGTGGCTGCAGGATATCTAGTTACATATCTTTTTTCATTCCTAATACTGGTTATTTGAGTCTTCCTATTTTTTGTCTTTGTCATTCTTGCTAGGGAGTTAACAACTTTATTGATTCTTTTCAAAGAATCAGCTTTCTGTTTCATGGATTTTTCACCTTTTTCAATTTCATTGATTTGTGCTCTTTTCTTTGTTAGTCTCTTTTTTATGCTTGGTTTATGCCTATTTTGCTCCACTTTTTTATTTTCTGGAGGTGGGAACAAAATTTTTGATTTGAGACATATTCTCTTTTCTAAAGTACGCATTTAATGCTATAAATTTCCCTCTAAGCATTGCTTTACCTGCATCCAACATTTTTTGATATGTTATGTTTTCATTTTCATTCACTCTATGTATTTTAAATTGGACCTTACAAACTCTTTGGGAATAGCCTTCCCAGTAGAATCTATATGACTCCATATGTACAAGAAGTAGTTTTCTTAAGCCAAGAAAAGATATAGTTCAGCATCAAAGATCAGCTAGGAAATAAATAAATTAACACCCCTTCAATTCAACTACTGCAAAAATCAAGTGCTTAAGGGAAAAACACCTGCCAATTAAGTGAAGACATCAGACGAAGATAAAACATATAAAGCATTTCAGATTTCTGGATAACTCTTGATCTTGAAAATTATGCTGTTTAAAAAGAATAAATATTTCCCAAATCTTACCTGCAGCATTACAACACTGTCACCTTCAAAAGTTACAAACATATCTGTGTCACATTTTAAGCCTGAAATTCGGTTTTCCATCATGTAACCCTATTGCAAAAAAAAAAAGAAAAGCAGATTTTAAATTTGCAGTCCCATCATTATAAAGGACTAACATTTTCTTTGAAATTAAATACACACAATTGAAAAAAAGAAAATAACTCTATTTCTCCTACCCAGAATAGCCATTCTAAGAATTTTGACCCATCCCATGAGCTTTTGGTCCATAAATATTATTTGAGGGTATGGCCTTTGTTGGTAGTAAAAACATTTGAAAACCATCATGTCACATTTTTCCAAAATATTTCAACAAATTATGCTAATTTTTTCTCTTTCTCTTCCAAATCTTATGAATTTGAATAAATGTCAAGGTATTTGTGATTATATCCCACAATATGCAGGAGAATGATGCCTCCCCCACCCAAACCCTTTTTTAATCAGTAAATATACCTATGATTCCTGGGAGACAACATAAAAAATCCTAAATTGCCACTCTGCCTCTTCATGTCATTAAATATTCTGCATCATAAATATACACTCCAGCTTCCACCTAGTTTTTTACTTTTTTTCTTTTCTCACTTCCTGAAATCCTATTTAAGTGGCGGTAGCCTGCTGCTCCTTTCCAAAGTGATGAAGTGTTTCTGCACACACACTGGGAGAATCAGCTGCTCCAGAGAGAGCTGATCAGCCCCAGGCCAGACATGGAGGGAGCAGAGTTGTCCGCGTTTGGCCACAGGCCCTTCCCCCTCTCAAGGCCTCTGTGCTCTCTTTCTTCCAGCCCATTGTCCTCCCCCTTAACTCTCAGAATCCTTCCCACTCTCAGAATCTGCTTCCAAATCAGCCCTACCATGTAAGTTACATCACAGGCGGCTGTCGCATCACCTCTCCCAGGAGTATGTGCACTTAGCAGTTTGGCTCTGTCTAGGAATGACAAGATTCAGCCCCTGTTGGAATTTTCAAGCCACATGGGCCAGGGAGGGTCACACACGGTGCTCCCGTGGGCAGCGGTATACTCCAACCTCAAGGTACCCATTATCCTTGGGGTACCTGCTTCATTTCTGAAAACGGCCACTTGAGTCACAGAAGTGGGCACTCTGGGCTCCCACTGCCTGCAGGGCCTGAAGTCCTGTAGCATCCCTGCTTTCCTGTCCCAGAGCCATCCTCTGATGCCCGGCTGCTTCCCCTGGTCCGCCTCTGCATCACGGCAGTCCGGGCAGGCCCTCTGCACGGTGTTAGTTTACAGAAGCAAAGGCATCTTCACAAACCCTCAGGAATCCTTCATAACTTTCATGAAGGTAAACTGATTATATTTATGGAAACAGAAATTGGTGGCATTTCCAGCCTGGAGAAGTTCAGCCTTGCCTCCCCTCCCCCATCATAACCACAGGGTAAACCCCCTCATTCCCGGGCAAACCACATGAGATCAGGTTCTGACTGTGATCAGGCCCCAGAGTGTTTCCCCTGCAAGGGAGTAGCTGACTCACTTTCACCATCAGCATTCTACCATTTATCGAGTATCTGCCACGAGCCAGATACTGAGCTGGGTGCTTGACCCAGACTTCGTTTTATTATTTCACTTAATCCTTTTCCTCCTCTCAGTAGCCCTGTGAGGTAGGTGTTACCCCATTTTACAGATGAAGAGAGCAAGGCTCAAGGGCTATGTTGGAATGTTTTTGAATAACCCCTCAAGTTCTGGTACAGAAAAGATGAACATGAGACCTACCACCTCAGACTTGGGAAGAAGCTGTTATATCTAAGAAGCACACCTGCTAAAGGCTCAAAATAATAATTTTGAAGAAATAAAGTACTTTTTTCTTGATCATTTTGCTCTGGTATCTTCCAGCAAGAGAGGGAGAAACAGGTTCTCTGTTGTTCTGACATTTTTTCACTGTTCACACCCTGCCCTGGAAACCAGGCCATCAGGGATTTAAAATAACCCGAGCAATGGCTCACTCAAAAAGCAGCAGAGTGGAGGAGCTTCAAGATGGCGGAGAAGTAAGACGTGGAAATCACTTTCCTCCCCACAAATACATCAGAAATACATCTACACGTGAAACAGCTCCTACAGAACACCTACTGAACGCTGGCAGAAGACCTCGGACCTCCCAAAAGGCAAGAAACTCCCCATGTACCTGGGTAGGGCAAAAGAAAAAAGAATAAACAGAGACAAAAGAATAGGGTCGGGACCTGCACCAGTGGGAGGGAGCCGTGAAGGAGGAAAGGTTTCCACACACTAGGAAGCCCCTTCGCGGAAGGAGACTGCGGGAGGCGGAGGGGGAAAGCTTCGGCGCCGTGGAGGAGAGCGCAGCCACAGGGGTGCGGAGGGCAAAGCGGGGAGATTCCTGCACAGAGGATCAGTGCCGACCGGCACTCACCAGCCCAAGAGGCTTGTCTGCTCACCAGCCGGGGCGGGAGGGGCTGGGAGCTGAGGCTCGGGCTTCGAAGGTCGGAGGTCGGATCCCAGGGAGAGGATTGGCGGTGTGAACACAGCCTGAAGGGGTTAGTGCGCCACAGCTGGCCAGGAGGGAGTCCGGGAAAGTCTGGACCTGCCGAAGAGGCAAGAGACTTTTTCTTCCCTCTGTTTCCTGGTGCGCGAGGAGAGGGGATTAAGAGCACCACTTAAAGGAGCTCCAGAGACAGGCGTGAGCCGCGGCTAAAAGCGCGGACCCCAGAGACGGGCATGAGACGCTAAGGCTGCTGCTGCCGCCACCAAGAAGCCTGTGTGCCACCACAGGTCACTCTCCACACCTCCCCTCCCGGGAGCCTGTGCAGCCCGCCACGGTCAGGATCCTGAGATCCAGGGAAAACTTCCCTGGGAGAACACACGGCGCACCTCAGGCTGGTGCAACGTCACGCCAGCCTCTGCCGCAACAGGCCCGCCCCGCACTCCATGCCCCTCCCTCCCCCCCGGCCTGAGTGAGCCAGAGTCCCCGAAACAGCTGCTCCTTTAACCCTGTCCTGTCTGAGCGAAAAACAGACGCCCTCAGGCGACCTACACGCAGAGGTGGGGCCAAATCCAAAGCTGAACCCCGGGAGCTGTGCAAACAAAGAGAAAGGGAAATCTCTCCCAGCAGCCTCAGAAGCCACGGATTAAATCTCCACAATCAACCTGATGTACCTGCATCTGTGGAATACCTGAATACACAACGAATCATCCCAAATTGAGGAGGTGGACTTTGGGGGCAACGATATAGTTATTTTTTTCGCCTTTTCTCTTTCTCTGAGTGTGTATGCTTCTGTGTGAGATTTTGTCTGTATAGCTTTGCTTCCACCATCTGTCCTAGGGTTCTATCCGTCCGTTTTTTGGTTTTTTTTTTTTACTTTAAAAAAATTTTTTTTTCTTAATAATTATTTTTTTATTTTAATAACTTTATTTTATTTTACCTTACTTTATTTTATTCTCTTTTATTTTCTTTCTTTCTTTTCTTTTCTCTCTTTCCTTCCTTCCTTCCTTCCTTCCTTTTTCTCCCTTTTATTCTGAGCCGTGTGGATGAAAGACTCTTGGTGCTACACCCAGGAGTCAGTGCTGTGCCTCTAAGGTGGAAGAGCCAACTGCAGGACACTGGTCCACAAGAGACCTCCCAGCTCCACGTAATATCAAATGGCAAAAATCTCCAAGAGATCTCCATCTCAACACCAACACCCAGCTTCACTCAATGACCAGCAAGCTACAGTGCTGGACACCCTATGCCAAACAACTAGCAAGACAGGAACACAACCCCACGCATTAGCAGAGAGGCTGCCTAAAATCATAATAAGTCCACAGACACCCCAAAACACACCACCAGACATGGACCTGCCCACCAGAAAAACAAGACCCAGCCTCATTCACCAGAAAAAAGGCACTAGTCCCCTCCACCAGGAAGCCTACACAACCCACTGAACCAACTTTAGCCACTGGGGACAGACACCAAAAACAATGGGAACTACGAACTTGCAGCCTGCAAAAAGGAGACCCCAAACACAGTAAGATAAGCAAAATGAGAAGACAGAAAAACACACAGCAGATGAAAGAGCAAGATAAAAACCCACCAGACCTAACAAATGAAGAGGAAATAGGCAGTCTACCTGAAAAAGAATTCAGAATAATGATAGTAAAGATGATCCAAAATCTTGTAGATAGAACACAGAAAATGCAAGAAACATTTAACAAGGACCTAGAAGAACTAAAGATGAAACAAGCAAAGATGAACAACACAATAAATGAAATTAAAAATACTCTAGAAGGGATCAATAGCAGAATAACTGAGGCAGAAGAACGGATAAGTGACCTGGAAGATAAAATAGTGGAAATAACTACTGCAGAGCAGAATAAAGAAAAAAGAATGAAAAGAACTCAGGACAGTCTCAGAGACCTCTGGGACAACATTAAATGCACCAACATTTGAATTATAGGGGTCCCAGAAGAAGAAGAGAGAAAGAAAGGGACTGAGAAAATAGTTGAAGAGATTATAGTTGAAAACTTCCCTAATATGGGAAAGGAAATAGTTAATCAAGTCCAGGAAACACAGAGAGTCCCATACAGGATAAATCCAAGGAGAAACATGCCAAGACACATATTAATCAAACTATCAAAAATTAAATACAAAGAAAAAACATTAAAAGCAGCAAGGGAAAAACAGCAAATAACACACAAGGGAATCCCCATAAGGTTAACAGCTGATCTTACAGGAGAAACTCTGCAAGCCAGAAGGGAGTGGCAGGACATATTTAAACTGATGAAGGGGGAAAACCTACAACCAAGATTACTCTACCCAGCAAGGATCTCATTGAGATTTGACGGAGAAATTAAAACCTTACAGACAAGCAAAAGCCAAGAGAATTCAGCACCACCAAACCAGCTTTACAACAAATGCTAAAGGAACTTCTCTAGGCAGGAAACACAAGAGAAGAAAAAGACCTACAATAACAAATCCAAAATAATTAAGAAAATGGGAATAGGAACATACATACTGATATTACCTTACATGTAAGTGGATTCAATGCTCCAACCAAAAGACACAGACTGGCTGAAAGGATACAAAAACAAGACCCGTATATATGCTGTCTACAAGAGACCCACTTCAGACCTAGGGACACATACAGACTGAAAGTGAACAGATGGAAAAAGATACTCCATGCAAATGGAAATCAAAAGAAAGCTGGAGTAGCAATTCTCATATCAGACAAAATACATTTTAAAATAAAGACTATTACAAGAGACAAAGAAGGACACTACGTAAAGATCAAGGGATTGATCCAAGAAGAAAATGTAACAATTGTAAATATTTATTCACCCAACATAGGAGCAACCCAATATATAAGGCGAATAGTAACAGCCATAAAAGGGGAAATTGACAGTAACACAATCATAGTAGGGGACTTTAACAACCCACTTTCACCAATGGACAGAACATCCAAAGTGAAAATAAATAAGGAAACACAAGCTTTAAATGATACATTAAAAAAGATGGACTTAATTGATATTTAACGGATATTCCATCCAAAAACAACGGAATACACTTCCTTCTCAAGTGCTCATGGAACATTCTCCGGGACAGATCATATCTTGGGTCACAAATCAAGCCTTCTTAAATTTAAGAAAATTGAAATCGTACCAAGTATCTTTTCAGACCACAATGCTATGAGACTAGATATCAATTACAGGAAAAAGTCTGCAAAAAATCCAAAACACATGGAGGCTAAACGATACACTACTTAATAACCAAGAGATCACTGAAGAAATCAAAGAGGAAATCAAAAAATACCTGGAAACAAATGACAATGAAAACATGACAACCCAACACTTATGGGATGCAGCAAAAGCAGTTCTAAGAGGGAAGTTTATAGCAATACAATTCTACCTTAAGAAACAAGCAACATCTCAAATAAAAAATCTGACCTTACACCTAAAGCAATTATAGAAAGGAGAACAAAAACACCAAAGTTAGCAGAAGGAAAGAAATCATAAAGATCAGATCAGAAATAAATGAAAAAGAAATGAAGGAAACGATAGCAAAGATCAATAAACTAAAAGCTGGTTCTTTGAGAAGATAAACAAAATTGATAAACCATTAGCCAGACTAGTCAAGAAAAAAAGGGAGATGACTCAAATCAATAGAATTAGAAATGAAGAAGAAGTAACGACTGACATTGCAGAAATACAAAGGATCGTGAGAGATTACTACAAGCAACTCTATGACAATAAAATGGACAACCTGGAAGAAATGGACAAATTCTTAGAAATGCACAAGCTTCTGAGACTGAACCAGGAAGAAACAGAAAATATGAACAGACCAATCACAAGCACTGAAATTGAAACTGTGATTAAAAATCTTCCAGCAAACAAAAGCCCCCAACCAGATAGCTTCACAGGCGAATTGTATCAAACATTTAGAGATAAGCTAACACCTATCCTTCTCAAACTCTTCCAAAATATAGCAGAGGGAGGAACACTCCCAAACTGATTCTACAAGGCCACCGTCACCCTGATACCAAAACCAGACAAAGATGTCACAAAGAAAGAAAACTACAGGCCAATATCAGTGGTGAACATAGATGCAAACGCTCCTCAACAAAATACTAGCCAACAGAATCCAACAGCACATTAAAAGGATCATACACCATGATCAAGTGGGGTTTATCCCAGGAATGCAAGGATTCTTCAATATATGCAAATCGATCAATGTGATACACCATATTAACAACTCGAAGGAGAAAAACCATATGATCATCTCAGTAGATGCAGAGAAAGCTTGTGACAAAATTCAACACCCATTTATGATAAAAACCCTCCAGAAAGTAGGCATAGAGGGAACTTACCTCAACATAATAAAGACCATATATGACAAATCCACAGCCAACATCGTCCTCAATGGTGAAAAACTGAAACCATTTCCACTAAGATCAGGAACAAGACAAGGTTGCCCACTCTCACCACTATTATTCGACATAGTTTTGGAAGGTTTAGCCACAGCAATCGGAAAGGAAAAAGAAATAAAAGGAATCCAAATTGGAAAAGAAGAAGTAAAGTTGTCACGGTTTGCAGATGACATGATACTGTACATAGAGAATCCTAAAGATGCTATCAGAAAACTACTAGAGCTAATCGATGAATTTGGTAAAGTAGCAGGATACAAAATTAATGCACAGAAATCTCTTGCATTTCTATACACTAATGATGAAAAATCTGAAAATGAAATTAAGAAAACACTCCCATTTACCACTGCAACAAAAAGAATAAAATACCTAGGAATAAACCTACCTAAGGAGACAAAACACCTGTATGAAGATAATTATAAGACACTGATGAAAGAAATTAAAGATGATACAAATAGATGGAGAGATATATCGTGTTCTTGGATTGGAAGAATCAACATTGTGAAAATGACTCTACTACCCAATGCAACCTACAGATTCAATGCAATTCCTATCAAACTACCAATGGCATTTTTCACAGAACTAGAACAAAAAATTTCACAATTTGTATGGAAACACAAAAGACCCCAAACAGCCAAAGCAATCTTGACAAAGAAAAACGGAGCTGGAGGAATCAGGCTCCCTGACATCAGACTATACTACAAAGCTACAGTAATCAAGACAGTATGGTACTGGCACAAAAACAGAAAGATAGATCAATGGAACAGGATAGAAAGCCCAGAGATAACTCCACGCACATATGGTCACCTTATCTTTGATAAGGAAGCAAGAATATACAGTGGAGAAAAGACAGCCTTTCAATAAGTGGTGCTGGGAAAACTGGACAGCTACATGTAAAAGAATGAAACTAGAACAGTCATAGCACCGTACACAAAAATAAACTCAAAATGGATTAAAGACCTAAATGTAAGGCCAGACACTATCAAACCCTTAGAAGAAAACATAGGCAGAACACTCTATGACATAAATCACAGCAAGATCCTTTTTGACCCACATCCTAGAGAAATGGAAATAAAAAGAAAAATAAACAAATGGGACCTAATTAAACTTAAAGGCTTTTGCACAGCAAAGGAAACCATAAACAAGACGAAAAGACAACCCTCAGAATGGGATAAAATATTTGCAAATGAAGCAACTGACAAAGGATTCATCTCCAAAATTTACAAGCAGCTCATGCAGCTCAATATCAAAAAACAACCCAATCCAAAAATGGGCAGAAGACCTAAATAGACATTTCTCCCAGGAAGATATACAGATTGCCAACAAACACATGAAAGAATGCTCAACATCATTAATCATTAGAGAAATGCAAATCAAAACTACAATGAGATATCATCTCACACCAGTCAGAATGGCCATCATCAAAAAATCTACAAACAATAAATGCTGGAGAGGGTGTGGAAAAAAGGGAACCCTGTTGCACCTTTGGTGGGAATGTAAATTGATACAACCACTGTGGAGAACAGTATGGAGGTTCCTTAAAAAACTAAAGCTAGGGGCTTCCCTGGTGGCGCAGTGGTTGAGAGTCCGCCTGCCGATGCAGGGGACGCGGGTTCGTGCCCCGGTCTGGGAGGATCCCACATGCCGCGGAGCGGCTGGGCCCGTGAGCCATGGCCGCTGGGCCTGCGCGTCCGGAGCCTGTCCTCCGCAACGGGAGAGGCCGCAGCAGTGAGAGGCCCGCGTAACGCATAAAAAAAAAAAAAAAAAAAAAAAAAAAACTAAAGCTAGAACTACCATATGACCCAGCAATCCCACTACTGGGCATATACCCTGAGAAAACCATAATTCAAAAAAAGTCATGTACCAAAATGTTCACTGCAGCTCTATTTACAATAGCCAGGACATGGAAGGAACCTAAGTGTCCACGACAGATGAATGGATAAAGAAGATGTGGCACATATATGCAATGGAATATTACACAGCCATAAAAAGAAACGAAATTGAGTTATTTGTAGTGAGGTGGATGGACCTAGAGTCTGTCATACAGAAGTAAGTCAGAAAGAGAAAAACAAATACCGTATGCTAATACATATATATGGAATCTTAAAAAAAAAAAAAGGTCATGTAGAGCCTAGGGGCAAGACGGGAATAAAGATGCAGACCTACTAGAGAATGGACTTGAGGACACGGCAGGGGGATGGGTAAGCTGGGACAAAGTGACAGAGTGGCATGGACTTATATACACTACCACATGTAAAATAGACAGCTAGTGGGAAGCAGCCGCATGGCACAGGGAGATCAGCTCGGTGCTTTGTGACCACCTAGAGGGGTGGGATAGGGAGGGTACAAGGGAGGGAGACACAGGAGGGAAGAGATATGGAGATTTATGTATATGTATAACTGATTCACTTTGTTATAAAGCAGAAACTAACACACCATCGTAAAGCAATTATACTCCAATAAAGATGTTAAAAAAAAAAAAAAAAGCAGCAGAATCAGCACCGGAATCCCACCATCTCTCACAGAACAGGCTCTGGAATCCTGTGAAAGTAAAGATGCTTTATGTTCCCCTGTTAGTTCTTCACATGGAATATAATTTATTTCTCTTCTAGATGATGAAACTCAGCTTTGAACATCCCTCCTCATTAAAAAATTTAGTAAAACCGTGTGATTGTTATCCTGATGATTCCAGACTCTCCAGGGCCCTGTCAGACCCCAGGTATCAAGGTTCACGGCCCTCACAGAGCTTGCAGGCAACAAAAATGAAGCAGCAGAAAGGCCAACCACTTGCGAGGCAGTGGCCAAGGCCAACACATCGCTTCCAATCTCCTGAAACTACCAGGGGCAGAGTTATGATCTAATTTCCTTAGACTAGGTTGGAGAGGCCCATCCTCATAAAAGTCTAAATCCTTGGCATGGCTGAGGTGACCCATTTAGAAACTAATTAGGTTCAAAAAAGTCATGGTCATCCTTGTTCTGCATGAATGTGTCTGACAGTTTAGGGAAAGACACGCCACGTCGAGAAGTTTCTGACTGGGGACTTGCTTTCATCTTCCTGAGGAAGTTAAATTCTGAATGTGGAGCCCCTAACTCTTTGGGGACAAACGAGTATAAGCAGTGTGTGTGTGTGTGTGTGTGTATGTGTGTGTGTGACACTTTCTAATTAAAAAAGAACTTTTAAAATGAATTCCTAAAAGCAATATATAAGCGCTATAAAAAACAAACCCACCAGAAAAAAGGAAAAGAGAAGAAAAAGTCGTCCATAATCTCATGACGTGGGAAATAAAAGGATGCCTGAGAAAGAAAGACCCCGAGAAAAATGCTGGTCGGGAATGGGGGATCAAAAGGATGGAGGTAGATGTTGCAGGGATGCAGGTGGGGAGAGCCCCAGAAATCAACAGAGCAGATCTGGGCAAAGGGAGCCATGGAGTGTTCCAGAGGGAGGAGAGATATGACAGCATAGGAGAAATAGAGGAGACTGAGGAGGGAGTTGGGGGTGAGGAAAGCCAGAAACAGGGGAGGAAGCCAGAGGAAAGAGCGCTGGATTTGGGGAAGGAGGAAGAACGCTGACCTCGTAGCCACCCACAACAAGTATGGGTGGCGAATTGAGGGACAGTCCTGGGTTCTGAGGTCGGAGACACCTGTAATGTCAGGTCATCACTCAGCACCTTCACAAGGCTTTACAAACCAGCACCACAGGATGAGCTGAGAGAAAGGACAGCCGTGAAGGCCATTGCTGAGGACTGATTTTATGTTCTGTGTTACACAGGAGCTATCTTTTCCACCCTTCACAACAGCATCTCAGCACCCTGGTTTTAGGGATGAGGAAGCTGCGGGTCCCTGAGGTTTTCCCACTCCGCTCCAGCCTTCCCTGAGGTTTTGCAACACTGATCCCTCTGTCTGGAACACTCTCCCCAGATCTCCGGGTGGCTGTCTCCCTCGCCCCACGCCCGTCTGGACCACAGGGAGGCTGTCTCTGGTCCTTCTGTCTGAAACAGCTCCCTCACCCTCCACCATCACTCCCTGTCTCCTCACTGCAATCTATTTTCCATCACAGCTTTTCATTCTATTATAATTATATAATAGGAATGCTAGAATCTACTCCTTAAAAATATATTTATTGCCTGTTTGCCCCTTGCGGACTGTACACTCCGTGAGGGCATGAACTTTGCCCCATTCACCACTGCTTCCCCAGCATGGAGATGAGACCTGGCACACCATACGGGCACAATATAGTATCTGCAACCAACTGGGGGAAATAACGTGGGTAGGTGGTGAAACGGGGTTGGAACCCCGAGCCACCCAACTCTGCTGCCCACCTGTGCTCTTCTCTATAAAGCAGACAGGCGTCTGGACAGAGGGACATGGAAGTGGACGGGGAGGTGAAGAGACAAACCAGAAGACAAAGATACGGGATCCCTCTGCCAGCCCCGTCCTGGCAGGAGCTGAAAAGCCCAGGAGCCTGTGTGGACAGAGGGGCAAGGCTGCTCATGTTCTGATGGAGATCACGATGGTCAAAGGCCATGGGGACAGAATAGGACACAGAGCCCATGGCTGGGCAGAGAAGGGCCAGGATCTCAGTGTCCAACCTGGGCATCAAGTAGCAGCAGGGCTGGCATGAGGTGGGGGGCAGGGACAAGGGGGCAGCAGAGGCCCAGGGAAACTGCTACCCGAGGCCGCAGGTGATCCCGGCTCAAACCTCTGGGGGTGGATGAGGCTGACTTTGAGACAGGGTAGATCCGTTCATACGTGGACCTGCCCTCCTGTATGGTGTTGCTGAAAGTCAATGGAACACAGTTAAGGATAACATAGCTGCAGCTTCGAGAAGAAGGGCCGCAAAACAGTTAACGTAAACCGTGCCTCAGTTTCCCGGCCTGGACGCTGAGTGGTGTCATCTGAACGGTCAGCGTCCCTGACTCTCCTGGTGGGGCTCAAACAAGGGGTGACTCAAGCTCCCCCAGAGGGTACAGGGACCCTCGAATCAGCCCAGCTGCGGCCCGCCTGACCTTACAGGTTGGGGGGAAGAAAGGAGCCTTCCGGCCCAGCGACAAGCAGCAAGCAGCTGTCCTGGGGGTGGGTGGAGGGAGAAGGACACAGGGGACAATGACTCAGCACTTGGAGGGACACTGAGGAGGTGCCCGAGATGATGTCAGAGAGCGGCCCCCTGCAGTGGCCACGTGAGCCCGAAGGAGAGGCAGCACTTTGTCACAGACTTGACACCTGACGGGGTCCCCGGAGCCGGGAGAAGAGCCGAGTTCTGGCGACAGTGGCCCCCATACTTGGGTTCACGGCACACACCGGGGCTGTGGCCCCAGATTCAGAGTAGAAAAGCCCAGGCAAGGGCCCCGCCATCTCCATCAACACTCGCTCACCTCCCTGGAGCCAAAGCTGCTGCCCTCACCTCCTCCAAGCTGGCACCTCCCTGGAGCCTCCCTCCAAGGCCCAGGTAGGCCCATCCCAGATGAGGAATTTGGACTCAGTCTCTTCTTGCCATAGATGGAAAAGACCCATCAGCGCGGAGGGGAAGGCCAGGGACCACTGTTCAGGGCATCGTGACAGTATCAGCACCACACTATCTCCCTCCCAAAGCACATCTCTCCCAGAGCCAACACCTGTGAGACCTGCTTCTGCCCAGGAGGAGGAGGGCCTCCTCAGTGCCTAGGATGCCAAGGGAACTGCTCCTTCTGTGGTACTTTCTAGAAGAGTCTGAAGTACTCTAGAAAAATGACCAGGGCTGTACTTCCTGTTCTCTCCTCCTACCCCTGCCCAGGGCATTTTTCCTCCATCTTCCAGCCACAGGCCTCCCTCACTCCCTCTTAGGACTGTTCCCAAGCCTCACGATTGTCTCAGCTTTAACTGGGAAGCCAAAGGGGCCCATTCGGCAGGAGGACCGCGCATCACACATGGCTCTCGTCTCCTGTGTCCATGCCGAGCGCTCCTGATACATGTGTGGTTGAAGCCTCGTGGGGGAGTGGACTGGGTTCTCACCCTGCCTGTCACGTGGGGAATCGCTCCATGGCAGGCCGGAAACTTTGGCCTCCAGTGTATATCAAGTTAAAACTAAAGATTTACTCTGGGGAGGCCTATAAGAATATGACAGAGGGCTTCCCTGGTGGCGCAGTGGTTGAGAGTCCGCCTGCCGATGCAGGGGACGCGGGTTCGTGCCCCGGTCTGGGAGGATCCCACGTGCCGCGGAGCGGCTGGGCCCGCGAGCCATGGCCGCTGGGCCTGCGCGTCCGGAGCCTGTCCTCCGCAACGGGAGAGGCCACAACAGTGAGAGGCCCGCGTAACGCATAAAAAAAAAAAAAAAAAGAATATGACAGAGAGTGTGTGCATGAGTGTGGCATGTGTGTGTGTGTGTGTGTGTGTGTGTGTGCTGTGGGCTGAATTGTGTCCCCCCAAATTCCTCTGTTGACGTCCTAACCTTCAGGACATCAGATGTGACTGTATTTGGAGACAAGACCTGTGAAAATGTAATTAAGGTTACATGAAGTCATTGGAGTGTGTCCTAATCCACAATGACTGCTGTCCTTGTAAGAAGAGGACATTAGGCACACAGAGGGAAGACTGTGTGAGGACACATGGAAGAGAAGACGGCCATCTACAGGCCAAGCAGAGAGGTCTCAGGAGAAACCAACCCGCCAATGCCTTGGTTCGGACGTCTAGCCTCCAGAATTGTGAGAAAATAAATTTCTGTTGTTCAAGCCATGCGGCCTGAGGTACTCTGTTTTGGCAGCCTGAGCAGTGTGTCTGTGTGTCTGTGTGTATGCAGTGATATCTCAAATCTTGCTTGCTCTCCACCGGAGATAAATCAATGAGAACTGCTTCTCCAATGTGAATAAATCCTTTGGAGTCTTAGGAAATCCTTCTCTCGGCCATCCTCTCAAGGCACTCCCTAGCACCTTGGGTTTTCATTACAAAATGAAATGGTTGTTTCCATGATTTTTCTTCTCTTCCACTTTGGACTCCTGAGTGGGGGCCTTTGCTTATACATTTCGGGTTGGGGGCTGGGGAGATGAGACAAAAGAGGGGAGTGAGGGAAGAAAGAGATTTCATCCCCCAAAAAGTGAATAATATTTTCCATCAGCTTACTTCACTCTGAATAAAAAAAAAGAAATGTGGACTAGACAGAGGGAACTCTAAACTCCATGCTCCCCAAGCCAACAGCATCCTCGGGGGACATGCAGGCCAGGATCTGGGAGGAAAGAGCACACTAGTTAGATGTGTTACTCTAGCCCTGCCTTCTGGGTTACATCGGGCCTCTTAGCAAGTAATTGTGAATGTCATTAAGGTTGTGTCCCATTTCAGTGAGGGCCCCATGAAACATATTTTATGATTCAAAACTTTGTACACTGAAAGTTTAATATGTTCCTGCTGTTTTTAACATCTCTGATTTTTTTTACTATATGATTATGTTTAATAAATGTATCAGAAAAAATTAGAAACAGGCTTTCTCCCCCCACCCCAAACAAATTGAGGGTAACTTTTGTTAATTTGAAGAAGAAAAAGACAAAAATCAATCTTATCTTATTGGTTAAAGGAGGGTCAATGGAAAATAGACCAGCCAGGAGGGACTGGGTCTTAGGGTTGCATTAATTTTATACCGATGTTTCTCTGCCACCCTGAATGGGAAAAACCCCACATATATGGGCGGTTGGTGTGTGAGAGACTCACTGCACCCTTTCCTGTGACAGCCGTGATTGGGGTGGGGTCTTCTGAGAGCCCAGCTGATGATGGATGTTTTGATGGAGGTGATGACAAGTTGTCCTGCCCTGTCCTGTGTGTTTTGGGGTGACCCTGCACTCTCAGGGCTTATGAACTGGGGGGAGTGGGTAGGAAGGAATTCTTTCGTGGGTCCCATAACCAAATATACACTGAGGGTCTCACATTGCAGGCACTATGCCACACACTGCGAACCACAGACACGTCCTGTCCTCAGGAGAGAGACAGGCATTGGTCAGGTAGACAAATGAAACAGGTAATTTAGGGCTTCCTTGGTGGTGCAGTGGTTGAGACTCCGCCTGCCGATGCACGGGACACGGGTTCGTGCCCCGGTGCAGGAAGATCCCACATGCCGCGGAGCAGCTGGGCCCGTGAGCCATGGCCGCTGAGCCTGCGCATCCGGAGCCTGTGCTCCGCAACGGGAGAGGCCACAACAGTGAGAGGCCTGCGTACCGCAAAAAAACGAACAAACAAAAAAACAGGTAATTTAAACATCTGTGGTAAGTGCAGAAAAGACAAGATCTGAGCTCCATGAGGAAAGAATAAACAAGAAAGACCTCTTCTAATCCAGATGCCAGAGAAAGTTTTCAGGGCTTAACTCGGAACCGTAAAGAAGAGAAATGGAGACAGCGTGATCCAGATGAGAGACAGCGTGTGCAAACACGCTGTGGCCGAGAAGGAGCACAGAATGTTCAGGACTGGAAAGAAGGCTGGGTTGGAGGTGATGAGTCAGAAGAGCAGCCCAAAGGTAAGGTTGGAAACAGGCAGCAAGTGACTTGGGACCTCAAAAGGCATTTGGGGGATTCATTTTATGTTAGTTAAGGTGCAAAGTCATAAGATAATTTTAACCTTTGGAGTAAGATGACTTGTGATTTTAAAAGACAGTTCTAGGACTTCCCTCATGGCACAGTGGTTAAGAATCCGCCTGCCAGTGCAGGGGACACAGGTTCAAGCCCTGGTCCAGGAAGATGCCACATGCCGCAGAGCAACAAAGCCCATGTGCCACAACTACTGAGCCCGCGTGCTGCAACTACTGAAGCCCGTGTGCCTAGAGCCTGTGCTCTGCAACAAGAGAAGCCACTGCAATGAGAAGCCCACGCACCGCAACAAAGAGTAGCCCCCGCTCGCCGCAAGTAGAGAAAAGCCCACGCACAGCAACGAAGACCCAATGCAGCCAAATAAATAAATAAATAAAAGACAGCTCTAGCTGCTGAGTGATCACAGCCCACAGGAGGCGAGAGAGAAGGGGCTGGACTAGTTGGTTAAGATGGGAGACCTGGGTGGCCTGGAGTCAGAGGGAGAAGGGGTTGGACGGGGTTGGGTGCGTGCATGAGAAAGAGAAAGTCCAGGCCACATGAATGGCAGGTGTGTGGTGTGGTACTTACCGAGTCGGAGCATCTTGGCAGAGGAGTATGTTTGTGTGGAAAGATCAAACGTTCATATCTGTAAATGTTAGATGTGAGAATCGGAGAGACATCCAAGTGGCCTGGCCAAAATGAAGGCGAGATACAAGATTCTGCAGATGCAAAAAGAGGTCTGGGATGAAGATATAGAGTCCTCACTATGTAAGTCTTCAAAACCAGTGGAAGGGACAGAATTACCAAGTGCATTACTACACAGGGAAGAGAGGACCCAGGCTCATGATATGGAAAATGCCAACATTCTGAGGTCAGGCAGAGGAAAACTAGCAGAGGAAACTAAGAAGACATAAAAGCAGAACGAAAGTTGAGAGTATAGTGCCCTGAAAGCTTGGGAGAAGGGTGCATCCAGGAGGGAGGGGTCAACCACGATGAATGATCCTGGGAGCTCAGGTAGGTGAGGACCCAGAAGGATCCTTTGGGCTGAGCCTCAGGGAATCAATGCTGACTGGCCCAAAACAGTTTAAGTAGCATGGAGGAGGGGAAGCCAGATTTGCTTGGGACATCTGTCACTGGCAATATGGCAGATGAGGTAGTCTTTAACAGAAACTAAGTCTCCAGTAGAAACCACTGAAAAGATGCTTGATGGAATATTTTTGAAAAATCATTTTGATGTATATCAAAGTGGTAAAGAGAAATACTCAGAGGCCGAACTCAGAGCATGAGTCCAAAGTGGGGAGCAGGTGTTGAGGCCAGGTAAGAAGTTATATAAAGACATGTGTATAAATGTGGTCCTCTGGAAAACAATGCCTACCAAGGGCCAAGTGAGAAAACGCCATCCCTCACTTAAGAAGATATTGAGGAAATTTGCTAGTCTCAGCTCTGGCTGTGAGTGGAGGGAAAGAAACATCTCTGCTGAGAATTTTTACCATGGTCTGCATTCCTATGACTCTGGGGCCAGAATCCATATGACGCCCTGAAAGCTCCAAGCAGAGAAGCTAGTTCAAAGTGAGCTGAAGTCCCCAGGCATCTGGCAGAGGTAAATGCAGGTCCTTTCTGGCCTGAAAGAACTACCAAGACAAAGTTCCAAAATTCATGGGCTCAAGAAAAAAAAATCACAAAAAGCAAGGGAAAGTAAAGGACAATCAGAAGAGATAGATAACAATCAACAGAATCAGAACTGTAGAGGCAACAGATATTAATATTAGATTACTACACCAAGAAGGAGATAAAATAAGAACATGAAGAGAGAGTCTTCAAAATAACAAGGGCCTAAAATTTTTCAAAATTGTCAAGTGACACAAGTCCATGTATTTAGCAATCCCAAACGACCCCAAATAGGAAAAATTAAAAACAAATCATACCTAGATACATTATAGTGAAACCGTAGGTCACCAAAAATAAAATAAAGTATCTTAAAAGGAGCAGAGAGAAAAATGACAATTACTGATTCCTCAGCACCAAGGGAATCAAGAGTAATAGTAAAAACTTTAAGTGCTGAGAGAAAATAACTGTCAACCATGAATTCTATCCTTAACAGTACTTAGCCTTTCAAGACTGAGGATGAAATAAAGACACATTCAGACAAAGAAAAATTAGGTTTACTGCCACAGAACCACACTCTTCTGAAGAAAGTACTCCATGAACAAGGAAAATGAAGAGATGCAAGAAGGAATTGTGAGCAAAGAAATTGGTAAATGTGGTAGTTCTAGAGAAACCCTGATTCTATATAATAATAAATATGATGGCTAATGCATGGGATTAAAAACCGTAGGACTAAAGTAATGGACAATAATACTGTAGAAGGTGGAGCTAGTGATTAGGGAAAGCAATCAAAGCTCTCATATTGTTGGGAGAATGGAAAAATAATAATTAATTTTAGACTTTGTATGTTAAATGTACATACTCCAACTGCTAGAGTGACCACAAAATGAACATAATAGAATGAAAAGCGGAAGAGAGAAGAATGGAAAGAGGAAAAAAACAATAAATCTGAAAGAAAGTGCGAAGCCTAAACAAGCAGAGATAAAACACAACCAAAGAAAGCAAGGCATAAGATGGAAGAAATGAATACAAATATATCAGCAATGACAATAAATATCTAGACTACACAGATAAAAATGAGGTTGTCGGACTTCCCTGGTGGCGTACTGGTTAAGAATCCGCTTGCCAGTGCAGAAAACACGGGTTCGAGCCCTGGTCCAGGAAGATCCCACATGTCACGGAGCAACTAAGTCCGTGCGCCCCAACTACTGAGCCTGCGCTCTAGAGCCTGCGTGCCACAACTACTGAGCCTGCAGGTCACAACTACTGAAGCCCACGTGCCTACAGCCCATGCTCTGCAACAAGAGACGCCACCACAATGAGAAGTCTGCACACCACAACGAAGAGTAGCCCTGCTCACCGCAACCAGAGAAAGCCCATGTGCAGCAACAAAGACCCAACTCACCCAAAAATAAAATAAATAAATAAATTTATTATTTTTTTTAATGAGGCTGTCAGAACAAATTAAATAAAAACCAGGTAAGTGTTATTGATAAGAAACATAAATGTAACATGCTAACACACGCTAATGTAAAAGGATCTAACAAATACCAACTAAATGGAAGCTTTTGTTCTTATACTAATATTGGACAAAATACATTTTAAGACATTACTAGAGCTAAAGAGAGTCACTACAGGAGGACCCAAGATTCACTACACTAGGAACATAGAACAGTTCTAAATTTGTAAACATCTACTAACACGACTTGAAAAGAGTGAGATCAAAATTGATAGAAACACAAGGAGACACCGACAAATCTACCATCAACAGTGGGAGATTTTAGTCCACTCAATAACTGATAAATCAGACAGACTAAAACTTCAGTAAGAACAGGGAACACTGGAATAATACCACTAATAAGCTTGATCTATTGGTCACATTTAAAACCCTGCAGCTCATTACAGAATGCATCTTGAAGTTCACATGGAAACTGTCCATGCTCTAGGTCACAAAGTAGGTGATAATAAATTTCAAAAAATCTGTATCACACTGGCCATTTTCTCTGACTACAATGGAATTAAGTGAAAACACCAACATAATAATTATTTTTATTATGACAACAAAAATAAGAACAGTCACTAAAAAGAAGGCAGTATGTACAGTGGTTATACTTTGTAGCCAAACTGCCTGGGTTTGAATCTTGGTTCTGTTAACTCAGGATCTGTGTGATCTTGGGCAAATTGCTTAAACTCTCTGTGCCTCATTTTTCACATACGTAATATTGGGGTCATAACAGTCCTACTTTGTAAGGTTGTTGTGAAGATTATATAAGTTAAGCAATGTAAAATGTGAAGACTGGTGCCTGACACATAGTAAGAATGCAACAAAGTTTGGCTATTATTATTTTTAAATACTAGACATTAGGAAATTAAAAAAAACATACTCAGCTAATTCATGGGTCAAGTAAGTCATGATGGATGTTAACATATGCTTAGAATTGATAAACAGAAACTTTTACATATCAAATCATGGTTGATCAGCCAAAGCAGTATTTACCAAAAAGTTATAAATTTAAATGTTATTAAAGTTATAATACATAATTAAAGTTATAATATTTAATATAATATATAACTATAATATATAACTAAAGTTATATATTTAAATGTTTATAATAGAATTGGAGAGATGGCAAAAATTAATGAGATAACATGCAAGTTAAGGTAATAGAACAAGAGCAAAAAAGCAAATAAACACAAAGAGAATAGGAGGAAATAAATAACGAAGACAAAAAGCAATGAAATGGAAATCCCAGATATAATCTGGAGAGGAACAACAGAACCAAAAGTTTATTATTTGAAAAAAAAAAGAAAGCAGATCAAGAGATAAAGGGGAAAACAAACAATATTAGGAGTGGCAAAGGGAGCATAACTACAGATACTGTAGAGATAAAAAGATAAGAGGGTATTATGAACTTTATGCCAATAAACTCTAAAAAGAAGAAGAAATGGACAAATTAGTAGGCAAATATAAATTACCAAAACAGACTCAAGAAGAAACAGAAGACAACCACTAAAGAAAGAGAACCAATCATTTTAAATGTCTAAGAAAGGAACTATGAGACCTACATGGCTTTACTGATATTTGTATGAAATATGCAAGGAACAGATCATTCCATTTTATACAAACTCTTTGAGAGAACAGGAAAAAAAGAAACACTCCCTCCCCAAGTCATTTAATGTGGGTGTTATAACTTTGATATCCAAATTAGACAAGGGCAGAACTAGGAAGGAATAACACAGGACAGCCTCTCTCATGATCACAGATGGAAAAATCCTAAATGAGTATCAGCAGACAGAATCAACAGTGAATTAAACACACACACACACACACCATGACTAAGTTGTATTTATTCCTAAACCCAAGATTTATTAAACATTAGAAAATATGTTATTGTAAATTCACCACATAAACAGATTAAAGGAGGAAAAGTTGTGATTATCTCAGTGAAATAAAGGAATGTAAATAATTCCATACAATTTAGATCCATTCATCATTTTAAAACCAAACGAAAAACACGAGTACACACACAAACACACAAAAGCCTCTTCATAAACTAAGGGTAAAACATACCTGCCTTACCATGATAAAGAGTATCAGCAGAATAGCCACACCAGTAACATCCTTAACGGTGAAAAAGTAGGCACATGCCCGTTAAAGTCAAGAATAAAATACAGGTGCCCGTTATCAACCACTTCTCTAACCATTGCATTGCATGGGAAGCTCTGGCCACTTCAATGATATGACAAAGAAATGAATGCCAATAACTGTAAAGGAAGAAACAAGCTATCACTTTTCACAGGGAATATGATTATGATCATAGGAAATGCAAAAGAACCACAAACAGATTATCAGAATTGTTATGACTGCTTAACAAGGTCATTGGATAGAAGATCCATCTACAAAAATTCAACTCCATTTCTATACACCAGCCTGAAAGGATTAGTTAGGAAATATTTTAAAAGCTATCATATGTACTATAACAGACATCTGCTCAGCTACTATCTGAGAACGTCTTACCACCCGTACACGTGGGGCATCAGCAGCCATGTTCATGATCTGTGACCCCATTCCCTAACCAAACATGTCTGAGTTGGGAAGGACACCAACTCCAGCTGAGCCAGGGATTCAGCACTGAATCTATGAGACACCATCTCAGAGAGTAGCTAGCGTGGAGATATTATAAACTCCACAGCCAAAGGGCAGCCACATATGCAGAGGAGCATGGAGAATGGACAGACACCAGAAAAACAAAGCCTGAGACTATACCCCCAAGGGAAGGAGAAACCAAGAGCAGAACTGCCTCTACTCTAGACTCCTTCCAAGTTCCTGGTCCCCATGAGACCTGGATTCCAGAACACATCTTTCTCTCTCTTAAGATATATTCTCCTTTCTTACTTGAGCAAGTTTGTAATGGGTCTCTCTTACTTGCATCCAAAAGAATCTTAACTGAGATGATCACAAATTCAGAAGTCAACTTGTGAAGCTTCATTTTCTCCCCCATTCATATTTCCTTGATGTGATAGAGTGAATCCTTCTGAGGAGTTATGAACCCTCTCAAGGGAGGGCAAAATGAGAATACAGTAGATTCAAAATTTGGCAAATTGGCCCAGGATGGATGCCAGCTCTATCCACATATGTCTGGATGTTATCCATCGCATATAAAATTTATAATTGCCTTCTTTACGCCCTTAAGAAGTTTGGGCTGAGATCTTCAAAGGAATGTTGCCAATAAAATGGATCGTCTTGGGTCATTTTAGTAATCTCTCTTTTCTTTACCAGTGATGAGGGTCAGTTTTACTACCTGCTACCTCCAACTCTAATTTGCTTGACAAGATAAGACCTGTGAACATAAGACACTCACAGATATGACATGTGGATGTTCTCACTAGGAGATGATTTTTTTCCAGCGACCAGAGGCTAACAATAAAACACAGAGGCTTGTTTACAAATTGTGGATAATGTTAAATGAGATTATCATGGGACCCAGGGGCCAGAAACAAAGTTATCCTCTCCCTCCCCCAGAAAAAAAGCAAGGTCCAGAATTAGGGATAAAAGGCTAGGATTTAGAAAAACTGAATTAGAACCCCTGTCCCCAACTTTTACTAGATCTGGAGAAATAGCATGTACCTCTGGTCTTAATTCCTCCACCCATGTGGACAATTATCCCCACTCATAGGACTGCTGGAGGATTAAAGGCGGCCACAACTACACAGGTCCTGGCATTTTACCTAGCAGGGACTCAGGAATGTCAGGGAGTCAGGAGTGGAAACCTCTTTTGAACAATTAGAGCCAAGTCCTCTAATCTTGGAGCAAGATTCTTTCAAAATTGAGAAATAACGAACCATCATAAAGTGTTTTTTACTGTGCTGTCTTTCTAAATCCCTACAATCAGAAAGAGACAGCAGAGATGAGCAGAGCCTAGGACTTAATCTGGAGCCCCAGAATTGGGATTCTTCTTGAAGGCTCTCAGTGTGTCCAGAGAAAGGGGTCTTTGGTCTACGAAATGGAAAGGGAGGGAGTTGGTCAGAGACTCGTTGGTGCCCTAGAAAAATCAGGCTGGAGCTGAGCAAAGGGTCTGGCTGATTAAGCTGTTACAGTAACCACTGAGACGGCCCTTCTATTGAGGTCAACACTTGGGCCTCAGCCAGTCCCTTCTTAGGAGGTTTGCCAGATCAGGCCCTGGATCCTTTCCGAGTATGGGCTGAACCCTTTCTACCCTGCTACCCAGTTACTTGGTATTATGCCTTAATTTCCCCCTACCCTGCCCACATATGCATTCCTAGCCAGCTGGACCCATGACCCTCAGACTTAGAATCTTCCACCAGCACCACTAGCTACAAATGGTCCAGGCACAAGCCAGGATTTTTCTTGGCTCTGTTTCTCCTTATGAAATTGGATGGGGAGCAAAATGGTATCTGCCATGTTAGGCTGACCTACTGATCTGTTTTGAGAGATACATGTCTAGGGGATTGCTGTGAAGAGCTGAGCCTTTAAACAAACACTATCTATTGTATTCCAGGGAATAGCAAATCTGCAGCATCCAGGATGGAGGGAGGCCCTCGAATGACAGTCCTTCTTGTACCTGCCTGCCTGCCTGTCTCCCTGCACTTAGCCCACCTTGTCTGGAGCCCACTTTGCCTTCTAGAAGAGCTTCAAGTCCTCCTTGGGGTTGGGAACTGCCCCCCTGAGCTCTTGGATTTTTGAGTTTCGCTTTTCTGGTTCTTCTGGCTCTTGTTTGGTCACCAGCACTCCTAGCTGTCTGCATGTGGAGACCACATATCCTTCCTAGTCTGCAGCACCGCAGGAAACCAGGAACCACATGGGAGAGTCGACCAGCAGAAGCAGGCTCCTTCAGGAGTAGAGTGAGGGCTTGAGCTTCAGCACATGGACTTCGTGTCATCTCTTTGGGATTCTCAGAGTTCTGTTTTGCTTATTTCAGGCCTTGGCTGTGTTCCAAGAAATGGCTGATGCCAGATAAACGAGGTGGTGGTGCATCTCCCCGGGGATCCAGTCTTGGGATGAAGTCTACTGAATAACCACGGGGCTCAGCATCACACCACTTTTTCTTCTTTAATTTATAAACACTTGTAATTGTTTCAGTGTTCTCTTGTGCAATCTTTAAAATATAATGATTCTGTCATTGTCCAGCTGGATTATATCTCCAAACAGCAAACAGCAGCTCCCTGTCTGACATGAAAGGAACAGTCGACGTGTGTTTGCTGATAACCTTATCATCATGCTGGGTCAGAGGTATCTTCTAAGACTTTATCTTGCTCCAATTTTGTCCACGTATTTCTTTATGCTGCTTCGGCCAGTTCTGCTCTCCCGTGTGGCATTCGGGGATACACTGAGGAGGAGCGGAGCAGCCGGGGGATGGAGATGAGAAGGCGCCCACGGAGGGGCCCTGATGGAGGGGGGCCTAAAGTCCTGCAGTGGAGACTGATTCTGAGGACCCAGTGAGCCCAGGGGTGGCGTCTTTCAGTGTCGGACGGCACAGCCCCAGGCCATCCAGGCACAGGTAACACTCAAGGCTCAAGGGATACTGTAGAAGGTCGCTGTGAAGAATTTGGCTGTGCAGGGCCAAGGGGGGCAGCGGGGGCTGCAGCTCTACGGGGCTGCGGGCGGCCCGCAGTGGGGACCACGCAGCCTGTGCTGCCCCGGGCCTGCCTCTGCAGATGCTGACGCTTTGGAGTCTGATTTGCTGAGAATCTGACTTGCCTCCAGGGTCCAAGGCTGCACCCTGAAGAGCCCCAGGCAGGCAGCTCCCAGGCAGGTAGAATGTGTCAGCGTCGGGGACGGGGAGAGGAGAAGGGGAGAGAGTTGGGACCCTTCACTGGAATCACATCCAGGAAGAAGGAAGAGGAGAGTCAAGTATTTACTGAGCGCCTACCATGCGCTAGGCTTTAAGAGAGAAGGAAACTGAGACTCCCAGGGGTAAGGCCCAAGGTCACAGCGTCCTGACCTTGAGATTCCACCCCTTCCGTGACGAGGTGCCCCCGCACCACTCAGAATGCCCTCTCCATGACACGGTCCGGCATGAATCAGAAATGGAATCCAGGGTTCTCTTTCCCACTCCTCACTCAGCCGATTGTAGGAAATTCAATCTGGGTTTGCTTGGGTGTGGAGAAAAGAGGCCATGTGCAAGTTCAGTTAAATATCGACAGCCTGAAAATTTGGTTGACCCCATCAATCCTTTTTTTAAAAAAAAAAAAATTTATTTATTTATTTATTTTTGGCTGTGTTAGGTCTTCATTGCTGCCCACGGTTTCCTCTAGTTGTGGTGAGCAGGGGCTACTCTTCGTTGCGGTGTGCGGGGTTCTCATTGCGCGGCTTCTCTTGTTGCGGAGCACGGGATCTAGGCGCCCGGGCTTCAGTAGTTGTGGTGCACGGGCTCAGTAGTTGTGGCACACAGGCTTAGTTGCTCGCGGCATGTAGGATCTTCCCAAACCAGGGCTCGAACCCGTGTCCCCTGGATTGGCAGGCAGATTCTTAACCACTGCACCACTAGGGAAGTCCAGACCCCATCAATCCTTAAAGGAAAAAGGTGGGAAGCAAAGGAAGCAGCGGAACTGAGTCACGTGACTCCTCCGAGCCGGCAGAGTCTGTTCTCTGCGTTCCCACCAGACAGGTGAAGGGTTTTCAACACGTCCAAACCAAGCCGGTGGATTCTCCGCTTACACGCGGAGGTTAGAAGCCACAACGCAGACCAGACCAAGTGTAAGGTACACGGCTGCACCAGGAACACGCGCTGCCCCCGCCAGCTCCTGTTCCAGGCCCTCCCTGACTCACTAAGGAGGTTTGGGATCACTGAGCCACATCTCGCCGCACTTCCCTCAGCTCCACAACAGAGAGCAAGGGCTGGGAATCACCTCAGAGGGTCTGGGAGGAAAAGAAGGGTCTGGACCTGCCAGCCAACCTCCATCCTGCTCATCTCTGCCTTTTAATTGGGGTATTTGCATTTAAAGTGTTTAATATGGTTAGGTTTACATCTGCCATCTGGAGGTTTGTTTTCTGTTTGAACAATCTCTTTATTCTCCCATATTTCCTCTTTTTCTGCCTTCTTTTGGATAAACAGTACCGTTATAATTCCATTCTAACTCTTTGGTGGGCTACCTGGCTACAAGTTTTGGTTTTATTATTTTAGTAGAAGCTTTAGGATTTATAGTATACATCTGCAACTTATCACAGTCTACTTCCAGGTAGGTCATCCTGCAGCACTTCGTTTACAGTACAAGAACCTTGCAATAGCACACTTCTTTTTCTCCTCTTCTGGCCTTGCTGTTCTTACTATCATACATTTTTACTTTTACATGAGTTATACACCTCACACTATGTTGTTATGATTTTTGTTTTAAGAGATTTAAATACTAAAAAAAATTTATATATTGACACATTTAGTTACTATTGATATTTTTGGCGCTTTTCATTCCTTTGTGCAAACCCATACTTCTATCCAATATTATTTTCCTTCTGCATGAAGAATTTCCTTTAATATTTCTTAGAGTAAAAGCCTGTTGGTGATAAGTCCCCTCAACTTTTGCAGGTCTGAAAATGTCTTTATTATGCCTTCTTTTTTTTGGAAACGTAATTTTGCTGAGTATAGAGCTTTAGATTCTTTTTCTTTTTAGTACTTTAAAAATGTTGCTCCAACGTTTTCTTGCTTGCATTTTTCCAATGAGAAATCTGTCCTCCTTACCTTTGGTCTTTTATACATAACATTTCTTTTTTTTCTCATTTGTGAGTCTTCAGGTATTCCGGACTGGCTGGTGGGAAAATGTACTATTCCCAGCCCCGTGTGAGCACCGGATACTGTTCCCTCTAATCTTTTTTTTTTTTTTAATAAATTTTATTTATTTATTTTTGGCTGCACTGGGTCTTCGTTGCTGTGTGGGCTTTCTCTAGTTGCAGCGAGCAGGGGGCTATTCTTCCTTGCAGTGTGCAGGCTTCTCACTGCTGTGGCTTCTCTTGTGGAGCACGGGCTCTGGAGCACCCAGGCTTCAGTAGATGTGGCTCGTGGGCTCAGTAGTTTCGGTGTGCAGTAGCTGTGGTGCACGGGCTTAGTTGCTCCGCGGCATGTGGGATCTTCCCAGACCAGGGCTTGAACCCATGTCCCCTGCATTGGCAGGTGGATTCTTAACCACTGTGCCACCAGGGAAGTCCCTGTTCTCTCTAATCCTTTTGGGTGATTCTTTCCGCAGCCTCGAGTGGTTTCCTCACACTTATGCAATAGCCAGTGTCAACGGAATGATCGCAGGGGACTGGCTGTAGGTCTCTGAGTTCTGTCCGGTTCTTTATCCTGTGAATTCTAGATGTGTGGGTCTCCCTGGACTCTCAGCTCCATGGGCTCTGCCTTGGTTTCCCCTCGTGAGGCGTGGCATGGGAACACCTGCACGGCAGTAAACAGGGGCAACTGTAGGGCTCATCTGGTTGATTTCCTCTCTCTCAGAGATCACTGTCCCTCACTGCCTGACGTCCAGCATCTCGCCAACTGTTTAGTTCATACATATTGTCCATTTTTTAAGCTGCTTCAGTCAGGAGGGTATATCTGCTTGTCTGTTACTCCAAGTTTGTCAGAAACAAAAGTCCACTAATGCTCATTTGACTGAAACCTTGGGGCCTCCCAGTTGCATGCGGTGTACAGTGTGCACCCCTCACATGTCCTGGCCCTCAAGACAGGGAATATGTACCTAGTACACTGCTCCACACATAGAAAGAACTTAGAAACACTTAACAGTGACTCTTAACCAACAGTCATTAAGGCAACGGAGTGACTGCATGAACATGAATTATGAAAGTTCCAACCAGTGTTCCTTTGAGAATCTGATTTTGGAAAAAATTTTCTTGTTTTGCATGAAATCTCATTGATCCCAGGCTTTATGCACAAAACGTGACAGACTTCGCTGAAAAGGTAGAGAGAGTTAGAAAATATTTAAGCTGGGAAACAAAGGAGTTAAAAGACGGAAATATAGTTCAATTCCAAAGTTCACTTCTGTTTGTACTCTGTGTATATATCCACTTCACTGCTAAGGGCTACTTCTGCAACATTCAGGGAAGGCAGTGATTGCCAAGGCTCTTGCAGAAACAGCCAACCTAAGACTTTCTCATGACTTCCTGACACAGAGTGATGATGTTATTCAAATCGACCACCAAGTGCTATGGAAACACTGATTTATGAAGAGAAAAACTCTCAGAATCCAAAAGTTTCCATGGAACAGATTAAGAGCAGCAATGCTGGGATCGTGAACTCTCGCCTGGTCCAAACGCTGGAGGCTGCTGTTCAATGAGTCTTCCCCTCAGATCCAAGACGAGGCAGCAGCCAGCAAGAACTGATCATTTTCTATTAGCGTCTGTGCTTAGGAGATAGTTAAAGGCCTTTATCTCTTTCCCACTTCCAGATACATAATCTTAAATCCTAAAGGGCCAAATTAGTAGCGTTCCGGTGAAAACGGAATTATCAGATTTGGGTCTTAGCAGAAGCCACCCCACAGACTGAGCTAGAAAATATTTTCCCCTGAAAGCCCAGCTTCTTTTTATCACTGTGGACACACTCTGCTGAGGTGCAGCTCTCAACTCTATATAGCAAGGTCCTTTTTTGATCTGTGAGTCCAGGCTGCGTTGTGAAAATTACAGGCTATGACCCACTAGCAGGTCATGAAATCAGCTTAATGCATCATGACTAGCTTTTCTTAAAATGACATAAATTTAAAAGAAAATACTAGAGCACTAGATCACAATAGTGAGATGAGTACTGTTTCATAAAATTTATCTTTTCAATTTTGTGTATATGTGTTTGTAAATATGGGGTGGTACTGAAAGTGTACCCTTTTCTATAGGTCACGGTCAAAAGAATTTGAAAGCCAGTAGTCCTGCAACTATTAAGATTCCGTGTTCAACTCCTGGCAGAAGTGGGAACTAGTATAACCTTTGGTGACAATACAAATATCATTTAAATAATTGATCTCAAGGAAATAATCACAGGTATGTGGGAAAAAAGTTTGCTACTAAAATGTTGTCTATAGTGTCATTTGTAATAAAGAAAAATTTGACATACACTAAAGAATTAGTTGAATAAAGTATGGTGCATCTACATGATAAATGGTACCAGCCGTCAAAACTTCACTGCAAAGAACTGATCGGAAGGGGTATCCATATCAGCTCATAGATGAAAAGGAGAGGTTATAAACTTTTAAACACATACGTACACAATGCATAGAACGCATATAGTGCAAATGATAGCAGTCATCCTGGGGAAAGTATAATTGTGGGATTTATTTACTTTCTCCTTTGTGTCTTTGTAGTTTCAAGAATTTCTGCGATGGATATCACCACTTCTGTAATTGGTGAAAATAATACAAGAATGTGATTTCAAATATGCTTTCCTCGGCAGAGAAGCTGCCTTCCACAGACATTGCTCACTTCAGGCAATAGTAACAAACATGAAAGTTAGCAGCCCAGAGAAACGGGATTTAAACAGGGTGTGTGTTTAAAGTAGAGGCAAAACTTAGGTGCCAGATTAGTCACATCTTGATAAACTGTACAATGATTTTCCATCCCAGCCCTCTTCTCAAGTCCCTGTTTCCTAAACTACTCTACAAATGAGCCATCAGGATGGGTCTGTACAGGCTTTAGAGCCGGCTTCTGCACCTGAGTAGCCTCAAGGCAATGCCCGTGTTCTTTGTCTCCAAATACTTAACAATAGAGTCAGATGTTTAAATAAAATATTCAAGGTAAGAAGTAGTAATGAAGCAAGGCAAGACCAAAGGGGCCAAGTTTTGTGGATTAATCTTAACTTCTAAGGGTAAGAAAGAAAAACGGAGGCACAGGGCAGTCGTTTATTTAGTCAGTCCATCTGTCCATCAGTCCATCTGTCTGATGGACATCAGTCTGTCTATCAGTCTATCATTCAGTCTGTTTAGTCAGTCAACAGCTGCTTACTGATACTCCCCACTATAGTCAGAAGTAGGGCTGTGGTGATCAAAGACTTGGGCCCTGCCCTTTTGCAATAGGGAAGAACAAATCTGACTCCATATTGGATCTGTTCTTTCACTTTAAGCTTTGTATTCTATTGCTTTTGCTACAAGTTAAGAACGTTGCTTACAGCCTGAAAATATACAGGAGAGCCCATTCGCAAGGCTCTGACCTTTAAAGGTATAACACTTTCCCACTCAAATAAGAGATAAGAAGTTGCAGAACAGAGAATAACGTTTGTCTTGTGGAAGGTTTACAGGAACTTCGTGACCTGACCTACAAGGACAGCTGCAAGAACAAAGGATTCTGACACCAAGAAGTCTGCAACAACCAACCACACCCCCTCCCATTTTAGTATAAAAGAAGCCTGAATTCTAACTCAGGTAAGATGGTTCTTTGGGACACAAGTCCACCACCTTCTTGGTCTGCTGGCTTTCTGAATAAAGTTGCCATTCCTCCCTTGCACCTTCACCTGAACCCAGCCCATGCCTGTCCCAGTGTCCTAGATGCGCCACACACCCCCACACCTTCACCTGTGTGCAGGTATCCCTTTATCCAGCAGGTCCTCAGACCCCCATCTCGAAGCCTCTCGTTCATCCTCTAAATTGCTAAAATGACACTGCTCAAGGACTGCCCCCCGCCCCCCTCCAGATGTCACTGAGCCCTCCCAGCCCCAGCTGCTGCATAGGACCTGCCATACCAGTCTGGGTTCTGTATCCATCTTTACGATGGCAAGCAAAACAGACCATGTGGTATTTTTTTTTTCTCCAAATCCCCAGGGTAAGCACACCATAACGATGTCAGCTGCTGCTTCCTGGGTTCATCTATGAAGCATTTTATGATCATCATTTTGCATAACTTAACCCTCACAACCACTACAAAGGAGAGTTTATCCTCATTTTATATATGGGGAAAATGAGGCATAGTGAAGGGAAAAACTTTCCTGTGGTCATACCCAGGGTTGCTGGCTTCAAACTCAGTAAATGTGTGTTGAAATACATTTTTTTGAAGCAAGACCTACTTAGACCTACGGGCCATGAAAGAGGTGGTTTTCAGTACCATCTCGGGAGCTCCCAGACATTCACACTTCACTCCTGGAGACCTCCTGCCTGCACAAGATGTGGTGTTTGTAAATATAACTTAGAACAATTAGAAGACGCTCATGCTTTTCTTTCAACAAATATTTATGTCTCTACAAATAGCCTTGGGCTAGGTGTTGGGTGGATATGGGGGTGGAGAGGAGAAGGGAAGGAACAGAAATGGAAATCAGGGCCCTCTGCATCCATTGCTGAGGAGCTCCTGGGAAGCAAAGCCTCATGAGGCAGCAGTGCCCGGTGGGATTACAGGCCTGGCATCCAGCCTGGAAGAGCAGCCCTCCACGGTCAGGTTCTTTTCCATAATATGGTGGGTGAAGGGGTCATTTCTGCACTGCCGGTCGGTGCTTGGCAACGAAGGAGGGCAAGAGCGGGCAGGGCCACTGGATGGATGGAAACCAGCCCCTTCACAGGGGCCTCACACGTGTCAGGTCACTTAAGGTCATTATAAGCCATCGCCCCAGCTGCCTCAGAGGACCTATACTCCCGGTCCAGCTGCGCCCCAGCGCCAGCTGTCACTTCATTCCCTATTCTCCTTCTTTTCCAGGCGGACCCGACATCATTCCCACTGGAAAAGCAAACATGTCCCCCACCATCACAGACACGGTACGCACGTCTGACCAACCAAGGTCCCCTTCGCCACGTGCACATCCTTACTCAGCCACCGTGAGAGAAGCGAGCACGGTGACTCTCAGATGAAAGGACTCAGGAGGCTCCCAGTCCCATCCTCACCGTTCGTGTGGGAGAAACCTTGGGCTCTGCCGGTGGTGAAGGCCCAGCCCCTCCTCGCCCCTCCATGGACCCCGACTCTGCTGCTCTGAGGCCGGGCTCTCCAGAAACGCATCCTCCCCTTTTATTCTCTACAACCACCCTGGACTTGCCCTTGACCCCTTCTCACTGAGGCTAAAATTCTTCAGCCTCCCCTTCAGGTTCAGAGCTGCTGTTGTTAGGCAAATACTCAGTCAAGTTCAAGATGGAATTCAGGCCCAAGGTCCAAGAGGGGCTCCCTCCTCCCTGCTCTTCCTGCAGGGCCTGCTTCTGGCCCACAGGACGATGAGGCAGTGTGGTCCCTGGGGGTCACCCACACAGCGCTGTCATCTGGGGCTGAACCTCAGATGCCATCAGAGCTGATGTCTGCAGCCGTGCAATGCCACCGAGTCACAGGTCCACAACCACACATCCCCCACATCCTGTCCTCAGAGACCCCACTTGGGTCCCCTTTCTGACCAGCGCTGGGCTCCCACAGGGATGCAGAGACTCTGGCATCCTGCATCCCGCAGGCGCCTCCACTCTCAGGATTGTAGAGGAATAGAGCACAGATCCCAGCTGTCCTCAGACTGCCCTCGACTCTGCAAAGATTCATACTGGGGTTTCTCACACCTCACACCCCTCACTGCTCAATATGGTCTGAGGCTTGGGCCGGGGACACTCTATACACTCTCTAAATGGTTGGCATATCCCCATTTGCCTCCTTCCCAGGGTAGAAACCCCTGGGGTCACTCCTGCCTTCTCCCCAAGGGATTTAAACACTGGAGCAGAGCTTTGATCATCTGACCCCCACTGGCCCTTTCCTATACACTCAACAACCACCACCACCAAGTTTCATGACATTTACCGCAGGCCTCCACGGGCCAAGCATTTTACAAGCATGGTCTGCATCAGTCCTCGCAGCATCCAAGAAGGTGGACATGCACAGGTGACAAAATTAAGTAATGCATCCAGGGTCACAAGGGCAGGGGGGAATTCCACCTGGTTCCAAATCCCACTGGCCACACGGTCAGCCCCCACACGTGTAACTACGCAGACCCTGCAGGACTGGGGGCCCGCGGGGGCTCACCAGGCCTCCAGTGCACTCTCGGCAGTCCTGCAGGCAGCCAATGTTCTCCCAGGTACTGTAGGCCTTCAGCCCCGCCACCAGCACCTGCAGCGGGCGACTGCTGACAAGCTCCTAACCTCGGAAAATGTCCTCGTCCAGAAGGATGCCGGCATACCTGCGAGACAATCAGAGACCTGTGATGGATGCAGTAGTGCCCCCAGCACATGCGCTCATAAGGGATATTGCTCTTATAATGTCTTTGTCTGGGTTTTGGTTTCGGGGTGCTCCTAAAATTCATTTTTCCTTTTCTTTTCTGAAAGAGTTTGTGTAAAATCAGTATGTTTTCTTTTCTTACATATTTGGTTGATTTAACCAGTAATGCCAGACAAAGCTATTCAGGTTTTCTGTGTCTTTCTGTGACACTTTTGGTACTATGTATCTTTCAAGAAATTTGTCAATTTCATATGTTGTCAAATATATTGGCATTACATTGACATTACATCAATAACAACAATAACAATGATATTTGATTTTATTTATCCTTTCAGTGTCTGTAGGATCTATAGTGATGCCTTCTCTTTTATTCTAGATACTGATAATTTGTGTCTTTTTCTGGATCATTCTAGCTAAAGATCTTTCAATTTTATTTATTGAAACAAAAAAACAGTTTTGGGCTTAATTATTTTTTTTCCATTCTTTGACCATTTCTTATTTCATTGATTTCTGCTCTCATTTTTATTGTTCACTCTACTTTCTTTGTGCTTAACTTGTTCCTCTTTTTCTAGCTTCTTAAACTAGAAATTTACACCACTGGCTTTAGCCTTTTCTTCTTTTCTAATGTAAGCATTTAAAGGTATACGCTCTTCTCTGAGCACTGCATTAGTTGCTTACCACAAACTTTGATATGTTGTGCTTCATTTTATTCTAAATATTTTCTAATTTCCCTGTGATTTCTTCTTTGACCTATGAATTATGTGTGTTCTTTAGTTTCCTAATATGTAAAGATTATTCCAGATATTTTTCTGTTATTTATTCTTAATTTAATTTCATTCTAATCAGAGAACATATTTTGTATGATTTCAATCATTATAAATCCACACGGTCTGTCTTGATAAATGTTCTATGTGCACTTCAAAAGAATGTGTATTCTGGGGAGCTTCAAGATGGCAGAGGAGTAAGACGCGGAGATCACCTTCCTCCTCTCAAATACATCAGAAATACATCTACAAGTGGAACAACGCGTACAGAACACCTACAGAACACTGGCAGAAGACCTCAGACCTCCCAAAAGGCAAGAAACTCCCCACGTACCTGGGTAGGGCAAAAGAAAAAAGAAAAAACAGAGACAAAGAATAGGGATGGGACCTGCACCAGTGGGAGGGAGCTGTGAAGGAGGAGAGGTTTCCACACACTAGGAAGCCCCTTCGCAGGCGGAGACTGTGGGAGGCGGAGTGGGGAGCTTCGGGGCCACGGAGGAGAGCACAGCAACAGGGGTGCGGAGGGCAAAGCGGAGAGATTCCCGCACAGAGAATCGGTGCCGACCAGCACTCACCAGCCCGAGAGACTTGTCTGCTCACTCGCCGGGGCGGGCGGGGCTGGGAGCTGAGGCTCGGGCTTCTTCGGTCAGAGCGCAGGGAGAGGACTGGGGTTGGCGGTGTGAACACAACCTGCAGGGGGTTAATGCACCACGGCTAGCCGGGAGGGAGCCCGGGAAAAAGTCTGGACCTGCTGAAGAAGCAAGAGACTTTTTCTTCCCTCTTTGTTTCCTGGTGCACGAGGAGAGGGGATTAAGAGCGCTGCTTAAAGGAGCTCCAGCAACGGGCGCGAGCCGCGGCTATTAGCGCAGACCCCAGAGCCGGGCATGAGACGCTAAGACTGCTGCTGCTGCCGCCACCAAGAAGCCTGTGTGCGCGCACAGGTCACTCTCCACACCTCCCTTCCGGGGAGCCTGTGCAGCCCGCCACTGCCAGGGTCCCAGGATCCAGGGACAACTTCCCCGGGAGAACGCACGGCGCGCCTCAGGCTGGTGCAACTTCACACCGGCCTCTGCCGCCACAGGCTCAACCCGCACTCCGTGCCCCTCCCTGCCCCCGGCCTGAGTGGGCCAGAGCCCCCGAATCAGCGGCTCCTTTAACCCCGTCCTTTCTGAGCGAAGAACAGACGCCCTCAGGCGACCTACATGCAGAGATGGGGCCAAATCCAAAGTTGAGCCCCTGGGAGCTGTGCAAACAAAGAAGAGAAAGGGAAATCTCCCCCAGCAGCCTCAGAAGCAACGGATTAAATCTCCACAATCAACCTGATGTACCCTGCATCTGTGGAATACCTGAACAGACAACGAATCATCCCAAATTGAGGAGGTGGACTTTGGGGGCAACGATATATTTTTCTTTTCGCTTTTACTCTTTCTGTGAGTGTGTATGTGTATGCTTCTGTGTGAGATTTTGTCTGTATAGCTTTGCTTTTACCATTTGTCCAACAGTTCTATCAGTCCGTTTTTCTTACTTCTTTTTTATACTATAGTTTTTAGCACTTCTTATCATTGGTGGATTTGTTTTTTGGTTTGGTTGCTCTATTCTTTCCTCCTTTCTTTCTTTTTCTTTACTTTTAAAATTTTTAAAATAATTATTTTTTATTTTAACAACTTTTATTTTATTTTTTCTTCCTTTCTTTCTCTGTCTCTCTCTCTCTCTCTCTCTCTCTCCCTCTCCCTCCCTCCCTCCCTCCCTCCCTCTCTCTTTCTCTCTCATTCTTTCTTTCTTTATTTCTGCCTTTTATTCTGAGCCATGTGGATGACAGGCTCTTGGTGCTTCAGCCAGGCATCAGGGCTGTGCCTCTGAGGTGGGAGAGCCAAGTTCAGAACATTGATCCACAACAGACCTCCCAGCTCCACGTAATATCAAACGGCGAAAATCTCCCAGAGATCTCCATCTCAATGCCAAGCCCCAGCTCCACTCAACGACCAGAAAGCTACAGTGCTGGACACCCTATGCCAAACAACTAGCAAGACAGGAACACAACCCAACGCATTAGCAGACAGGCTGCGTAAAATCATAATAAGGCCACAGACACCCCAAAACACACCACCAGACGTGCACCTGCCCACCAGAAAGACAGGATCCAGCCTCATCCACCAGAACACAGGCACTAGGCCCCTCCACCAGGAAGCCTACACAACCCACTGAACCAACCTTAGCCACTGGGGGCAGACACCAAAAACAATAGGAACTATGAACGTGCAGCCTGCAAAAAGGAGACCCCAAACATAGTAAGCTAAGCAAAATGAGAAGACAGAGAAACACACAGCAGATGAAGGAGCAAGGTAAAAACCCACCAGACCTAACAAATGAAGAAAAACTAGGCAGTCTACCTGAAAAAGAATTCAGAATAATGATAGTAAAGATGATCCAAAATCTTGGAAATAGAATGGAGAAAATAAAACAAATGTTTAACCAGGACCTAGAAGAACTAAATACCAAACTAACAGTGATGAACAACACAATAAACGAAATTAAACATTCTCTAGAAGGGATTAATAGCAGAATAACTGAGGCAGAAGAACGGATAAGTGACGTGGAACATAAAATAGTGGAAATAACTACTGCAGAGCAGAATAAAGAAAAAAGAATAAAAAGAACTGAGGACAGTCTCAGAGACCTCTGGGACAACATTAAACGCACCAACATTCGAATTATAAGGGTCCCAGAAGAAGAAGAGAAAAAGAAAGGGACTGAGAAAACATTTGAAGAGATTATAGTTGAAAACCTCCCTAATCTGGGAAAGGATATAGTTAATCAAGACCAGGAAGCACAGAAAGTCCCATACAGGATAAATCCAAGGAGAAACACGCCAAGACACATATTAATCAAACTATCAAAAATTAAATACAAAGAAAAAACATTAAAAGCTGCAAGGGAAAAACAACAAATAACACACAAGGGAATCCCCATAAGGTTAACAGCTGATCTTTCAGCAGAAGCTCTGCAAGCCAGGACAGAGTGGCAGGACATATTTAAAGAGATGAAGGGGCAAAACCTACAACCAAGATTACTCTACCCAAAAAGGATCTCATTCAGATTAGATGGAGAAATTAAAACCTTACAGACAAGCAAAAGCCAAGAGAATTCAGCACCACCAAACCAGCTTTACAACAAATGCTAAAGGAACTTCTCTAGGCAGGAAACACAAGAGAAGGAAAAGACCTGCAATAACAAATCCAAAACAATTAAGAAAATGGTAATAGGAACATACATATCAATAACTACCTTAAGTGTAATTGGATTAAATGCTCCAACCAAAAGACATAGACTGGCTGAATGGATACAATAACAAGACCCATATATATGCTGTCTACAAGAGACCCACTTCAGACCTAGGGACACATACAGACTGAAAGTAAGGGGATGGAAAAAGATATTCCAAGCAAATGGAAATCAAAAGAAAGCTGGAGTAGCAATTCTTATATCAGACAAAATAGATTTTAAAATAAAGACTATTACAAGAGACAAAGAAGGACACTACGTAATGAACAAGGGGTCAATCCAAGAAGAAGATATAACAATTGTAAATATTTATGCATCCAACATAGGAGCAACTCAATACATAAGGCAAATAGTAACAGCCATAAAAAGGGAAATCGACAGTAACACATTCATAGTAGGGGACTTTAACAACCCACTTTCACCAATGGACAGAACATCCAAAGTGAAAATAAATAAGGAAACACAAGCTTTAAATGATACATTAAAAAATATGGACTTAGTTGATATTTAAAGGATATTCCATCAAAAAACAACAGAATACACTTCCTTCTCAAGTGCTCATGGAACATTCTCCAGGATAGATCATATCTTGGGTCACAAATCAAGCCTTGGTAAATTTAAGAAAATTGAAATCTTATCAAGTACCCTTTCTGACCACAATGCTATGAGACTAGATATCAATTACAGGAAAAACTCTGTAAAAAATACAAACACATGGAGGCTAAACAATACACTACTTAATAACGAAGAGATCACTGAAGAAATCAAAGAGGAAATCAAAACATACCTAGAAACAAATGACAATGAAAACACGACGCCCCAACACCTATGGAATGCAGCAAAAGCAGTTCTAAGAGGGAAGTTTATAGCAATACAATCCTACCTTAAGAAACAAGCAACATCTCAAATAAAAAATCTGACCTTACACCTAAAGCAATTACAGAAAGGAGAACAAAAACACCAAAGTTAGCACAAGGAAAGAAATCATAAAGATCAGATCAGAAATAAATGAAAAAGAAATGAAGGAAACGATAGCAAAGATCAATAAACTAAAAGCTGGTTCTTTGAGAAGATAAACAAAATTGATAAACCATTAGCCAGACTAGTCAAGATAAAAAGGGAGATGACTCAAATCAATAGAATTAGAAATGAAGAAGAAGCAATGACTGACATTGCAGAGATACAAAGGATCGTGAGAGATTACTACAAGCAACTCTATACCAATAAAATGGACACCCTGGAAGAAATGGACAAATTCTTAGAAATGCACAACCTTCTGAGACTGAACCAGAAAGAAATAGAAAATATGAACAGACCAATCACAGGCACTGAAATTGAAACTGTTATTAAAAATCTTCCAACAAACAAAAGCCCAGGACCAGATGGCTTCACAGGCGAATTCTATCATTTAGAGAAGAGCTAACACCTAAACTTCTCAAACTCTTCCAAAATATAGCAGAGGAAGGAACACTCCGAAACTCATTCTACGAGGCCACCATCTCCCTGATACCAAAACCAGACAAAGAGGTCACAAAGAAAGAAAACTACAGGCCAATATCACTGATGAACATAGATGCAAAAATCCTCAACAAAATACTAGCCAACAGAATCCAACAGCACATTAAAAGGATCATACACCATGATCAACTGGGGTTTATCCCAGGAATGCAAGGATTCTTCAATATACACAAATCAATCAATGCGATACACCATATTAGCAAGTTGAAGGAGAAAAACCATATGATCATCTCAGTAGATGCAGAGAAAGCTTGTGACAAAATTCAACACCCATTTATGATAAAAACCCTCCAGAAAGTAGGCATAGAGGGAACTTACCTCAACATAATAAAGGCCATATATGACAAACCCACAGGCAACATCGTCCTCAATGGTGAAAAACTGAAACCATTTCCACTAAGATCAGGAACAAGACAAGGTTGCCCAATCTCACCACTATTATTCAACATAGTTTTGGAAGGTTTAGGCACAGCAATCAGAGAAGAAAAAGAAATAAAAGGAATCCAAATCAGAAAAAAAGAAGTAGCGCTGTCACTGTTTGCAGATGACATGATACTATACATAAAGAATCCTAAAGATGCTACCAGAAAACTACTAGAGCTAATCAATGAATTTGGTAAAGTAGCAGGATATAAAATGCACAAAAATCTCTTGCATTCCTATACACTAATGAAGAAAAATATGAAAGTGAAATTAAGAAAACACTCCCATTTACCACTGCAACAAAAAGAATAAAATATCTAGGAATAAACCCACCTAAAGAGACAAAAGTCCTCTATGCAGAAAATTATAAGACACTGATGAAAGAAATTAAAGATGATACAAACAGATGGAGAGATATACCATGTTCTTGGATTGGAAGAATCAACATTGTGAAAATGACTATACTATCCAAAGTGATCTACAGATTCAATGCAATCCCTATCAAACTACCAATGGCATTTTTCAGAGAACTAGAACAAAAAAATTCCCAATCTGTATGGAAACACAAAAGACCCCGAATAGCCAAAGCAATCTTGAGAACGAAAAATGGAGCTGGAGGAATCAGGCTCTCTGACTTCAGACTATACTATAAAGCTACAGTAATCAAGACAATATGGTACTAGCATGAAAACAGAAATATAGATTAATGGAACAGGATAGAAAGCCCAGACATAAACTCATGCACATATCGTCACCTTATCTTTGATAAAGGAGGCAAGAATATACAATGGAGAAAGACAGCCTCTTCAAAAAGTGGTGCTGGGAAAACTGGACAGCTACATGTAAAAGAGTGAAATTAGAACAATCCCTAACACCATACACAAAAAGATACTCAAAATGGATTAAAGACCTCAATGTAAGGCCAGACACTATCAAACTCTTAGAAGAAAACATAGGCAGAACACTCTGTGACATAAATCACAGCAAGATCCTTTTTGACCCACCTCCTAGAGAAATGGAAATAAAAACAAAAATAAACAAATGGAACCTAATGAAACTTAAAAGCTTTTGCACAGCAAGGGAAACCATAAACAAGACAAAAGACAACACTCAGAATGGGAGAAAATATTTGCAAATGAAGCAACTGACAAAGGATTAATCTCCAAAATTTACAAGCAGCTCATGCAGCTCAATATCAAAAAAAACAAACAACCCAATCCAAAAATGGGCAGAAGACCTAAATAGACATTTCTCCATAGAAGATATACAGATTGCCAACAAACACATGAAAGAATACTCAGCATCATTAATCTTTAGAGAAATGCAAATCAAAACTACAATGAGATATTCTGACACCAATGAGAATGGCCATCATCAAAAAATCTAGAAACAATCAATGCTGGAGAGGGTGTGGAGAAAAGGGAACACTCTTGTACTGTTGGTGGGAATGTAAATTGATACAGCCACTATGGAGAACAGTATGGAGGTTCCTTAAAAACTAAAAATAGAACTACCATACGACCCAGCAATCCCACTACTGGGCATATACCCTGAGAAAACCATAATTCAAAAAGAGTCATGTACCACAATGTTCATTGCAACTCTAGTTACAATAGCCAGGACATGGAAGCAACCTAAGTGTCCATCGACAGATGAATGGATAAAGAAGATGTGGCGCATATATGCAATGGAATATTACTCAGCCATAAAAAGAAACGAAATTGAGCTATTTGTAATGAGGTGGATGGACCTAGAGTCTGTCATACAGAGTGAAGTAAGTCAGAAAGGGAAAAACAAATACCATATGCTAACACATATATATGGAATCTAAAAAAAAAAGTTTCTGAAGTACCTAGGGGCAGGACAAGAATAAAGACGCAGACGTAGAAAATGGATTTGAGGACACGGGGAGGGGGAAGGGTAAGCTGAGACAAAGTGAGAGAGTGGCATTGACATATGTACACTACCAAATGGAACATAGATAGCTAGTGGGAAGCAGCTGCATAGCACAGGGAGATCAGCTCGGTGCTTTGTGACCTCCTAGAGAGGTAGGATAGGGAGGGAGGGAGGGAGATACAAGAGGGAAGGGATATGGGGGTATGTGTATACATATAGCTGATTCACTTTGTTAAACAGCAGAAACTAACATGACATTGTAAAGCAATTACACTCCAATAAAGATGTTAAAAAAAAAGAATGTGTATTCTGCTCTTGCTGGGTAGAGTTTTCAATAAATGTCATTACGTCAAGTTTGTTAGTAATGTTGTTCGTATGATTTATGTCATTACTGGTCTTCTGTCTGTTTATTATATCAATTTCTCAGAGAAAAGGACTGATGTCTGTAACTATAATTTAGGATTTGTTAATTTTTCCTTTCAGTACTTTCCATTTTTGCTTCATGTATTTTGATGCTATTTCGTGGAATCCATACACATTTAGATTGTTATGTCTTCTTGATGAGTAGACTGCTTTATCATTATGAAGTGATCCTCTATATCTCTGGTAATATTCCTTCTTCTGAAGTCTATCTAATATTAGTATAGCCACTCCAACTCTTTTATGGTTAATGTTTGCAGGTATAAATTTTTTATTCTCATACTTTTAACCTCTTTGTCTTTAATTTTAAGTGGGTTCCTTGTAGACAGCATCTAGTTCAGTCTTAATTTATCATATCTAACAATTTGAAAATAGGAGTGTTTAAATCATTTACACTCAGTGTAATTATTAATGCGATTGAGTTTTAAACTATTATCTTGCAATTTTTCCCCTATTTATCCCATATGTTCTTTTCCCTATGCTCCTGTCTTCTCTTGATTAATTGAATAATCTTTAGTATTGCATTGCTGGATTTTAAACTGTGTTACTAATTTTTTTCCAGCAATTTTTCTGTGGCCTAAAACATGCATCTTTAACTGACCACAGTTTCCCCTCAAATACTGTTATACCACGTCAAGGATAATATAAGAACCTTACAACAATATATAATTCCTTTCCATTCTGCCATCCATGATGTCACTGTTGAGACAAAAATATATTCTACATGTTATAAATTTTATTGCTATTTTTGCTTTAAACTAACAATTTATCTTTTTTTCCTTATCAACATTACTGAGGATTGATTTATTCCCAACAGACTTCATTATTCAAAGTGCACCATGTAGAGAGTTTTGACAACTCTATGCACCCATGAGAACACCACCACAATCAAGCTACAGAATATTTCTAACGATTTTCAGAAAATTCCTCATCCCTTTTTGCAAACCATCCCTTCCTCCACCCCCATCTTCAGACAACCACTGATCAATCTTTGTCAGTATGGATTAGTTTGCATTTTATGCAAATGCGATTATACAGTGTATGTTATGTCTTGCTTCTTTCAATGAGCATATTGTCTTGAGATTCATCCATCCATACTGAGCAATGTATTGGTAGCTGTTTCTTTTTACTGCTGACTAGAATTCCATTCTATGCAATGCATAGATTACATTTCATTTGTGCATTCACTTGTTGTTGAACATTTTTGTTGTTTCCAGTTTGGAGCTATTACAAATAAAGCTGCTATGAAAATTCATGTAAAAATCTTAGAGGAGACATATGTCTTCATTCCTCTTGAGTAAATATGTAGGAGTGAAGTGACTGGATCATATGGAAGAGGTATTTTTAACTTTTTAAGAAACTGGCAAACAATTTTCCAAAGTGGTTGTACAATTTTACACTCCCACCAGCAGTGTATGGGAGTCCTAGTTGTTCCACGTGCCCGCCAACAAGCCATCTTTGCAGTCCTTTTAATTTTAGTCATTCTAGTGGATATGTCATGGTAATCCTCATGGTTTGAATTTGCATTTCCTGGATAACTAATGATCAAAGAACATCTTTTCATGTGTCTACTGTCTGACCGTACAATCTTCTTTTGTTAAGTACCTATTCAAATCTTTTGCCCATGTTCTAGTGGCTTACCCATCTTATTTTTAGTTGAATTTTATTTTTAGTGTTCTTTACATATTCTGGATAATACCCCATTGTCAGATATACATATTACAAATATTTCCTCCCGTTCTGTGGCTTGTCTTTCCTTTTCTGAATGGCAAAGATCAATTTTGGCTCAAGGTATTTACCATCTTCCATCTACAGAATAATCTTATAATGTCTAAACATCCTTGTTTCCTCAATAAATCCTGCACATGCAAAAGATGTTGCATTGGGCCTCATGTTACAGCAAACAGGAAAGACCATGCAACCTCAGAACTGAAGCCGTTGAGCTGCGCAAATTGAGAAAACGTGGAAACCACCATGTGTTTAATCGCACTTGGCTGAAAAGAAACCTAATCGTATGAAGCAACTACTATAAACAAAGAGCTTCTGCATTTATCATCTGACTTGATCCTCACAACGACTGTATGAAATAGGAAATCATATCCCCACTTTGCAGATGGGGAAACTGAGGCTCAACTGAGGTTGCATACCTAAGTCAAGGTCTCACTTATGTTAGGACAGAGCTAGGATTCAAACCTAGGGTTCTCCAGCCCTAAATACCACTCTCTTTTCATTATAAGTAATGTGCATATCAGTGCCCTGAGGAAGTTAATAACATTCTAAATTGATGCTAGAATATAGTCACCCATGCCCTGGGCTGTGGCTGCAATGCGAGGATGCTCAGAGAATCCCAGGCCTGGTCATTTAAAAAAATGTATATATGATTCCCCTCCGACCTCCCTAACCATAGACACACACACACACACACACACACACACACACACACACACACACACACTCCCCTAGATGTTCCCCAGGGTAAAAATGGGTGGTAAAGAAGAAATAATTCAGCTAAGAAAAAAAAGGATCATGAGACTCTCTTAGCAGAGATCTGGTAAGATTTCTTTGCAATGCTGGCCTGTGATTTTACTTAACACTGACAGGACATGGGCCCTGCTGAGGAAGAGCCGCCGTCTGCCAGACAGAGCGGTTCCCCTAGTGGCGTTTATCCACTATCACGCTCTCACGTCTGCTTGCCAAGGAGCTCCGAGAAACCCTTCTGTGTTCAGGGTGTGTAAGAGTCCAAGAGGCACATGTCTTAAGAAAGTCTGATACAAGAAACTCAGAGGGGCCCAGAGATAAATTGGAAAATAGGGATACTATGGCAAAAACATTCTTCATTTCCAAACCTGTTTACTTAAGTGAATGCTTCTAGAAACGTGAAATATTTCCTTATAGGTTATGTCCATTTGAAGAATCAGAACCCACCATCGAGGCAAGACTCATTAGAAATGCAGATGGAGTATCTCTAAAACAGTTAAGTCAGCAACAGGGCAGGATTCAATTTACAAAAATCTGTATTACATAAAAAGAGCAAACAAGACATTTTGGCAATAAGAGTTCAGGACTGTATTAAAATCACAGTTTGGTAGTATCATAAACAGTACTATAAATCCTATCAAATACTATAGGCAGTATTTGATATATAGTTATAGACAGTCTTCATTTGGTGAAGGAACTCTAAGGGGCTTAACTATCCTGAACCCCATTTTTTGATAAGGACAGGACTTTGGTGAATTTCTGAAACTATTAAGTATCATTCCACCCATTCATTTATTCAACAAATATCAGTGAGATCTTAGTTTGTGACAGGCACCGCTTTACGTAGGTGCTATGGAGACATCACAACATTGTACAGCAATTATACTCCAATGAAGATATTATTAAAAAAAAAAGAGAGAAATTTGTTGAGTTGTCATGAGGAATTAAATGAGTTACTCCATGTAAAAACCTTAGGACAGTGCCTGGTATGTGGTATGCAATTGAATATGTATTAGCTATTGTCTTAATTTTATCCTTGCAGGTGTTGGGCAGAAACAGTAGGACTGGATCCAATATAAAGACAGCAGCATGGCGGTGCTGTGGCCCCTCCTGGCCTGGAACCCAGCTTGGACTACTGAACTGCCCATCTGGGCTGGAATAAATAACAGGAGAGGCAAACCCCAAATACTCCTTTTGGCTGGCACACCACAGATATTGATTTATTTTTAAGTTGTTGGTCACTTTCTAAGCTAGGAAGTTCATTTTGGTAGCAAATCCCACTAGATGATTCCAAGCGGAGATTTCAGTGACCAACCGCCCTGGCTAGCCAGCCCTGGGCTCCACCAAGAGGGATGTAATCACACAAGGTGATTTCATTCAGTTGAGTTGAAGTATCTCATGCAGAGAGCCAGCACTCTTAGGACGTGGAGATGCCAAATTAAAAATCCACGATTTCTATGCTGGAAGAATTCATAACCACAAACCAAGAGTAATGGTGAAATGAAAAAAGGAGCCCGGGGGCTTCCCTGGTGGCGCAGTGCTTGACAGTCCGCCTGCCGATGCAGGGGACACGGGTTTGTGCCCCGGTCCGGGAAGATCCCACGTGCCGCGGAGCGGCTGGGCCCGTGAGCCATGGCCGCTGAGCCTGCGCGTCCGGAGCCTGTGCTCCGCAACGGGAGGGGCCACAACAGTGAGAGGCCCGCGTACCGCAAAAAAAAAAAAAAAAAAAAGGAGCCCAGGATGCTGCTCCAAGAAGCTTACAGAGGGCTCCTGATGCCAGGAGGAGCTCAGGGAAGAAGGTGACTTGGAGGAGATGACAAGCTGAACTGTGTCTCAAAGGATGACAGTGAGCTACCAGGTGACGGGAGGCAAGGATGTGAGGCGTGAGTGACAGGGCGCGGTGCGGAGGCTGCCTATAAGAAAGGCCGAAGCAGGGGTGAGGCTGAGCACAGGGTGGAGGACAGAAGACACTACGAGTGTTTGGGGGCAGCAGGGGCCAGGCAGGGGAAGGTGCCCTAAGGCCACATGAGGGAGTGAGTTTCATCCAATATAGAAGCCGCAGGAGGGTCCCAGCAGGCAGGTGAGAATTCAGATCTCATCTCGGGCCTCGTGCTTGCGGAGAACAGATTTGACGAGGGCCAGGCTGGACGTGCGGGCCAGGGAGGCAAGAGAGGAGCTGGGTAGGGTCCAGGCGAGATGCCAGGAAAGGTGAGCTTTGAGTGCTTTTAGTGCAGGGAGGAAAAATCACCAGAATGCGGTAACTGACAGGATGGGGGTGGGAAGTCTGAGGCATCTTGGGGGTGATGGCACGACAGCAGCTAACAGTAATCGAACATGTATTCCCACCACAGTCATTAATTACGGTCACAGTCTGTGAGTGAGAACAGAGGGCATCGGCTTGCAGGTCCAGTAAGACCCAGACGCCACGGGCCACGGGCAAGGCACTGGACCAGGATGCACGCAGGACACTGGGGCCTCAGCGGTGGGAAGCAGCCCCACGGAGGTTAATAAGTGACCGAAGGATGGGCACCCACAGCCAAAGGGAAAACAGGAATCCTCCCTGGCCACGTGGCCACCCAGGCAGGGCTGTGACCTTGCTGTTGGCTGCCAAGTCCTCAGGGCCCAGAGAGGGACCTGACACAGGTGGTGTGATGAGGGGACGAGGGCAAAGCTCTGCAGTTCTGAAGAGAGAGAGAGAGCAGGGGGAGAGCCCTGGCAGGCTCCTCAGGTGGCCGTCCGTCACCTGGCACAGATGCTCCCGCTGAGACAGTACCCTCCCCACTGAGCTGGCTCTGCCCGGCAGCTCGGCAGGCAGTGGGGAGATGGGTCCCACCTCTTCCAGAGCAAACAGGCACCAAAGGCCAGCTGGTTCTGTCCCCTCCTTGTCAAGGCTAGGAGAACATGAGTGGGGCGGGGTAGGGGGTTGGGTAGGGGGGAGAAGGGGGCTCACTAGGGGCCAAGCAGGTCCTTCCCCCTTCCCCCAGTCTCCAGGCTTGTGGAGGCGATGGGCACGGGAGGGGGTCAGGAACCAGGTCCACTTGCTGACCCACTATTGTCAAACCCTAGACAAGGCAGCACAAGCTCCATGTGGCAGGGACCACGTCCAACTCCAGCAGGAGTGCCAGACTCTACAAACAGAAACAGAGCACGCCCAGTAAAATCTGAATTTCAGATAAACCATGCATAATCTTTAGCTTAAGGGCACACTCCCTGTTGCAGTCATGGGAACATACTTAGACTACAAAGGTGTGCGTTGGCTACCTGAAACTCAGAGTTAGCTGGGAGGCTGTATTTTACCTGGCAGCCCTACTAGCAAGGTGCCGTAAGGTTGCTGAAGACACGAATATATGTGATGTGCCCTGGAAGAAGCTGTCCCATTTCACTTCCGTGACCTGTTTGTTACTGTGACGTGAAGCTCTATCTGTGCTTTTGTCACGTTAGATGGGAAGAGAGACAGGGCCACTGACATGGCTAGTGGCCTGTTTTTCCCACTCCAGCCACATACACCTGAATGTCCGGATGCTCACGAGTGTTTCTCTGCACTTGAGCGGGACCGAATGCATTGAACAAACATCTAACCCATCAAAACTCAAGTTACCCAGACCCTGAAACTGAAGCCAGTTGATTGGCAGAATTAGGTCCACGGGAATTGAGAGATGGGACCTATAACCAAGGTTTGATAACCTTAGTTTTTTTAAAGTGGGGTGTGTAGGGGGGAGAGGTACTTAGCATTTGTCATGTAACAACCAACTTCATTAAACTATTTCTTCACCAGTTGGAGGAGAGGCAACCGGCATGGTAAATGAGAAATAGGAGAGCTGGATTTTGTCACAGAAACACCAACTTCTCCCGGCACTGTTTCAAAACACAGACAACCTCTCCTCCCCCCATAGCTGAGGCACTTCGTCCTGGGGATTCCTTTAACCAGATTTTCAGTGGGTCAATCCCCTGCTGCCACCGAGGAGGCACAGGGGAAGAAAACAGAGCCACGAGGGGGACACTGAACTCGGCCAGAGACCACAGAAGACCCAGGGGGGTGAAGGTCAAGGAAATCAGGAAGGTCCCGGGGGCAATTAGACTGACAGCTTGGTGAGGGCATCTGTCTGATGTGTCCTGTTCAACACTGTCTCACCCATGCATGGCACATGGTAAGGGCTCTGTGATTTTTTATTTTTTACTAGTCCATTTCCATTTATTACCTCTCCTTTCTCCCTTGAAACCTAAACCTGGAACGGTGATCTCTACTTCTCTACTTCTCTGCCTTTGACGAGTATCTCCCTAAAATCAAGAGAAACTTTAATTTTTATTAACAGTGACAACACAGTTCTTACAAAATCCAGGTATATGACGCTTACATCAGTCTAAAAAATAACAATGGAGCTGAAGGAAAAAAACATGTTGATTCATATAACACTTTTGTTACATACAAATATGGGTGTATATAAGTGTATATATCTATAAACTTATATATACATATATACAAATATGTATTTTATACCTATATAAACTATAAATGAAGAACACATAGTGCCTCTTTGTTATGTGGTCTAGTAACTTCTCGTGTCATGGATTTGTAAATAGTGGATTAAGAAGTGAATGTATAGATAGCCTTGCCTCTTCATAATAGTCACAAGTTCTACAGGGCAAAAGATTCAAAGAAGAATTTTCTTTGCCTTTCGCATCCATGCAAAACATTCTTAGGTTTCACTGTCAGATTATCTTGATCCAGTATACATGTTCATGATAATTTAATACCGCTGCTTCTTAACTGTTAGCAAAATGTATTTCCAGGTCACGCTAGGAAACTCCCTAAAAAGTTCCTGTGGTTCTCAGCTCTGGCCGCTCATAAGAATCACCAAAGAGCTTAAGTACACACACTCTGCATTCCTTGGGATGCTCCCTAGACCAGGTGAATTCGAATCATGGCAGTGGGTGCACAGAGTCTGTAGTTTTTAAAAAGCACATCAGAGAACCACTGGAAACCAGCCTCTGTGTCAAGAAATATCTGGCTTAGTTGAAGCAAGGCTGGAAGGGTGAAGGCAAAAGGGGTATAATGGGGTGAGGGACACTTTGTAGAGAGTTAGTGACAACTTCAGATGGAATTGTTGAGGTTAAAAGAAATGTCACAGGGTTAAGATATAAAAGGACACCAGAGATTTTGTTCCCTTAATAGCAGTAAGAAGGAAAGTGGATAAAATAAAAATTGTATTTTCCCAAAGAACAAATGCTGCAGGGAGCCTTGATGAGCTGAATTCCAGGGAGGAACCAGCCCTTTTTAGTAGATTGGACATTGTGTACGAAAGAAACAGAGAACTTGAAGACAGATCCATGGACATTATCCAAATTGAAGCAGAAAGAAAACAAAGAACATAACTTCAGTGACATGTAGGACAGTATGAAGCAGGTTGACATCTGTATAGGAAAGAAAGAAAGAATGGGGCAGAAAAAATATTTAAAGAGATAATGGCCAAAGTATTTCCAAATTTGATGAAAAACTTCAACCCACAGATCCCAGAGGCTCCACAAACTCCAAACAGCACAGACACACGAAACCACAAAACCACACCTAGGCCAACATAATCAAACTCTGAACATCAAAGAAAAAGAGAAAATCTCAAAAGCAGTTAAAGTGGGCATATATGGGGAATATAGGGAACCAGCCAGAAAAATGATGGCTGTTTTCTCATGAGAATCAAGGAATCAAGAAGCCTATAGAGTGAGATCATTAAGAAGCTCAAAGAAAAATAAACTATCAACCCAGAACTCTGTACATATTGGTAATGTCTTTTTTAAAGAAAGGAGAAATAAAGACTTTCTCAAAAAAAAAAAAATTGGGAGAATTCGCTGCTAGCAGACCTATTCTACAAGAAATGTTAGAAGTTCTTCGGGCAGAACAAATATGGTATCAATTAGAAATTTGGATCTATACAAGTAAATTAACAGCGTGAGCAATTGAATAAAGGTAAAATAAAATTCAATTTTACTGATTTTTAATTGCTCTAAAACATAACTATGTAAAAGAAAAACAGTAGCAATATATTGTGTGCTTGCAGCATATTTAAAAGTAAATTATGTGACAACAATAGCAGAAAAAGGGATGGAAGGGAGGAATTTGGAATATACTGTTTTAGGTCCATACACGACAGGGGAAGCAGTATAATAGTTCAACACAGACTCTAATTCAGTAAAGATGTATACTGTAAACGCTGGGTCAACAAGGAAAATATTTCCAAAAGTAGTATAAATAACGTCAATCAAAGAGATAACATGGAATAATAAACAATATTCATTTAATCTAAGAGCAGGCAGAAAAAAAGGAAAAAGAAACAAAAAAAACAGATGGAAAAAATAAAAATCAGCTATCAATGTGGATTTTAATCCAAACATATCAACAATCACTTTAAATACAATCGGTCTAAACACACCCACTAAAAGTCAGAGATTTTCAAGTTGGATAAAAAAATCAAGACCTAACTATCCTCTGTTTTACAAAGAAACCCACTTTAAAAATATAGACAGGTTAAAAATGAACGTATGAAAAAGACGTACCATGAAAACACTAAAGAAAAGGAACCTGGAGTAGCTATATTAATATGACAAAATAGACTTCAGGACAAGGAATATTTTCAGGGATTAAGAGAAAAATTACATAATGATAAAGGGATCATTGTCCAAGAAAATATAATAATCCTTACATGTATATGCATCTAAAGAAGTCAAAATCCTTGAGACAAAAACTAATAAAACTCAAAGAAGAAATGGACAAATTTATAATTATAGTTGCAAATGCCAACCCCTTTCTCTCAGCCATTGATGGAACAAGTAGGCAGAAAATCAGAAAGAATGTATATAGTCTGCAGAGCACAACCAACCAACTTAACCTAATTGGCATTTATAGAACTATCGTCCCAACTATAGCGGAAAATATATTCTTCGCAACGTGGAATGTGTTAGATGTGTGTGTGTGTGTGTGTGTGTGTGTGTGTGTGTGTGTGTGTTCTGGGCCTTAAATTTGAAAGAACAGAATCCTTCGTAATATGTTCTTGGACCATGACAGTACTTCCAAATAACCAAAGCAGTCAAAGCAGAAGTCTCAAGGAAAACTGTGAACTATTTTGTACTGAATGAAAATACAACGTATCAAAAGCAGAGGGATGCAGCTAGAGTAATGTTTAGAGAGAAATTTTAGTACTAAATGATTAGGCAAGAAGAAAGGTCTCAAAGCAGTAACCTAACCTCTCACCTTAAGGGAGAGTGAGAAGAAATTAAAGCAAAGCAAGTGGAAGGAAAGAAATAACAAACATTGGAGGAGATATCAAGAAAATTAAAAGCAGAAAAACGGTAGAGAAAATCAATTGTATCAAATCTGTTTTTTGAAAAAGCAATGTAATTGATAAACCTATACAAACTGATGAGGGAGAGAGAGAACAAAATATCAGGAATGAAAGAGACGAAATCACTACTGATTCCACAGACATTAAAAGGATGATAAAGGAATACCACAACCAACACTATTGCCATAAGTTTGACAAATTAGATGAAGTAAATAAAAATCCATTCAAGAAGAAACAGGTAATCTGAAGAATCCTATATGTATTAAAATCTACAAACAAGATTGTAGATCAACATACTAAAGTAAATCCTATTCCCATATACTAGAAATAAACAATTTCACCAAAGAAAAGTAAAATGCTTAGGTATAAATATAACAAAATATGTGCAGAAGCTGTGTGCTGAAAATTACAAAACACTGGAGCTAGAAATCTAAGAAGACCTTTAAAAATGGAAAGATACATGGTGTTCATGAATTGGAAGTCTCAACATTAAGAAGTCAATTCTCCCCAATTTGATCTATAGGTTCAACACAATCCCAAGCAAAATGCCAGCCATCTTTCCTGTAGATATTTACAAGATGATTCTAACACGTTTAAGGACAGGCAAAAAGGAATGAGAAGAGTCAAAACAATTCTGAAAAAGAACTCACATTATCCAATTTCAAGACAAATCAAAATTTAAAGCTATCATATCAAATCAGAATTAAAAACTATTGCTCTGATCAAGACACTTTTAAGAGAATAAAAGCCAAAGCGACAGACTGGGAGAAAATAGTTGCAAATCACATATATGATGCCAAAGAATCTATCCAGAATATAAAAAGAACTCTGACACTCAACAATAAGAAAATAAATACCCCAATTTAAAAATGGGTGTGGGAGTTCCCTGGTGGCACAGTGGTTAAGAATCCGCCTGCCAGTGCAGGGGACACGGGTTTGAGCCCTGGTCCGGGAAGATCCCACATGCTGCAGAGCAACTAAGCCTGTGCACCACAACTACTGAGCCTGTGCTCTAGAGCCCGCGAGCCACAACTACTGAGGCTGCACACCACAAATACTGAAGCCCGTGCACCTAGGGCCTGTGCTCCACAACAAGAGAAGCCACCACAATGAGAAGCCTGTGCACCGCAACGAAGAGTAGCCCCTGCTCGCCGAAACTAGAGAAAGCCCGCGCACAGCAACAAAGACACAACACAGCCAATAAATAAATAAATAAAAATAACTTTTAAAAAATGGGTGAGGAAAATATACAGATGGCAAATAAGTACATGAAAAGATACTCACTCAATGTCATTAGTTATTAGGGTAATAAAATTGAACTATTAGAAAGACCAAAATAAACTAAAATTAAAACAAAGCAAGACAAAACCTGATCATAACAATGGCTGGCAAGGATGCAGAGCAATTGGAACTCCCATATATTGCCCAAGAGAGTGTAGAATGGTCCTACCTCCCTGAAAAACAGGTAGTTTCTTATGAAGTTAGACATACACATACCCAACACCCAGCAAGTCCTCTCTAAGCACTTACCCTAAGAAAAATGAAAAACTTGTGTTAGAATATTCACTGTGGCTTATTCATAGTAGCTAAAAGCCTGGAAACAACCTGAATGTTCATCAGTGACAGAAATGGATAAAAAAAAAAATGTGGTTTATTCTCTGAATGTTACTACTCAGCAATAAGAATTAAACTCTCAACAGCATTGAGGAACATCAAGACATTCCACTGAACGAAATAAGCTGGACACACCCACAAAGACACACTGTATGATTCCATTTATATGAAGGTCAACAACAGGCAGAAAAGGCTATCGGGATAGAAATCAGAAAGGTGGTCGTCTCTGCTGTGGTGGTGAGTGGGGCAACTTGCAGAGGGGCACGAGGGAACCTTGTGGAGTGATGGAAATGTTTTAGATTCGGTTTAAGTGTTCATCACACCAGTGTATATGTTTGTCAAAACTCACTGAGCAATAAAATCTGTGCATTTTACAATATGCAAATTCAACCTCAAAAGACATTCAAGAATATTTTAAGGAAGGTGTTAGATGTGAGTGATTTACATTTTCTTCCAGGTGGCTTGGATCAATCTTAGTGCTGCTACCGAAGCTCAGTCTGCAGGATTCACCGTTCACACACCCCGGTATCCCAGTGTTGAGCGCATAAGGGCAGAGGGGCGCCCGCCCAAGCTCCTCCCAGCCAGGCCAGCAGCACCGAGCAGCCCCACAAGCCAGCAGCACACTAGAGGCAGCATCTCTCCAATCACCTTCTTTTCATAAACCCTGGCACCAGCTTACCCATTGGCGCGGTCAGTTTCACACACACGCCAGTTCTAAGTTATTCAGAAATTAATTCTCGTAGTTCCCACAAGAAGCAGGATTGCACAGGGAGGAAAGAACACAGATAACGGTCCAAAGTCTGGAGTTACATTCCCAGTCCACCCACTCCTGGACCCTGTGATCTTAGGCAAATCTCCTAATTTCTGATCTTTACCATGTGGTAATGACCCACAACTGCCCAGGCAATGTCTAGGCTTATGAGACAAAGATAAGAAGAGCCAGCTGTAAAATGTGAAGTTCTGTGTGAATTTACAGTATTATTACTGCTCTTTTTCTTTTTTTTGTCACGGTACGCGGCCCTCTCACTGCTGTGGCCTCTCCCGTTGTGGAGCACAGGCTCCAGACGCGCAGGCTCAGCGGCCATGGCTCACGGGCCTAGCCGCTCCACGGCATGTGGGATCTTCCCGGACCGGGGCGTGAACCTGTGTCCCCTGCATCGGCAGGCGGACTCTCAAGCACTGCGCCACCAGGGAAGCCCCTATTGCTCTTTTATTCAATAGCCCGCCACCATATGTACACACCTTGACCTATTTTTGAAAATATTAGTATAAATTAGAACCGTTTTCACAGGTAGAGAAATTTCAACTGTTTGAGTCTGTTTCTTTTAGAAACTCTGGAGAAGCGTCAGTTCGGGTCTTCCCAAATTCTTCGTGGACCCCATCATCAGGATATATGGACTACCAAGATTCAGATGGCAAGTTTGACCTGAGCACTGGATTTTTTTTTTTTTTTTTTTGAGCACTGGATTTTAACCACAGACTCTTTCGTGTTCACAGTTAAAAGTAAATTTTAAAAAAATAAAAAAGTTTTTACAAAAGAAAAGAACTGAAGCCCCTGCCTGCCTCTCTCTTCTGCCTCCTATTAATGCCAGAGCCGCAAACTCACCTCAAGAGGGCAAACCCCCAGAGGCATCTCACCTGTTGGCGAAGGTCAGGGCCAAGGCCGTGGCCAGGTGAGGCATCAGCCGCAGGATCTGTGTTTGGTGCTCAATAATCTTGACCTCTTCCTTGGCTTTGGGCCCAAACTGCCTCTGGCTAGAGAGAATCAAGCAGACACAACTTTACCAAAATCCAATAGGCAACATCATCCCAAACAGCCATTTGTCTTTCAAATACTTCAGATACAGAATGCCTCAGTCTCCTAAAATGTACTTAAGATGGCAAAAGTTTCTGAAGATAGTCCAACAAAAAGCTTTTCAGCTGCTCTGGAAATTAACCTTCCCACCATGGAATATTTTTAAAGCAGGGTATCTATTTAATACGCAGAGTAATTTTTACTCCTTAACATTTATGTGGCATTTTATAGTTCCTAGTGCACTGAGATCATTAATTATTCAGCTTTACTAAGTTCCTGACATAATTACTAGGACAGGAGTGATACCCTAGAACATATTTCAAAAGGACAGTCTCAACAAGGAGGCCACACCAACCCCGGTGCTTCTGTCAGATTTGCAGGTGGGTCATTATTTTCAGCCCACCTAAATCCTCCCCTGCAGTTCCTCGTGCAAAAGGTGTTCTCCACATCCTTCCTTAAACCCCGTGCCCTGTGGACAGCACTGCCTTTCGCTCTGATGCAGCTGCGTAGGGGTGAACAGAGGTCCTCCTCAGAGCAGCTTGGAAAGTGGGGTGGGATTGCCCCCAGGCATCACCCGTGGGTTAATCTTACAGAATCCCGCGGCTGCAGAAAGCACAAGCCCCGCCTGTCTAGGTCACCCCCCTGCCCCATGCAGGCTGATGCTCTACAATCCTGGGCTTGGCAGCCTCCCTTCTGTGAACAGCTCCGATCTTAACGTCAATTTCTGAAACATTTCACACACACACGTGCACACATATGCAGACGTACGCACACAGGTGCCCATCGTGCTAGGTTATCCAACAGGCAGGGCGAACCTGTGCTTCAGACGCCAATGAAATGAGGATGCCCATCAATCACTCAACGAGAGAGAGGAAACAGCAAATTTTTAAAAATTTTGTTTGATACTTTCTGGGTCATAATTGCATGCTTTAATGTTCTTCCTATTTGTAATTAAAAGGAGGGTACCAAGATCTTTTTAGTTCATAAAGCATCTAGAATTCACAACCTGGCCATCTCATGTGGGTGGGAGGCAGTGAGGACAGACCTAACAACAAGCACACACAGGCACACTGTGAGCGCAGGCTCGTTTTCCATGAGCATAGCTTCCCCAGACGCCATCTAACCACCCCACAGATAGTTGTCTGAGGAACATGACCCCACCCTGCCTTTGCCCATGCCCTCCGTCCATCCCAACCACAGCAGGGCACAGTGCCAAAGGAGCCTGACAGTCCGTAGGAAAACCTCCCAGCTTTTTCCAGATCATCGTGAAACCAATAAAACAGTCACAGACCCAATAATGGTGTCACCATAATGTCGGGTCATTCTACAAACTCCATTTGTACCCACTCTCTTAACTTGCATTTTGAAATGCTGTGTTTCTACTGGAACTTTTCCTATGGTCGTTGTGGCTAAACTCTTCTCCACCGAAACCAGCTATTGCCACATGTGATTCACTCCCCTGGGGGACATCTGCAGGCCTGCTCGGTGCCAGCATCACCCGAGGCGCAAGGCATCTCCCAAGGTCAAGAAGGCTCAGGCCTGGCCACGGAGCTCACAGCCTGAAGCTCACAGCCCAGGACACGGACGGAAGCAGCCCAGGTGGCGTGGGCAGGGAGAGCCTCGCGCATCCCTCCTTCCCATCACCCCCTCATCCCACCCTGTCGGTCACCAGTATTTCCTCCTTTGGTGCCAGAGCATCATTGCAGGAAGCATCACCCTCATGGCAACAGCAAAATAAGGGACCGATCACAGCGCCTTTTAGGTTTTGTTTTGCTGAAAAATAATGATGAGAATATACTTTGAGACAGTATCCCATCACGTTTTCTGATTTTGTGTGTGTAGTGCTGCTCTTGGCCGGCACTCAGCAGGCGCTCGATATTCACTGAATGAATGAAAGAATTAATGAGTTTTGGCAACGAGGAAATACCAATGAAGCACCACAGAGTGGTTCACTCCGACCTCACAGAAGGTCTTTGGATGCCAGATCTGACCCCTGACCTGCCGTGCCTCAGTTCCCCAATGGAGGAACACCTTGAAATCACCCCATTTCCTCTCTGAGCCTCACGATTCAATTGGGGTGACAGGAGAGCAGAAAGAGGCCACCGAGGGTTCACACAGCTGGCCTCTCAGTGCCTTTCCCTGTGCTGATAGGGAGGACGGAGTTTAGCTAATGCATTGCCAAGCGACCAAGTGACTTCACAACAAGGATCTGCATTTCCAGGCTTTCTTGAAAACAAAGAAGATCTGGCAACGCTGGACCCCATTCCCATGATGGGATTCCCTGGAGGTCTGAGGCCGTCAACCCCTCCACTGGGGGCATGGCCGCCCCCCACGATCCCCAGAGCCCTCTCCACCCGCCGACGTTACCTGCAAGCCTGGGAGGCACTGCATTTTCAAGCCCTGCCACGGTGGATTTCTGGTTTTCATCCAGAATAAATTTACATCAGCATCCTAATTTGTTAATTAAGTTCTGTGATTACGATACACAGCCAAGCGGAGTCATTCTGTAGGAGTCTAGGAATTCATTAGGAGAACTCCTAAGGGCAAAACAGCCCTGGCAGCTCATACAGAATAAAATCCAAATGCCTCAGCTTGGCATTCAAGACCTGCTTTGGCCTTACTTGAGGGTCCCAACTGTTTCCTGCTAAGCCCCGCAGACGCCTTCCCATACTGGGCCTCTGTCCAGGCAGACTCTCTGCCTGCAGCCAACCTCACCCCTAACTACCACACGTCCTATTTTTGGTGGCTCAGCCCTCTCCTCCCACTGAGACGTCCTCCCCTCTCTGGACTCACCCCTTCAAACACCAAACTGAAGCCATCAAAGCAGGCAGCTGCTTCTGCCCAGACTGCCCCGAGCATTTCATCTGTTACTCCTCCCACATGGGAGCACTTTTCCCTTTCATGCTGGCGCTGTGTGCACCTGTATTAACCACATGTTTTGATGCGTTGCCATCTGGGCTCTTGCTGACCCTGGAGGGACTGCCCCTCCCAAGACACGCCAATTCCTTGAGGGAGCAAAGGATTACATCTTTCATTGCCAACTAGCCAATCCAGAGCCCGCATCCCTACCACCTCCTTCAGGGGCTCTTTCACTCTGGGCCACTGTTCCCCTGCCCTAATCTCCCCCTAGCCAGACCACTAGGACAGCCCCCAGGGCCCCCAAACCTGCTGAACTCATTCAAACTAGCCTAAACCAAAAAAATCCTGAACCTGCTTGGCGTGCTTATCCTGCCTCACCCACGCCTTCCCCCAGTAAAAGCTCCTGTCCTCACTCCCTCTGACTTCTGACTGTCCCTGGTGCCTCCCCAGGTGGCCCTGCATGGCATGGCATCCCTCCATCTCTTGGGAACTGCAAGTAACAAGCTATGTTTTCAGTGGCAGTGGGCTCCTGATGTGTCGTCTCCTGTCACCATACCTAAACAATTAATACAACCTATGGTTTTTTGGGGTTTTTTAATTTATTTATTTTTGGCTGCATTGGGTTTTCGTTGCTGCGTGCGGGCTTTCTCTAGTTGTGGTGAGCAGGGGCTACTCTTTGTCGCAGGCTTCTCACTGTGGTGGCTGCTCTTGTTGCACAGCACGGGCTCTAGGCACACGGGCTTCAGGAGCTGTGGCTCGCGGGCTCTGGAGCTCAGGCTCAGTAGTTGTGGCGCACGGGCTTCGTTGCTCCGCAGCATGTGGGATCTTCCCGGACAAGGGCTCGAACCCACGTCCCCTGCATTGGCAGGTGTATTCTTAAGCACTGTGCCACCAGGGAAGCTCCAACCTAGGATTTTAAAACAGCACCTGGGGCCAAGACTCACAGCTCACGGAGGGTAGGCCTGTTCTGTCTTCAGGTGCCCCAGCCTGGCCAGGTGTGAGTGGGCGGGAGAGACTGAAAGCAAGGTGACAGATGTAGTGTCCTGCCATCTCCCGGCAGCAACACACCCAACTCCTCCAGCACCCATCCCTCCACATCTCTTTGGAATGTTCGCTTGTTCATAGATGTTCTGATAAAAGCCCAACTGGCAGACACTGGAGTACTGAGTGGGAGCCAGTGGGCATTTACGACAGCGATGGAGCAACTAAGCAACTAAGATGACGAACCCACCCTGTCCTTATGCCCAACAGCCCACCCACTGCTGGCTTGGGGTTGGGTTTTTTTCAAGAAAGGAACAAATGAGTGGGCAGAAGGCAGGCAGCACCCACACTCTTTCCCTCCCTTTCTCTGGCCCGAGACACTGATAGTTTCCCAAGCACCGAGCCAGGAGGTTCTCATGGGCTTCTCACCCTTGAAATGTGCTCTCTGGCTTCTCCAGGGGAAAATATCAATATGACACTCAAGGCTAATGACCCTTCTCCTGACCAGAGATGCTGCCAGAGTCATCCCTAAGACTGCCACCATCAATCCCCAAGCCAGTAGCCTGGTTCCAACAGAGGCATCAGAGAGAGGCGGCCTCAAGACTCTGCTCTGAGAGAACTTGGCCGGAGGAGGTCACCCTCTTATTTACACACTCAGGCCCCAGTCGACTTCACAGAGGGCTGGGATGGTCCAGGCCAGTCCTCTGGTTGCCAGCATCTTGGCACACTGCCCTGAGCACAACTCACAGGACCACAATCCCTGCAGCTGGCCAGCAATTACTGCCTGCCAGACGTTTTTACTGTTCCAGTTTATGATCTATATGGACACAATATTCTTCCTGTCCTTTTCCTCCCCTGGGTTACTATTTTTCTTTAAAAACCCATGTAAAGGCTATATTTTTCTCTGTAAACATAATTTTTATTTCAGGGCCGGAAAACAGCCCCAAAGTCACTGAGCTCAAATTTTTCATGGTCTTTAAAGAGAGAAAGTGGTGTGTGTGCATCACAGTACCCATGTGAGAGGGCTGTGAACGATGCCATTTAAAATGATAGATTTGAGAAGCTATTTCTGGATTCCAGCAACTCATAAGGACTGGAGGAAACATTTATTTTGGGGTTGTTTTATTTTGTTCCCACTCAGTTTTGAACACGGCCGCTTAAAGCAACATTCGTGGAAAGTGACACAGCTATTAATCACCCACGCAGCTACTGCACGCGCAGCCTCTGGGGAGGGCCGGGCTGCCTGCCTCCCCAGCTCTCCCTCTGGTCTCTTCTCCCAAAGGAGGCCAGTGGCCTACTAAAAAGATAATTGCTTTGCGTGTTTCTTGCTCTGCAGCATCATTGCATCAGCCTGCTCTGAATGACAGTCAGTCAAAGTGGAAGGAAGAGAGTTCTGTGGCTGGGCCTCCATCCTTGATCCTGAGATTTCTGGGGGTGCAAGCCGGTTCACAGGCATCCCTGCTGCCAGAGGACAGAACTCTCCTCCTTCTCTGTCAAAGGGCTGACCTCTGTGGACAAAAGCTGAGCAGATTCCTCAGCCCCGGCCACACTCCCTGTGGCCACCTGCCCTCGTTAATATCTCAGCCACAGAGGGGATTCAGGGAGCCCGTGAGTGCCCCAGAGGTGGACCGCTGTGCCCCATTCTCACTGGCCCCAATGGAGACCCCCCAGCCTCTCAGAGAGCCCACAGCCCATCTGTCCCTAACTCTCCCCTTCTTTGGGATGATCCTGGACAAAGAAACCCAGAGGGAAAATATGTTACAAAGCAGGATATTTTTTTAAATTTTTATTATAGTTGACTTACAACGTTGCGTTAGTTTCTGCTGTACGGCGAAGTGTATCAGTTACACATATATCTACTCTTTTTTAGATTCTTTTCCCATATAGGTCATTACAGGGTATTGAGAAGAGTTCCCAAAGCAGTATATTTTAATGGCACCGGTTGGACCCAACAGATTGGGTTCAGCTGGCCGGCTAGGATGTAAAAACCTGGCTACTTATTATCCAGTAATGCGTAGAATAGACACATGACTCCCAGCCCCAAGCCTCACCAAACCCAGTCCCAACGAACCCAAGCTGGGGTCAAGTTTGGGATCACAGAAGGGGCTGGGCTGCACACAAATTTAGCTACTTTTTTTTTTTTTTTAAGTTGAACATTTACTAGTTTGCCCTGGGGCTCTGACAAAGCAATCCTGCCTTAAACATCAGGTTCCACATGTGACCTCCACCATGTTTTAGGTGTCATTCCCCAAATGGGCAATTTTCAGTCCATCTGTAGGAGAGATGGGAGAAGTGTATGTGTGTAGTCTATAGATAAGTGCTGCTTTAATAGTAGCCTTGGTTGTGATTAAATATGCAACATGGTCCCAAGGAAGAGCTCTCAAAGTGCCCTTCCAATCCCGCAGAGATCCCAACAATTACCTTTTGCACCTTCCAGACCCCGTTTTTTCTCCCACCCCTTAGCAGTCTTTCAATCCAACCACAGAAAAGAACAGATGAACCTCAATGGTTGTGATGGGGTGAGTGAAAATGACAATTTTAAACATGAGAATATTTCAGATACAGAAAAAATGAGGGTGCTTTGGTATCAGTGTCCAAAGGTGTATAGAAAGAGCAGGGGCCGCCACCCCAAACACACAAACACAGACACTAGAGCCCGTGTTTTCTTGGCCATAGAGTGCAGAGACAAACAGCCTTTGCTGTTACTTTTTTCCCATTCTCAAAGGTCACACCAAATCAAAACCCAGGAACATAAAGGCCCTTCCCCAACAGGAAACTCATGGGTCTAAAATCGTGACCAGTCACGGCCTGGTGGGGACTGACATTCTGCTACCCTAGGCTGCAAAGACTGTCTACCCCACCCACTAGCACTGGGAGAGCAGTGCCAAGGGCAGCAGGCTACAGAACCATAAGAGGCTGGGATCAGGCCACTTCCTCCCATCAGTGGATGGATGACCACAGTAGAGACCCCAGAAGTCCTTCAGATAAAGAGACAACAGGAGGCAGAGTCTCCCTATGACCCTGTCTCCATATTTCTGTTGTGTGGGCCACTTCTGGCCAACATCATAACCCTGGGCTGTAACCACAGTGACGCTGACCTCATGTGAAGGACCAGTAGAAAGCCAGTCCTGGGTCACCTTGGATCTGAAGGTCGACCGACTCCAGCTTCTTCTCTGAGGGTTCAGTTACACCAGCAAGAGGGGTCCGACCTGACACACTGTGGCTCAAACGCCTTCACAACAAAACACAGAGAACCTGGCTACCTCTCCGCTGAGTTTGTTCTTATCCTCTTCTGGAGCTTCCTGCTGCCCCCAGGAGGCCATCCTGGGGCCAAGTCAACATCACTCCATCCCAGGCATCACAGGAGGGGAGGCAGGACAAAGTGGTGAAATCCCAGGCTTTGGATCAGACAAACCTGGCTTGCATACGGACTCTGACCCCTGTCGTTTTCTCCTGGGCAAGTTACACAAACTCACTGAGCCTCGGGTGCCTCAGTCCTAAATCGGGGCTGACGATGACAGAGGGGACGAAGGGAGACATTGCTCACGCCTGACACACAGTAGGTGTTCAAGGCATGGCAGGTGTCATCACCACAGTCATTACCGTTACCCCAAGTTCCTAGGATCACCCTCTATTCTGTTCATCCTCGACCTAGGAAAGCCATTTAAAAATTTCACAAAAGAAACACTTTCTTTCACCCAAACAAAGCACTAAGCTATTCTGCATCACTAAAGCTGTTGTGAAAAGATTTTCAGGGTGAAGAGGAAAGTCTCCTCCACTCAACATTAAAGATAATGAAATTGCTGACAGAAAAGAAAACAAGCTGTCAACTAATATGTTAGAAAAAAAGTGTGTGTGTGTGTGTGTGTGTGTGTGTGTGTGTTGGAAAGCACATGAAGCTTTCGAAAAGCACCTGCCTTTCTATGTACCCAAGAACACCAGCCAGTTTTCTTCTTCCCAAATTCCAGGGAGGGACAAGGTGGACAAAATAAAGCCAGGGAAGGTGGTGCAGGCAGAGCCTTCCTTCGTATCATGTTGCCATAGAAGCAGAAGATTCTTTCCAGAGCCCATCAGCCTACCCTAGAGAGGAACCTGAATGTTATTCAGATGGCTCCCACACAAGAGAGATTAATTTACTTTTCAGAATTATAGCCTTAGTAATATCTGTGAGTGACACGGTGGTTAATGTTAGTCGTCAGAACTGTGATTCCTTGAGATTTTTCTTTTAAAAAACTCACATCCTAATGAATGCAAAACAAAATTACAACGGCGGGAGACATGGAGCTATAAATTGCAGCTGAAACTCCCTGGGGTGGCCTAATGATTTCACTGTTGAATTATTTTCATACTTTTAAAAATCATCTACATGGAGAGAGAGAGATCTTCTATCAACAGCACCACTGCAGAAGCGTTGCAGAAGCCCCAGCACTTTGGTCATTAGCGTGTGGAAGCAAGAGGGCTGACCCCTTTGGAAGCCAGCCCTTCTCTCCTCTTTCCCCTCCGTACTATGGTTGGTGTAGGGTCCACGTGCATCCTGCCTGCCCAAAGAGCCAGTCAGAGCCTACTATCATCCTGGAGACACAAGCCTGACCACAGTGAGAGAAAGGAGACCTACACTGAGGCCCCAACACTCTCCAGGGTTCTCCTTCACTGAGGTTGAGCACCTGGAAATGAAAGCCAAGTGATGAAGTTCTCTTTAGGCCTGGCATCCACTTCTTAATGCTTTAGGCTGGCTTTAGACTGCTCCTGGCAATGGGACGTGCCTGAGTAGCTCAAGGGCTGGCTGCTGAATCCACTTTCCCTCTCAATCCATAGCCTTAGAAGTAAGGGTGCCTACAACGTCAGTCTTTCAATCCATAAACACGGTAGGTCTTTCCATTTATTTAGATCTTTGGTTTCTTTCATCAGCGTTTTGCAGTTTTCAGCATATAAGTGTTAAATTTGCGCCTAAGTATTTCAATTTTTATGAGCAGTTGTAAATGTTATTATTTTATATTTTAAATTCTGGTATCCTTGTGTTCACTGTATATAAAAATACAATTGCTTTCTGCGTGTTTATTTTTTATCTGGTGACCATGCTGAAACTCAGTTCTTAGTTCTAGGACTTTTGTAAATATTTGGGGATTTTCTATATAAACATTCAAGTCATCTGAATATAGAAACACTTTTATTACTTTCTTCCCAATCTATATGCTTTTCCCTTTCTTTACTGTACTAGCTACAACTTTGATCACTATGTCGAATAACAGTGGTAAGAGCAGATCTCTTTGCCTTCTCAATCTTAGGGGGAAAGCATTGTCTTTCTCCGTTAAGTATAATGTTGACTGTACAGGCACACCTTGGGATTTTGTGGGTTCAGATCTAGACCACTGAAATAAAGCAAATCACGTGAGTTTTTTGGTTTCCCAGTGTATATATAAGTTAACTTTACACTACGCTGTAGTCTATTATGTGCAATAGTATTATGTCTTTAAAAATGTATATACTTTAACTTAAACAAACTTTGTTGCTAAAAAACGCCAACCATCATCAGCACCTTCAGTGAGCCGCAGTAGTAACATCAAAGGTCACCAATCACAGATCACTGTCACACATATAATAATAATGAAAAGGCTTGAAATATTGTGAGAACTGCCAAAATGTGACACAGAGACACGAAGTGAGCAAATACTGTTGGGGAAATGGTGCCCGTAGACTTCCTCAACACAGGGTTGACACAAACATTCAATTTGTAAAAAAAACTACAACATCCGCAGAGTGCAATGAAGCAAAGCACAATAAAACAAGGCATGCCTGTACGTATTTTGTAGATGCTCCTTAACAGGTTGAGCACATTTCTCATTATTCCTATTTAAATGGGAGTTTTTACCAAGAATGTATGTTGAATCTTTAAAATGCTTTTTCTGTACCAATTGATTATGATTATGTAATTCTTCTTCTTTAGCCTATTAATATGGTGGATTATATTGGCTTTTTTTTTTTTTTGGCTGTGTTGGGTCTTCGTTGCTGCAGGCAGGCTTTCCCTAGTTGCGGCGAGCGGGGGCTACTCTTCAATGAGGTGTGCAGGCTTCTCACTGCGGTGGCTTCTTTGTTGTGGAGCACGGGGTCTAGGCATGCGGGCTTCAGTAGTTGTGGCACGTGGGCTCAGTAGTTGTGGCTTACGGGCTTAGTTGCTCTGCAGCATGTGGGATCTCCCCGGAACAGGGCTCGAACCTGTGTCCCCTGCATTGGCAAGAGGATTCTTAACCACTGCAACACCAGGGAAGCCCTACATTGATTTTTGAATATTAAACCAGCATTGCATCCTGGAATAAACCCCACTTGGCCATGGTGCATAATTCTTTTTACATGGCTAAATTCTATTTCCTAATATTTTGCTAAGGATTTTTGTGTCTACTTTTATGAGGAATATTGTTCTGTAATTTCCTTTTATTATATTGTCTTTATTTGGCTTTGCAATCAGGATGCTCCTAGCTTCATAAAATGAATTTGGGAAGTGTTCCATCCTCTTCTATTTTGTAGAAGAGCTGTATATAATTACTGTTAATTCTTTAAATGTTTGGCAGAATTCTCCAATGACACCATTTGGCCTGAAGATTTTTTTAAGGGGTTTTAAATTAATTCAATTTCCTTAATAGTTATAGAGTTATTCAAATTGTCGTACATATGGGCTGAATTATAGTATTTGTTTTTGAAAGCATTGGCCCATTTCATCTAAGTTTTCAGATTTCTGTTTACAGAGTTGTTCCTAGTATTCTTTTATTACCCTTTTGATGTTTTCAGGGTCTGTAGTAATATCCCTTGCTTCATTCCTGATATTAGTAATTTGCTTTTTCTTTGACAATGTTGCTAGAGGTCTGTCAATTTTATTGATCTTTTCAAAGAACCAGCTCTTTGTTTTATTGATATTCTCTCTCTTTTTTAATCTTCTAGTTCACTGATTCTTTCTTCTTTCCCCTCCATTCTGATGCTGACACCATCCACTGAGTTTTTTATTTAGGTTATTGTATTTTTCCGTTCTAAAAGTCCATTTGGCTTTCCTTTATATCTTCCATTTCTTTGCCTAGACTTTCTATTCTTTGCCAAGACTTTCTATTTTTTCATGTTTCAAGTGTGTCTGTAATTGCTCTTTGAAGCATTTTTTATGAGGGTTGCTTTAAACTATTTTTCAAATTATTCTAACATCTTTGTCCTTTCAGTGTTGGTATCTATGGACTACGTTTTCTCATTCAGTTTGAAATCCTCCGGATTCTTGGTATGACAAGTGATGTTTTACTGAAACAGGTACATTTTCATGTTATGTTGTGAGACTCTGGATCTTATTTAAATCCTCTGTAGTTCTCTGACATGAAAGGAGTCATTACTGACAGGTGGAGGGAGAAGTCCAAGTTCCCTACTTGGTCTGTGTTGACACCCAGTGATGGGCATGAGTTCCTCCTGTTGCTGGGTAGGGGTGAGAAATCTGGCTCCCCATGTAGCCTCCACTCACCTGGTGACGGATGGAGCATCATTATTGTCGAATGGCAGTGAAAGTTCTGATTTTCCACTCGGCCTCCTCTGACACCACTACAGCAGGAGGTGGGAGGAGGTACTGGGTACAGGTGGATGTCCAGGCTCCCCACCGGGTCTCTACTGGCACCCCAGGGGGTGGTGTGAATTTCCTTCTGGCATGGATGAAAGTCCCAGCTCCCTGGTTGGCCTTCTCTGACACCACTGTGGTGGCAGAGTTGGTGCAGCTTGTTATAGCATGGGCAGAGCAGAAGTCCAGGCTTCCCACCTGGCCTTTATTGGCATGGGTAAGAGGGAACACAGCTCTTTCTGTGGTGTTTGACTAAAGTAGAGCAGTACTGCCTAAAAGTTTTCTGTCTTGCTGAGTGTCTTTTCCTAGCCCTTTGGCTAAACAAAGCAGACTTCTTTTTTTGCCTTCTTACTGGTGCTTCTGGGTTGTCAGCTTCACCAGTACCCAGTCTAGAATATATGAGTCAAAAAGAAAACAAGGGAACTCCCCACCACGCCATCCCTTGGGTCTGGTGGTCCTAGCTGGTCTGCTTTCTTGTCTCCACCTTTCAGAGTCATTTTACGTCTGCTTTATATGTAATGTTTAGACTTTATAGTTGTTCTAAGTGGAAGGAATAGGGAGAAGTACATCTACTCCAGCTTCCCAGAAGTACATGACATATTTAGATTTGAATTTTAAGTAAGTTCATCTGGCAGAAGTGTGATAACTGATTGATAATTATTAGATTTATTTAGCTTCCACAAACATAGAGATAAGGAGAAAGAGAGAAAATCATGCATAAACGTTAATATATACTCTATGTCATAGTTCCACGCTTTAAAAAATTTCTTAAATATGCACCACCAATTTAATGATAATCTGTCACGAATAAGGAAGATTACATGGTACATGTGTGCCAGTTACAGACACTTCAACGTCAGAAAAAATAAAATGAACAAGTATGCTTGTGACAATCAAGGGATAATGAATATCTCCAACATACATGGATATATTCGATTAGTAACATATGGAGGAGAGTTCTATATCCTGCTTTTCTGTTTACCTAATTTCATTGTATGCAATTTCGATGTCATTAAATATTCTAGAAGTCACAATTTTAATGAGTATTTCCTTAGGGTAAATTTCTAGAGAAAATAATACTGGATGAAAAACATGTAAACCTTTTTTTAAAGCCCTTGATACACATCACCAACTCACTTTCCAGAAAGAGTATATCAATTTTATTCCCTCTCCTAGTATATACGTTTGCTCTTCCTAATGCACTTCTACCAGATCTGAGTATTATCCTTTCAAAAGTCTTTGCTAATTTAATAAAGTAAAAAGTTAGCTCACTTTAACTCATCTTTCTTTGATTAGTAATAAGTTAGTTAGTTTGTTTACATGTTTATAAGCCATGGATAAGTCTTCATAAAATTGTCTCATATCATATGCTCATTTATTTATATACTGTGATGTTACTATTTTTCTTATTTATTTATAGACGCTTTTTATGTATTATGGAAAATGAACCATTGTTAGTCATACTTGCTTAGATATTTCTCTACTGTGTCATTTGAGATATGTACATTTAAAATTTTTTGGATTATCAGTTTAACGCTTTTGCTTTGGGACTTTTTTCCCTATGAGGAATGTTTTTAAAACTATACAAAAGGACATGTCACTTTTTTCCTTCATCTATGTAATTCTGTGGTTTGTTTTAACTTTAGAGATAAGGAGAGGTGAGAGATGTAGGTCTACCCCAGTGGGATATGAAATAAATATACCAACATAGTTAACTACAGCAAGTGCCACTAGGCTGACCGGAGAAGGACCGATGAAGGTGAACAGACTCTTGTTCCTATCTGCTTAAAATAGCCATTCCCTGGTTTCAGACAATTCCCTTGATCTTCCTTCTTCCAATTGACTTGGCAGACAAGTCCTTGGTTTAACCTCTCTCCCACTTTATTCTCTAATCTGCCAGGAAATTAATGCAAGTCCTGAGCCTCCCTAAACACAGCTTTTTCCAGGCATCCTTTTTCATCTTTGATTCTGAAACTGAAATAATAAGTAAAAGCAAACTTCGCTATTCTGTTGGCATATGTGCCTTCAAGGAATATTTATTTAAGGGAAAAAAATCTCTTTGAGTGGGTCTATATTGTCATAACTACCCCTCCCAGAAAAAACTAACCACTTCATCCTCCATCTAAGGGTTTCTATCTACCCAGTTGATGGGCCTCATTTACGTCCAGCATCTGGATGTCAGGTGTTGGATGCCCACATCTGTCATCAAGGCCTAGAACACAGCAATGCAAAGTTCTCTCAGCTGGAGTTGTCCAGAGAGCTCACCATCGGTTTGCTCTTCTCAGTCACAAATGGACCTGCGTGGGACCTATCACATCTGCCAGTTTCCCAGGGCTTCATTTTAGGACATTCGTCCTTCACTACGCAGATTTCACTGCCACACTTTGCCCAGAATTATCTGCCCAGTCTGTTACCTAGCTCTAATCCTCTCCTGGGCGTTCCCAAAGGGCAATGCCATCATCTGGGTCGTGACAAGCCCGTCTCATTTCTTTGTACTGATGTAGCCTTCATCTGGGTCGCGACAAGCCCGTCTCACTTCTTTGTACTGATGTATCCTTCATCTGGGTCGTGACAAGCCCGTCTCACTTCTTTGTACTGATGTATCCCTTGCACATAATTGAAAATTGGAAAGAAACTAACCTGGCAGTTGTTTGCTTTACAGAAAACATTTCCAAAATTAACCACTTATTACACCTGTGACAAAAATAATTCACCTGCTTTGTAGGGATACTGCCTGGAAATAAACTTCCACAAGGTCATTTGAGTTTTTGTGTATGATCTTAGGAGACGGAAAATTATCCAAATCGTGGGATACCAAAGAACGCAACACAAGCTGACAGCCTGGGTGAATGCATTTCAAAGAGGCTTGGGGAGGCTAGTGGAGACTGGACCAGAGAACCTGCCAGTGATCAGGAGACCAGGGTCCCCGTACCACCTCTATCAGGACTGAACCTGAGATAACAGCACACTTCTGAGCTTTGCTCAAAAGGGAAATCCAATTTTCATCCCCAGCTGGACCCCACTACTTTTGCTGACCTGCATACAATGGTACTGATACCCAAACGCTTTTCATTTAATCACTGAAAATTATCTCTAAAACAACTCTTAAAGTCTCAGGAAATTATCCTGAGGACATTAAGCAAATGGAGAAACATCTATTCAAAAAAATCTAAACTTAAATATCATTTGAACCTCATCTCCCTCCCCCCACCTCTCCCAATAGCTCAGTGTGATGGGAGCTACACTCTGGGCAAGTGCAGTCAAGAGGATGGGGCTCCCCCTCCCACCACCTCCCAGTCTAGGGCTATGGCTTCATGCAGGCCACTGGCATCTCTCATTCCCTCCACCCCTTCACTCCCAGCTCCATGTTACAGAAGCTTTATTCAAGGCAGATACAGCCTAGAGGACTGCAGCTCCCTTTCCTATCCAGTCCCCATTCATAGGGCAGAAGCTCTACTCCAGACACAACAAGTCAAGAATCCTGAATCCTGAGCATCCATGACTCAGCTTGCTTCTAGGATGGAGGTCTCATGCCAGGAAGGATAAGCTAGGAGAACCAGGAGCTACCATCCCTGTCCAGAGTCCTGCTTTCAGGGGTGTCACATCAGGGGAAGCAAGTCATTGTCTCACCCCCAGCTCTGAATATTACACAGGCTCTTCTCAGGAAGAGGCAGGCCATAAGAACAGAGATCGCTGCAGCTTTCTGTAGGAAACCAGCTGTTTTTGGAACAAAGCATGCAGAAGATCGTGCCTGTGAGTGTTTTTACAAACAGTGGAGACCTTAATGGTGAGCAGCTAAGAGTTGCTGGTAGCTCTATAATTCTTTTAGCAACAAGCTTAATGTTTATTAAATTTTATTAAATCTGAATGGATTAAATATCCAATAAAAAGGCAGAGATTGCCATACCAGATTTAAAAAACAAGATTCAACAATATTCTTTCAGGACTTCCCTGGTGATGCAGTGGTTAAGAATCCACCTGCCAATGCAGGGGACACGCGTTCGAGCCTCGGTCCGGGAAGAACCCACGTGCTGCGGAGCAACTAAGCCCATGTGCCACACTACTGAGCCTGCACTCTAGAGCCTGCAAGCCACAACTACTGAAGCCCGCATGCCACAACTGCTGAAGCCCATGCACCTAGAGCCCGTGCTCCACAATAAGAGAAGCCACCACAATGAGAAGCCCGTGCACCACAACGAAGAGTAGCCCCCGCTCACTGCAACTAGGGAAGCCCACGTGCAGCAACGAAAACCCAAGGCAGCCAAATAAATAAATAAATTTATTTAGAAGAAAATAATATTCTCTCTATAAGAGATACACTTTAGATTCAAAAATACAAATAAGTTCAAAGTAAAATGAGGTAAAAAGATATATATATCCTGCAAACAGCAACCATAAGAGCTGGAGTGGATAAACTAATATCAGAAAGTAGATTTTAAAAATGTTACCAGATATAAAGAGGAACATTTTATAATTGTCCTTTAGGTATCAATATCTAGATTGGAAAGGAAGAAGTAAAGCTATATCTATTTGAAGATGCCATGATTTTGTATATAGAAAATCCTAAGGAATCAACTAAAAATCTGTTAGTACTAATAAACAAGTTTAGCATGATACAAGGATACAAGATCAATATTCAAAAATTGTTGCTGAATACAAGATCAATATACAAAAATTAATTATATTTCTATACACTAGCAATAAATAATCCAAGAATAAAATTAAGAGAACAATTTCATTTATAATAGCACCAAAATCAATAAAATACTTAGGAAAAAATTTATCAAAATAAGCTTAAGACTTGTATGCTAAAAACTGTAAAATACTGTTAAAAGAAATTGAAGATATAAACAAATGGGAAGACATACCATGTTTATTAATTGGAAGGTTTAATATCATTAAGATGGCAATATTCCCCAAATTGATATACACATTCAATTAAATGCCCATCAAAATTCAAGCTTGTTTTCAGAAATTGACACATTTTCCTAAAATTCACATGGAAATAGAAGGGACCCAGAATAGCCAAAACAATCTCAAAAAAGAATAGTAATGTTATAGGACTCACACTTCCCAATTTGAATACTTACCACATAGCTACAGTAATTAGGTGTGGTACTGACATAGAATGGACATATAGATCAATGGCAAAAATTGAAAGTCCAGAAATAAATTCTTACATTTGTGGTCCATCGGTTTTTCAATAAGGTGCCAAGACAAATCAATGGTGAAAGAATAGGGTTTTTTTTTCAACCAACAGTAGTGGGACAATGGGATCTCCACACGCAAAAGAATGAAATTGTAGTCCTTTCTTACACTATACACAAAAAGTAACTGAAAATGAATCATAAACCTAAATCTAGGAGCTAAAACTATAACACTCTTAGAAGAAAGCATAGGAGTAAATCTTCATGACCTTGGTTTAGTCAGTGATTTCTTAGATATGATACCAAAAGCAAAAGCAACAAAGGAGAAACAAGAGTATCTGGACTTCATCAAAATTAAAAACTTTTGTGCTTCAAAGAGCATTATCAATAAAGTGAAAAGACAACTCGAAAAATGAGAGAAAATATTTTCTGAACATATATCTGATAAGGGAATTGTAGCCAGAGTATATAAAGAACTCTTGCAACCCATTAGTAAAAGATGAATAACTTAAAAAAAAAAAGATGAATAACTCAATATTTTAAATGGGTAAAGAACTGAATAGACATTTCTTCAAAGAAGCTATACAAATGGGGACTTCCCTAGTGGCGCAATGGTTAAGAATCCGCCTGCCAATGCAGGGGAAACGGGTTCAAGCCCTGGTTTGGGAAGATCCCACATGCCGTGGAGCAACTAAGCCCGAGCACCACAACCACTGAGCCTGCCCTCTAGAGCCTGCGAGCCACAACTACTGAGCCCGCATGCCACAACTCCTGAAGTCCGCATGCCTAGAGCCCATGCTCCACAACAAAAGAAGCCACCACAAAGAGAAGCCCATGCACCACAACGAAGAGTAGCCCCTGCTCGCCACAACTAGAGAAATCCCGAGAACAGCAACAAAGACCCAATGCAGCCAAAAATAAAATTAAATCTTTAAAAAAAAGAAGATATACAAATGGCCAGTAATCACATAAAAAGATGCTCAATATCATTAGTCATTAGAGAAATACAAATCAAAACCCCAAGCAGATAGCACTTCATACTCACTAGATGGCTATAATAAAAAAGACAATAACAAGTGTTGGCGAGGATGTGGAGAAACTGGAACACTTACACACTGCTGGTGGGACTGTATGATGCTACAGCCACTTTGGAAAACTTTTTGGCAGCTCCTCAAAATATTAAACGTACAGTTACCATAGGACCCAGCATTTCCACTCCTAGGTAAAGGCATTAAAACATACATCCTCACAAAAACTTGTGTGTGTATGACTGTTAATAGGAGCATTACTCACAATAACCAAAAGGTGAAAGCAACCCAATGTCCATCAGTTGATGAACGGACAAATAAAATGTGGCATATCCGCACAAAGGAATAGTATTTGGACTATAAAAAGGAATGAATTCTGATACATACTACAGCATGCACGAATCTGGAAAACATTAGGCTAAATGATGTCAGTGACAATGACAACATATTGTGTGATTTTATTGATATGAAATGGCCAGAAAAGGCAAATTTATAAAGACAGATAGTAGATGAGTCCTTGCCTAGGGTTGGGGGTAGGGGTAATTGGAAGTGACTGCTAATGAGTATAGGGTTTCTTTTAGGGATTGACAAAAATCTTGTAAAATTAGACTGTGGTGATGGATGCACAAGTCTGTGAATGTACAAAAAAGCTTTGAATTGTATACTTTGAATGGGCAGATTTATGGTATTTGAATTCTACCACAATTCAATACAGTACCATATTGAAAAATCAATATCAAAAAAGCTGTTTTAAAAAACAGTTGGGGCAGTTAATCTTACTGCTTCATGGGCTCTTGAATTTCCAATCCTACACAATCAGAAATATGCTGCTACTCACAAAGCACTGTCTGTATTTCATGAGAGCTGTGTGGACATCCAAGAGGCAGTCTGTGCAGGCAAGTGGTGAATGCATCACGTGTGTGAAGCTTCTACAGAGATGAGTGCAGAATAGTAACTAAAATGTCCCCAGACATTCATTTTGAAGATAAGATAGAAGACTTTGAAATGTAAGACAAAACCCACTCCATGCGGACGGTATTCTAAATTTAGCTGTAGTATTAAGCCAGCATGTCAGGCAAAAGCTCCTGGGCTGGCACCTTTGGTTTTCACTGCACTTCTCTCTAGACAGACGGGTTTGGACTCATAACTATGAGTTTCCTTTTACTAGTACATTATTCATAAGGTTTAAGTAGCACCTTCTGACACAGTTTTCCCCCAGACGCTGAGAAGTTCCTTCAAGTTCTATTATAATTTGAATCTATAAGTTCCTCCTCCTAAGTGAACCGCTGAAATGACAAGTCCCAGTGAGATCATTCTTCATCCTCCCTGTCCTGCAGATGTACCTGTGTCTTTAGATAATCGTCAGCCAAGATAACGGGAAAGTGGAAGATTCAAAGCTGGCACAAATTAAGGGTCCGCAAGAACAACTTCCAGCATGACTGTCAAGAGGGAGAATCTTGGCCCCATGAGTCTTTGGTCCACTGACTTTCTCTTGGGGGCAAGGAAGAGAGAAGGTGAAGAAGATTCTGGCTATTATTGGGTTGTTACGTGTAAGCATATTTGGGATAAAGAAAGGAAATGAGAATTTCCAGAGCAACTGCTCCAAGTGCTTGGTGCATCCACATGGGTTACAGAAGTTAATCCACAAAATAATCTTTGAGAGAGGTATCAGCAAACCCAGATTTCTAGAAGGAGAAACCAAATCCCAGCAAAGGGAAATCATTTGCTTGAGGCCATGTTGGAACTTGATCCTTACCTCATCCCACTCAAGCCCTCTGCTGGGGTGATTCTGTGGTCACATGGGCCAGTGGCCACTGACCAGAGTGATGGGGATTGGGTTTGGGTCAACCCTAAGGCTATCATTTTTGAGGGGAAGCAAATATTGGAGACTTTGTTGACTCCAAAATCTCTGGCTGAAAAAGAGAGAAAACAGATACAGTCTATTCATTATAGGTACACTGAATATTTATCAGCAGGTAAAGTCTTTCTGGAATCATTTAAAATATTCATTTATTCAAATTATCAAATAATTGTCTTTCTCTTTAAACGAATATTGGGAATTTTGTATACCTATAAGGAGAGGTAAATAGATACCCTCCACTGTCAGCCAGCAAGCGATAAAGCATGCCATTATGAAAAAGAAAGAGCAAAATTTGGATGTTATCCAAAGTAAGAATGTTGGACTTTTTGCCCAAAGTAGAAAGGCAACACAGACTTTTAAAGTAACAGTAAATGAAGCTCCCAAAGCTGGAATACTAGAAACAACCTCCAGTAATTGGCTAACCCTGCAGCTGTGTGTCACGGTGGGTGCAAGCCTGGGGCCCAGGGCTGGGTTTTTTGCTCTCTGTTCTCATTGAAAGGTGGGAACGTGATCAAAGGATGCAGAGAAACTGAGATTCAGTGCCTTGCGCTTTGTATCAGCCGTCTGGTCCCGTACAAAAGCATTTTGATGTATTTTTTAAAAGAAGCCAAATTTCCACGCCTCACAACAAGATCTGAAAATAGCGCACATGCTAACATATTCAACAATTTCACTTTCAGATCAAAGTTCAGCCATCCCAGGTCATCTTTAAGATGTGGAGGTAGGCCATCTGCCTGCAGAAACATCAACAGCGGGACCCATCCACACTGTGCCAGCATTTCCTAAACTGCCTTCTGCACACCTCTCGAAAAACAACGATATTCTCAGGACCGTGGGTCAGTAAACACTGAAAAAACTTTGCTGGGGGGAATGCAGTGATGAACCCGGATGAATCCATCCTAGGAAAAGCCAGCATAGAGGCTGGCAGATTTCAACAGCAAGTACAAGAAACATTAGCCCCAAACCAGTTTTCAGGAAACAGACCTGACCAGTAGGGGCTCAGTCAACCAGCGGAAGGCCAAACAGCAGTTCAGAGGATGACTCCAGGCCCAGAATAGGGGGCGGAAATCTGAGATGGCAACGTATTCAGTTCTTCTGCAACGCTAATGCCAGTCAGAGGCTGAAACATAACGTGCACAAGGATCTTAGGAGAAAATTCAGGCTTGTGGGGAAGATCACTGTGATACACTGGTCAGGGCCATCAGGGGAAATGCTTGCTCAGTGCAGCCAAAAATTGCAAAAAATTCTAGCATTTGCAGAGACCTGGGTGGACCTAGAGATTGTCATACAGAGGGAAGTTAAGTCAGAAAGAGAAAAACAAGTATCGTATAATATCGCTTATATGGGGAATCTAGAAAAATGGTACAGATGAACTTATTTGCAAAGCAGAAATAGTCACAGATGTAGAGAACAAACTTACGGTTACCAAGGGGGGAAGGGTGGGAGGGACGAATTGGGAGATTGGGATTGACATATATACACTACTATGTATGTATAAAATGGATAACTAATGAGAACCTACTCTACAGTACAGTAGGTTCTACTCAGTGATCTGCGGTGACCTAAAGGGGAAGAAAATCTTAAAAAGAGGGGATATATGTATACGTATAACTGATTCACTTTGCTGTACAGCAGCAACTAACACAACATTGTAAAGCAACTAGACTCCAATAAAAATTAATAATAAAAAATTTAAAAATAAAGTAATACATGCACGTGGTTTAAAAATTGGTATTAAAAAGAAGGACCTTCTCCTTCTCCACCCCTACCCACACCCTATAAATAACTGCTGGTGACAAGCTCTTACATACCCTTTCAGATGCTGTGTGTGCACACACACTTGTGTATATCCATCCATCCTTTTCTTTACACAGATCAGATCATGCAGTACCTACCAATCTGTACCTTGCTTTTTTTACCTGATAACATATCTCTGAGTTCTTTGTATATCATATTACCATCCCACCTCCTTCTTCATTCTTTGTAACAATCACATAGTATTCCATTATATGGATTAACTACTTTTTATTTAACCAATCTCCCCCGTTAGATGCTGAAGTATTTACAGTATGTTTCTATGATAAGCAATACTATCCTTAAATGTTCATTTCTGCTCTTCTACATAAGGTACAGTCTATCTTTAAGTACATTTCCAGAAGAGAAGTTTCTGGGACAAAGGGAGTGGGCATGAACAATTTTTTTTTTTTCCCTGCGGTACGCGGGCCTCTCACTGTTGTGGCCTCTCCCGTTGCAGAGCACAGGCTCCAGACGCGCAGGCCCAGCGGCCGTGGCTCACGGGCCCAGCCGCTCCGCGGCATGTGGGATCTTCCCGGACCGGGGCACGAACCCATGTCCCCTGCATCGGCAGGCGGACTCTCAACCACTGCGCCCCCAGGGAAGCCCTGGCATGAACAATTTTGATACACATTGAGAATGACGAGGCTACTGAAGTAACAATAATAATGGCTATTAAATTCAAACAGAAAATATTATTTATCCCTAAACACAAAATAGCACTTAGGACAACCACAGGGAAAAGGAAAGTGTTCATTTCACTCCCGGCCCAGAGAACCACTATTTGCTGGTCCCCTCCTCACAAGTGCTTCGCCTCACCAGGTCCAGCATGGGCCCGTCCACACTTGCTAATAGAGAATTTCGGCTTTTCTCTGAAAGCCCCTGCAATCTCTTCTGGTGTGATGGCTACACCTGGCATTAGACCATCTAGGTTTTGACCCTAGAGAGATCCACCTGTCACAGCTAGAATAGGGTTCAGCAACCATTTTTTGTAAGGACCAGTTACTCAGTATTTTTCATTTTGCTGGCCATATGGTTTCTGTTGCAACTACTCAGCTCTGCCATAGTAAGAAAGCAGCTGAACGAATGGGCTTAGCTGTGATCCCGCAAAACTTTCTCTCTAAAAACAGGCAGTGAGCCAGATGTGGCCACCAGTTTAGAGAACTGGAAGATGATTATTGGCTATTTGCCGATGAGACAGTTTTGCCATCGCAAGCTGGGGGGTCCTTAAGAAACAACTAGCCCTACAGTCGAATGATTTATGCAAAGAAACCTTAAGAGCAGTTATTCTAAATCACTGTTTTTATAACAAGTCTCTAAATCCAACTCCATGCCCAAAGCGTCACAAAGGAGCACCAACCCTGAGTACCCTTAGCAAATACAAGGCCGATGTCGAACAAGTTTGGGAAACACTGCATACTATATTCACCTCCCCAAGAGAGTCCTACTAGGCATGGGACAGCAAACTATTGGTTTGAGAAGTACTGCAGTAAAGAAAACTGCTTACTGAGTTTTCCTAAGTTACTTGGGCATCGAATCCATTTTTTGCAGAGTATAGCATTCTGGGACACACCTTTCACAAATGCCTGGTTGGATGATGACCAAGATCACGTTCATCTCAATCCTTTATGTATAGCCAGTAGGGCTCCAAAGGGCTGCCTTGAACAAGCCCTTGCATTTCCAGCAGGTGAGGGCAGAGATTTTCAACCTGTTTAGAAGTGGCTCCAAGTTGTGAATGATCTACATCATTTCCTCAGAAGGACCAGCAGTGGGTAATTCCCCCAGCCTTTCTTGTGAGCAGAGGGAGGACACCAGAGCAGAAGGCTTCCACGGGCTGGGGTATGTCTGAGAGTTTGGACACTAAATGAATACGACTGAAGTTGAAAGTTTTAATAGCAAAAGGTTCATGGGCCTCTTGACCTATTCAAGACCACAGCAGGATGCTGTTAAGGATAAGGCAGGCCAGAGTTGAGGTGTGACCTCACTCCTCTAACTGATAGGACAACACCAAGCTCCAGCTAAAGAGGGAAGGGGCTCCTGCGGGGGTAGGAGGCATTCTTCTCAAAGAAACAAAAATGCAGGGATCCATGAGCAGAGAAACTTTCTGACACTGGTCAGAATTAAGATACAAAGCTTTTATGTAAGTCTTTCCATCTTTTGCCTCATTGGAGAAAAGATGTAGAGTTACCATTTCATCATTTATTCAATCAACAGTTTTTATGGAGAATCTCCTATGTGCCAGGTACTTCCTAGAGCTGAGGATACAGCAGTGAACAACCAAAGTTTCTGCCCTTAAGAAGCTTACATTCCACAGGAGGGAGAAAGACAGTATCCATGGAAACAAAAAAGTAAGGAGTAAGGGCCTGGGATAGTCTCCTGGCTTAAGTCATTGCTGTTATGAAGGCTCGTTCAGTCCATCTGTTCTTTTCTAGTGGGGAATCTATCACCTCCCCGGCAGCCTGCTCTTCAGCTCAATACAATAGAATTAGATATGGATTTATTTTTATTCACTCTCTTCAGGTTGTGCTTCTGACTCAGAATCTGTGTCTTTCATCAATTCTGGAACACTTTTAAGCAATATTTCTTTTATTATTTCCTCCCCTCACTTCTCTGTATTGACTATTTCTGGTGTACCACTCAAACGTTAGTGTAAATTTCTCACTTGTTCCTACATGTTTCCTAATCCCGCTTATGTATTTTCCATGTCTTTGTCTCCATGTGATGTATTAGGTATAATATCTTCAGGTAGAACTTCTCATTTACTAATTTTCTCTTTGGTTGTATCTAATCAATTTAACTGATCTTTTGAGTTTCTATCTGCTAATTTTTAGTGTTCCTGGTCATTTCTGCTAACCTCTTATTCCTCAGTCATTGTTTTCATACCCTCTTTTGTTTATTTAGATATTTCATTTTCCACACCTGGTAACATCTGCAGTCTTTGCAGGTCTGACACTATTGTTTATCACTTTGGCCAGTCAGTTCATTATGGCTTATTTCCTCATGTGCTACATGAGTTTAGACTGTGGGTCCATGTTCCTTTGAACATTAGCTCTGGAAATCTAAGTTTAATGTGTTTTCTCCAGAGAAGATTTCAGATTGGTTTCCAGGGCCTGGGGGGTATTCTCAATTTAAGATGACCTTAAACCAAATCAGGATTACAGTTATGGGAACTCTATCCCTGGACTCCATTTGGGTTTTCTGGCCCCTCCATCATATTCAAGGTCAAGACAGGAAATATCCTTATCATTCCCACCTTTTATCCTGGTTTTACTTTTCATTGACAATGTCACCCTACTGGGTCCCAGGTTTATCCACAATTCTCAACCCAACTCCTGATCTTGTGTCAGCCCTGGGTTTTGTAGCCCATCCCCCAAGCACAGAGCCTGGGAAAACTGGGATTAGCAGACGTCCCCAGGACACTGTCAGTTTCCATTTACACTATTTCCCTGGAGAGAAGGTTCCTTACCACTTCATCTCACTTTATCTGTCAGTTTAGTGAAGCATTTTTTTTTTAAAAAAAAAAGGAGAGATGCTTTTTACATTTCATCCAGCATCGCTAGATGCTCACTATTTCCGGGAAGGGCTACTTGAAGTTTCTCTTCTTTTTTTTTTAAACATTTTTATTGGAGTATAATTGCTTTACAATGGTGTGTTAGTTTCTGCTGTATAACAAAGTGAATCAGCTATATGTATACATATATCCCCATATCCCCTCCCTCCCTTTTGCGTCTCCCGCCCTCCCTCCCTATCCCACCCCTCTAGGTGGTCACAAAGCACCGAGCTGATCTCCCTGTGCCATGCGGCTGCTTCCCACTAGCTATTTTACACTTGGTAGCGTATATATGTCAATGCTACTCTCCCACTTCGTCATCCCAGCTTACCCTTCCCCCTCCCCGTTTCTTGTCTACTCTGCACCCAAACAGAATTTGTTTTCAAAAGAGAACACACAACCTATAAAGAAGGGTTCACAAGGTCTGAGTATTAGCTCTTATTTGGCCACCCGCTAGGGTGGACTGGCTGGCTGGCTGCCTGTTTATATAAACAGTGTTGTATTGAAGCCAGCCGTGCTCATTTATTGGTGGATTATCTGCAACTACTCTTGATCTACAACAGCAGAGCTGAGTAGTTGTGACAGAGACCACATGGCCTTCAAAGTCTAAAATATTAACCATCTGGCCCTTTGCAGAAAAGTCTACCAACCCTTGAACTCAAAAGTGCCTGGAAAGAAAACACTTCCTCTGTCGCATATTTATTTTCCCAACCTGTGAAACAGGCATGTCGGTCATTTCTGCTGCTCTCCTCTCCCTTAGCCATGAAGGATAAGCATGAAGAAGGTTATTGGTAAACATTTTTGAGAATCCAAGTTGAAATTCTTTGTAAAAACCTAGGTCCTTTATTGTTTTGTTTAAAGCAGAAGCTCACGAAAGACTCGTGAGTTTCAGAAAGCATGAGGATTATTTTAAATTTTGACATAAGAGATGGGTGACATTCAGAATGAGCTTTGGTTTGAAATTTTGAGAATTAATCCAAAAAGTGCTCCTGTCTGGCTAGCCTCCTGATTTTCCCACAGCCAACCTTGGAGTGCCTGGGAGTGCTTGGCGCAAACTCCAGATCACGGGCAGGGAAGACATGCTCAAGAAGGATTACTGCAGCAGAGGGAAGCAGCAATCTCCCCAGACAGGCATCACACAAGACAGGAGCAAAGTCACTGCCACCAGTGGGTAAGACACCAACAGGCATCCCTCCCGTCCCGTCTTCACTGTCCCAGTGGCCAGTCTAATCCCAGTGGGCCTTTCTGGCCTCTAATGTTTTAGCAAAGGAATGTGCAGCATCAGTGAGAGCAGAGGGTCTGACCTTTGTCAAGGAGAGATAACATGGTAACCTTTACTGCCTGTCATGACCCAAGTGCTGTGGGGAGTTACGTGTAGGAAAAGGAAATCCCATGTGTTTGTGAGCTGCGTCGACTTAGTGGTTATGATCAAAGGGTTAAGTTCTGTCTGTTTTCAGCTAGATCTACAGCATTTGAACAAACAGCAACCGAACAAAAACCCATTTGCACGGATCCTGTAGAAGTGTGATTTCTTATTAGACCAACAGAAAAATGGACAGAAGTCATAGATCTCTCTAGAAACATCTAAAAAGCCAGCACGTGAATCCCCGCAAAAGCGTGGGCTAATGCTAGTGATCCCAGAGCCGCTAAGGAGGCCGGTGCAGCTGGCAGCGAGATGCAGAGATGCCCAGCTCCCTGGAGAGTGGAGGGTAAGCAGAAGCCAGCTGAGGGCTAACCTTGAGAAGTTCCTAAGCAGCCAGTTTTACCCTCTGTGTACTGGACAGCTATGTGGTCTTGGAGAGGCAGGCACAGCAAGACAGCCACGCCCAGGGCAGGAGTATCCCTCTGCCACAAACAACCAAACCCACCCGATCGATCGGTTTTTCTTTCGTTTACTTAACTGTCACCTATTGAGCGCCTCCGGGGGTTCTGTACTGTAGGAGACAGTGGGGGGGTGTCACTGCAGGCACAGCCTGGGGGGGGGTCCCTGCTTTCAGAGGGAGTGCAGGTGCCTGCCATGGGAGCATCAGGGGGGGCACTAAGCTGAGAGTTTCCGAATGACTCCGGCCTTCCCGTCTCAGTGTAATTATCACTATATACAATTCGTATTTTAATTCACATTTTTCTTATTTATCTTTTTTCTGTTTCCTCCAAGAGTATCAGCTCCACGAGGCAGGGATTTTCGTCTGTCTTGCTCACTGCTGTATCCCCAGCACCAAGAACAGGGCTTGGCAAATGAATGGACCCAAAAAATGCTTCTAGAGGCTTGTCATCCATTCCGACTTGTTTGTGCCACCGTCTCCAAGTCATCAGCATGCTGCACGGTGAGACCAGATGCCACCACCAGCACTGGGGGCCCACGGGGCTCAGCCTGAACTCCTGGGTGCAGAGCCCCCTCGGTCTGCTGGAAAGCTCCCCGGCAGCCCGTGAACCACAGCACAGGGGTCCTTGGCAGATTGGAGGGAGAAGCTGTACACGGTAGAGCCTCCCCCTGAAACTGACAGAGTCCGGCTCCTGGCCGCACCTGACCACTGCTGCCCCACCTGCTCCCTCCCTCCCAGAGGGTTCCCCTGCCTTGGCAGGAAGCACCCCAGCTCTTTCTGCCCCAACCCGAAGGCCCAGCACCTCAGCTCCCCTCGGAGGTGGCCCCTTTCCATCACAGAGGATGTGTCCCACCCTTCGGACTTTGTGAGAGACATCTGTAAAAGTGCCCCGAGGTCCAACTGAGGAAAGAGGAACGGACATAAGGATGAGTACAGTCTCCTTGAAAGCAGAGGCACTTCTGATATTCTACAAAACACAGCTGAGTGGGTTTATGCAGGTTCTGGGGCCAGAGGACCCCAGAAACGGTTCTGCTGTTTCTTCCCTGCATGTCCTCAAGCCAGCAACTCACCCACTCTGTGCCCTCATCTCATCTTTCGTAGAGGACAAGAACATCTTTCACAGGCCTCATTTAGGTACCATACAGGTGGAGTTTACTCTCTGCATTTTACCAATGAGGAATCCAAGGCTCAGAGAGGTCAGACAACCTGCCCTATATCACACAGCACCAGGATCAGGGGCAACTCTGCCTGGCCCCTGTGTGGCCACCAGGGCTGGCAGAGCTGGGCCCACTGCAGGATGCAATACCACCTGGGCTGCTAAAAATAAAAAACAGGCTTCCCTTTGGAGGGATAGGAGTGAGGTGGGAGGAAAGGGGGTCCCAGAGAAGAGAAGTAGGAAACACAGCCAGAAACCACACCATCACCTACACACCCGGACCACACACACACCTGCTGGGTCGGTGACTCCTGGGGCCCCGCCCCTCCCCTGCATCTCACACGTCAAAGGTGTAAAGAGCAAGGTTGTCATAGTCTCGTGGCTTGTGGTGACCCGGTTTTCAAAGTTACGTTCTTTTTTCCCCAAAACTGTATTAATAAAGAAAGTACAAGTGTGTTGTGACTCACAGAAACCTGAAATCATGCTCTCTGGGGGCCTTGCCGTGAAAAGAGTCAAGGAAAATATTCTAAAAGGAGACATGTTCAACTGGTTCATTTATGCATGGAGAGCATTCTGTCCCCAGGAAATTGAGCTCACCTCCCAAGTCAGTCTAAGTGTCCTTGTGGGAAGCAGAGCTGTTCCTACTTCTCTTGTCACCGGGGTGCAGACACGACCCCAGCTTGGAGGCCACTGTCAGGCACACAGGCCAAACCGCAGGCTGGGGGCCATACCTGGGCTTAGAGCCGTGATTACACCATGTATGAAATAATGAAGGCAGTTTTCTTCCCGGGAAAGAGCTAATGCAGGACAAGGGGACGAGACCGGCAGAGAACGCAGGAGAGACCTCAGCCGTCTCCCAGCTCACAGCTCTGGGACCCAAAGCACCTGTTTCATAAAAGGCAGATTCCTGGGTCCCACCCCCAGGGAGGCTGATGCAGGGGGTCCAGGGTGGGGCTGGAGACACTCGTGCCAAGAATAAAATCAATAATTCCGTAACACCAGGAACTCAGCACCGCAGCTTTCACCGTCAGCCGTGACCTGCTCACAACACCACGGGGAGGTGGCAACTATAACTTATTAGCATTTTTATTATTACTTTAACACCCCTCCCCCATGCTGACCTGGGAGATCCACAGAGTCGCTTTCAGAAATGTTTGTCTAGGCCTCCCTTCACTTCCTAAGGAGGATGGTAATGGACTTGCTTAAGGTCACGGTCCTGGCGTGCAGGGGATGGGCTCTTGGGGTCTCTTACTCCCCTCTGTTGCTCACTCTGCCTCCCAGAGATGTGATCATTCCCCTCCTGCTGCCTGTTGCACCCTCCAGCGACAGCCCAGCCCCGCCTGGGGAGAGACCAGGGTTGGGGAGGGGGGGCGGGGGAGGTGCATTTTGCAACAAGCATGAAACCAACCACAGAACCAGGCGACTTCTCGTCTTGCCGATGCCTACCAGCCTGGAGCCCACAAATGTCGTGCCCACTCCCCTGCCGAGGGGCAGCCCCTCCCCCCACCACCCCGAAGATTTCTGTGGCTTCCACCGCCTCCTGCTAGCCTTCAGAGCCCACAGGTGGCCTCGGGGGGTCTCCCCCTGCTGCCCTCTTTCCCAAGGCGAGCCCTGCCCACCTGCTCATGTGGGCATCCCCTGACCCTTCTGCTCTGGGGGAGTTTGGTTTTTCTCCCAGCCTCAGAGCCTCGCTCGCCCAGATGCACAGTGCTCCAGGCCTCGGGCTGCCCACCCAGTGTGGTCAGAGCACAGATGGGGCCCTGGGGGCCGCTGGTGCCCCCGGGGTGGATGCCAGCACCACTGGGTCACCCCATGCCCCGTCCTCAGCCTCAAATGCTGGTGAGAGAAAGGGGCTGCATGACCTTCTTCAGGGACATTTCAGAACTTGGGAGGCTGAGTTGTTTTCCCGGTGGGTCTGTCTCCTGTATGTAAATCTGACCTGCTGGACAGATGCAGGCAATGCATTTCAGTGGACTCGGGCTTCGAGGCCAAAGCCCCTCTGGTCCCACCCAGGTGGACACCCCTTCACCCCCTCCCACTGCAGGAGCCAGGGCCACTCCAGGGCAGAGCAGAGGAGCTCAGAGCTTCCTCCAGCCCCGCTCGCCAGCTCTGGAGAGAGGCAGTGGGACCAGTGGTCGAGGGGGCACCTGGGTCAAACCCTGGCCCCCTACTCACCCTCCAGGTACCCTAAGGAGACATGAGGACAATTCTAGGACCTCTGTCAGAGGGGAGAGGCATAAGTAAATAAGACTGAGAGAAGTTTGTAAGAACAGACTCAATAAATGTCCGGCAATGCGGGGCTCCTGGCATCCTGGGGACCCGCACCTGCAATGCTGTTCCCCCAGAGCTGAGTTTGAACACAGGCCCAGGCCCCGAGCTGCAGCCAGACCTCCTAATTCTGCTGCCACTGGACTCCTTGGCCTCAAACTGGGGTTCCCACCCCCCATCACCATCTGAGGGCCCTCCCACTGGCCACCAACAGGACCCTGGGAGAAGTCCACCTCCAGGGGACCTGATGGAGACAGAACAGTTTCACGACAAGAGGTCCCCAAGCTTTGTCACTCTCCACAGGGACTTGAGGCAGCCGGGGTGGGGGGAGACGGTGCACATCTGCTTAGAGTACCAACAGGACTTAATGGCAAGCAATTTAGAACCTTTGTTTTATGTTAAAACAAATGCAGACAGAAGGAGCAAAAGAGAATGCTAGATGGATTTTCACTAGAAAAGTAAAATATATTTTGATCAGGGTTTGTGCAACCTGGTGTCACCCCTCCACTCCCTCCACTCTTTGGTGACATTTCCATGGAATTTCGAGCAAGGGCTAAGGTCACACTCTACAGGAGGCTTGGGGCTTGACCAGCCATCAGTCCCCTCCTTCCGGTCCCCTTCCCATGACAACCACAAGCCCGGGGGTTCCAAAATCCAGGCTAAAGGAAACATCACAGCAGTCACAACCGTTCTAAGGAACTGCACTGCAGGTCTCTGATTGAGCCTTAAAACAGACGGAGCCAGGCCCCTCCCTGCAACCTTCTGGAGCCCAGGGCGGGTGGCAGCAACACGGCACTCTCCTCCAGGCCTGGGAATCTGCAGGCGCCACCCTCCCTTCCTCCATCAACGCGCCCAGGAGCTGGGTACCTCTCCCCGGCCCAGTCTAACCTGGGGCAGCCCAGGTGCCATCCCACAGCACTCTACTGTCCCTGCTCTTGAATCTGAGCAGGGCTCAGGCTTGCTCTGACCCCAAGAATGCAGAGTCAGGGGCTCTGTACCCATTCCAGGCCTATTCCTTCAGAGGCCTGGCAGCTTCCACTTCCTGACTCTTGGACGGGGCCCAGCTGCCAGGAAGTCCAGTGTGGATAACTCAAGGCCAATCTAAGCCTCGGTCAAACTCCCAGACAAATGCAGCTGCATGAGTAACCCCTGACGACAACATTTCCAGACTCCTCACCCACGTTTCACGAGCAGTAATGATTGCTACCGATTTAGGCCCTGAGTTTTGGGGCGATTCGCTATGCAGCAGCAAATAACTGAACACCAGCCCACACGCAGGAAAGGTGGGGAAAGGCAGAGCGAGCACCTGCGGCGGTGGGGGGGTGGGGGGAGACTTCAGAACTTGAGAAAAGAGGAGGGCACAGGTGTCCCCAGAATAGGCAGGAGGCAGGCACCCAAGGGAAGTGTCCCCTCGCTCCCAGGTCACTTTGAATGTTGGTCTCCAGAAACAGTGCCCGAAGCTGGGGTCAGGGGAGACGGCTCAGTGGGCCGTGGGGCCCTGGTCTGTGAGCCCAGGTTAAGTGGGACTGCTGCTTCTGGCTCCCGTGGAGACGGGGCTGCTTCCTTTCTTGACCATCTTAATAACCATGATCTTGACCTTGAATTTGACTTCATCTTAGTACAAATGACCTAAAATCTGTTGTCTTCCTCCACACAGTTAACTGGGAGATTCCTCTTGAGTCATACTCCCAAGTGGTGAGACTACAACAAGGTTTTGAGAAATTGAACCTGCAGTCCCCTGAGATGAACGGCGGTCATGACTTTCTCACTTGTCAGTGCCCCACCGTGCAGGCTTCATGGTGTCTGCCCCTCTGCCGGGCTGGACCAGGGGCTTATTTTGCTGTGCTGTTGCCTACTTCTCTCCAGAAGCCAGACTGCCAGCGAGGTCTATTGGGTGTCATAATACCTTTATTTTATTTATTTTGTAATGACTTTTCGTTAATTTTATTTGTCTGCGTTGGGTCTTCGTTGCTGCACGCGGGCTTTCTCTAGCTGCGGCGAGCAGGGGCTGCTCTTCGTTGCGATGCGCAGGCTTCTCATTGCGGTGGCTTCTCTTGTCGCGGAGCACGGGTTCCAGGTGTGCAGGCTTCAGTAATTGTGGCTTGTGGGTTCAGTAGTTGTGGCGCACGGGCTTAGGTGCTCTGCGGCACGTGGGATCTTCCCAGACCAGGGCTCGAACCCATGCCCCCTGCATTGGCAGGCGGATTCTTTTTTTTTGCGGTACACGGGCCTCTCACTGTTGTGGCCTCTCCCATTGTGGAGCACAGGCTCCGGACGTGCAGGATCAGCGGCCATGGCTCACAGGCCCAGCCGCTCCGCGGCATGTGGGACCTTCCTGGACCGGGGCACGAACCCGTGTCCCCTGCATCGGCAGGCAGACTCTCAACCACTGCATCACCAGGGAAGCCCCTCATAGTCCGTTTATAACAAGAACCTTTTACAACACCTCTGAGACCTTCCCCAGACCACCAAACAAAGCTGGTTCCAAATGGGCTGCTCTAGCTGGGCAAACATCTAGAAGGGTTCTTTCCAACATGTGCTATCTCACTCTAGGAATATGAAGTTTCCTATCAAATCCTGTCCATTGAAGAAGTTCTAACCAGAAGTACAGCTTGATACAATGTTCTCCAACATGTAAGTGACATTAATTTCACATTCTGGGAGGAAATGCAATGAGGTCATTATTATTCTGGCACTCTGAAATGAATCCCACAAGGCATTGAACAGATTTTCCAGCTCTGGGATGATTTAGAGGTGGGTCTGAGGTCCCTCCTGAGCTGGCCTGACCTCTCTCTTGCCCTTCCCCCACTACCATGACCTCATCTGAACCAAAACCTCACCTGTCACGTGACAAGCAGACCTGGTGTCCCCTACACGAGTCCTCCTCCCCGGTATTTCCTAGGGGCCAGGAGAAACCCTACGCTCTGAGACAGGGAGCTGGTTTTGAACAGGGATTACAGAGGAGGCAGAAAGCGCTAAATCTAGGAAAGTTCCAGAGTCTTCCATAAATGGCAGGTGACCACCAGCAGGTACCTGCTCTGCCACCTCGAGCCCAGCAGCAAGGAAGGTTGGCCACCAGGTGCCCAGATGTGGAACATCCCTAAAGATTTGATCATGCCCATGAGGATGATGTTGGCTGCAAATCGGAAGACCTGGGTTCTATTCCTGACCATTCCTGGCATAACTGGAGGCAAAGTAAATGGTTCAGGCTGTTTTTCAAACTTTAACCTGCATCAGAACCACCTGGAAGGTTTGTTAAAACACAGATTAATGCCGTCCTCCACATCTGTGTTCTTGCCACACCTTGATTGTTTAAGATTTGGATTTGTTTCCAGTAGTTAAGAATTGGAAGGTTCCATTAAAAGAAAAATCAGATTTCAGGCTTCCTTAAAAAGCAGGGAGACTGGGCTACACGGGGCCTGCCCGAGCATAGCTGACTACAGTAGCACTGTCTAAAGAACCTCCTGCAAAGACAGAAATGTTCCGTGTCGCCCAACAGGTAGGCACTAGCTCCACGTGGCTACTGAACTCTTGAAAATGGCAGGAATGCTTCAGGAGAACATTCCATGGGGGAGAATCAGCTCTGCAGTCTTCCTCTTCTCAGAAGAAAATCATGGGAACTTCCCTGATTTCCCCCAGGCCCAAGAAGAGCCTGGCCCCGTGGGTTTAAACTGGCTGTGAAGGAAATGAACCAAGTTGTCTGCAGGCGCCCATGAGACCAGTGCACCTGCTACAAGCCCCCTGCCTGAAGGGGCACAGCCAGGCTTTAGATCAGAAAGTTGGGCCCATCTGATGACTGAGGGGTGCCAGGTCGGGGCTGGCAGAGTCTGGGCTAACACAGCAAGGGGCCACATCTGCCCCACAGCCAGGAGGACAGAGGGACCAGTGGCAGCTGAGGGTGGGTAGCACACAGTGGCTTGGGGTGTGGGCTCTGGAGACAGACAGCCTGGGCTTGAATTACTCACGGGTCACTCAGCCTCTCTGTGACTGATGAATGCGGCCTGGGGAAGGTCCGCCCAGGTCAGATGACCAGCGCTGGGCGATGGTGAGAACCAGGGCCCCTCAGAGGGTGACGACAGTGGCCACTGCAGATTAAGGGCCAGGCCCTGCCCTGTTCCCTAAGCACCACTTCAGCCCCAGAATGTAGTGCCACCCCAGGCCAGTGAGAGGAAGGGAGCCCACTACCGATCAGCCATATGCACAGAATAAGCTATTTCATTTACGCCAAGTAAGCGAGACTTCCCACCCATGTTATGGGACCAGTGCACGCCCATTACATGGGTAAGCACGTGCCCCCCGCCTGGCACGCGGGAAGCATCCTGCTTCTTTGCTTGTTTCAGTAAAGTTGCATATCACGCAGGTACAGAGGTGGGGTGAGGGGTGAGGGTTTGCGCACTGCAGGTTAGTTTCTAAAGTGAACAGAAAGACAAAAAATAGTAATAATAATGGTCCACAATCAAAATTGCTCTCGAACTTGTGTTACATCGCTCCTACCTTCTTGGCTTTCAGAAAGTCAAGCGTTAACTTCTGTTCTCTGCATTTCCACTAGGGCCTTCCTCCTCTCGGACAAAAGGAGGCCAAGGGCCAATGTGAACGTGTGGAGGACCGGTGAGAGGTTTTCCACCCCCTCCTCCCCACTCCCCTCCTCCCCTTGGAGTCTCTCAAGATAAATACACCCCTGAAGAGGCACCACTTGAGGTGAGGTGTGACTGGAAGGGCACCCCTAACCCAGGCTCAGGGGATGCATAACTCTGCTGCAGGCACAGGGATACAGCACCTGCCCCCCCAGTGATCCCATCACTCTGGGTTCATCACGTGCTCTATATTTTAAGTCAGACCATCTTCAACTGACCCTCTAAACTAGGCAAAAATGCACCCAGGCATTTTTAAGGGATACAGCAATAGACCAAAGCATACTTTGATTTCCATAGATGCTGATTATTTAGAAAGTCATTTTATTTATTTATTTATTTTTTGCGGTACACGGGCCTCTCACTGTTGTGGCCTCTCCCATTGCGGAGCACAGGCTCCGGACGCGCAGGCTCAGCGCCCATGGCTCACGGGTCCCGCCGCTCCGCGGCACGTGGGATCTTCCTGGACTGGGACACAAACCCGTGTCCCCTGCATCGGCAGGCGGACTCTCAACCACTGCGCCACCAGGGAAGCCCCAGAAAGTCATTTAATTTTATTCTTGATGGAGGATTTCCACTTAAACTGAAGCTTCTGGCTGATGGGGAGGCTCCCCCTACCCAGGGCCAAGAGCAGAGCCTTGCTCGACATAGACCCCAGTGTAACCCAGATTCATGCAGACACACCCCAGCCCACCTGGAAGGGATGTGAGCCATGGACCCAGGTGAGGTGGGCCCCTGGGAGGCAGGCCCTTCTGGAAGGGGAATCTGGAAACATCCGAGCCACAAAGCCGACCCCTGGGCTTCCCCGGTAGCGCAGTGGTTGAGAGTCCGTCTGCCGATGCAGGGGACATGGGTTCGTGCCCCGGTCCGGGAAGATCCCACATGCCGCGGAGCGGCTGGGCCCGTGAGCCATGGCCGCTGAGCCTGCGCGTCCGGAGCCTGTGCTCCGTAACGGGAGAGGCCACAACAGTGAGAGGGCCGCGTACCGCAAAAAAAAAAAAAAAAAAAAAGCCGACCCCTTACCCCTTCACCAGTCCATTGTGGGGAGCTGAAAAACGATGGTCCACTCAAGTGACCCCCACTTGAACAAAAGACAACGCTATTGACTCAGCAAGGCCTCTGGGGTGACAGAAGGCAGAAATGTGGTTTCCTGGAACCTTTCATCACATAATCTGGAAGCCTCTGTGGTTCCAGCCCAGGCCTGAACACTACCAGCAACAACCAGCATTTCCAGAGTTTTCAGTACCCAGCACCCATAGCCATTTCCCAGAGAGCCATTTCCCACCATGAGAGTCAAGATGCCAAGCATTCACAGTGTTGGTGGGCTCCAAGGTAGGGGTGGGAGGCACTGAGTGGAGGAAATGCTCACCATTCTTAGCTGTGTGACCTCAGCCAAGTTGCCTATCCTCTCTGTTGCCTCAGTTACCCCCACTGCAAAGTGGGGCAAGTGGTATCTACCCCCAGAGTTGCTGCAATGATAAAAATAAATGATATGGGGAAAGTGCTTAGAGCATCATCTGGCCAGGGTGAGCGCTCAGTGAATGTTGGCTGCCACCATCACTCTGCCACTTCCATGTCCTTAGATGGTCGTTCCAGAGGGACCACCTTGGGAAACATACCGGCTCTACCTGTATGCGGTGTTGGTAAGAAATTCTAGCAGGAGCAATGGTGAGACAAATGACTAAGACGTGTGCTGGAGAAGAGGATGGAAAACAAAGACCAGGTTAGCCAGTTGTGATGTGAAAACCTACAGAAGCGAGATTCCTTCAAGAAGTCACTGGGTCGATAAAGAAGAACATTCCTGTCAGAGGAAATCAACCCTTTATTTTTCCTGTTGATGGTTGGCTTCTTCTCCCAGTGGGTAGAAGGGGGATCAACCAATTTTGAAGCAGGACTTGGAGCCCCTAGCCCCAGAGAAAAAGCTCCAGTGCCACCAATGACAGTCCCTGGAGGAATCAGGGAAAATGACAAAGCCAGAGAGAGCAACCATAAGAAATCAAGCTTCCAAAATAAGTTTAAATTAGAATCTCCCTCTACGGTGCTCACTGTTCAAGACCAACCCATGTCTGACACCTCAGGCAACCCTTCCTGGAGCACATCTGTGCACATCTTTCTCCCTGACCAGATGAGAGGATGGAATCCCGATCTCAGGCACCACAGGTCCCCAATCGCCCTGCATGTGCTTGGGGCATAGTTTATGCTGAGTGATTAAAGAGACAGGCAAACAGACCTCTGGCCACCTCAACTCAAAGACTGTCACCTCTGCTCGAGCCACCCCAGGCAAGCCCCAGCTCTGCCTCCCGGCCGAGGGGCCTCCCGGACCAGCCCTCCTTGCGGCCCCCTCCATGCGTGGCTCACCCCATGACCACCGCATGACACCCCTGCCACGAGGCCCCACGGCCCGCTGACCACAAATCAGGCCTCACACGCAGCCCTGGGCCCTGTCAACAGACAGCCTGGCTGCCCCTTCTCTCCTGGTGGATCCTTGTTTCTTTAGTTTCTTCTTCTTTTTTTAAATAGTACCTACCACTCTGGGGAGGAAAAAAGATAAAAGGCTGATTTTATTTTATCACTGAAACAGAGTTTCACTTAGATACACTGAAAAATACAATCATTTTCTATCTAGCAAGAAGGGGCAGGTTATCCAATCAATCCTTGCTTAACAAGCACCCTTACTTCTTGCCAGTTCCAATCCTAATTCTTAACAATTTACGCAACTTTTCAGTTTTTGTCTATGTAAGCCTCCCCCATATTGTAGTCCCACTGAACACTACTCAAGTGCTTCTTGCATCTGTGTCTCCTCAGTTTGGCTCAAATAAAACTCTTTTCTATTTCCAAAAAAATAAATAAATAAAGAGGGAGGGGGACAAGTTAAATAAATCTATCACAGGGCAAGTGTCTGCAGTTTAAAATAAGGGAGATCTTTATTTAATGATTTGGAATGATCTCCGGAACGTATTGTTCTGTGGAAAAAACAAGCTGTAGAACAATGTATAGATTGTACTATCACATGTGCAAAAACACACATAAATCACACTATATGTTTCTCTCTCTCTCTACACATACACAGACGTAAATGCATACAAATCATCTGGAAAGACACACGTCAAATTGTTAACAGTGGTGACCTCGAGGAAGGGGCCTGGAACGGGGTGGGAGGGCACAAGGTGGACTCTAAATTTTCTAAGAATGTGCGTCATGTATCACTTTAAAAATACATTTTAAAATGAGTATAATCATCCAGAAATATAGCAAATGCTCATCCCTTCAGTGCCTCTTAGATTGGATTGTTCTCACTGGGCTCAAAATAAAAGGTGAGTCATCACTCCTCTGAAACATCCTTTTCTTCACAGAATTGAGAAACAGGCTTAGTTTCAGAATGTGAAATCAGGCCAGAGTTCAACGATCTAGAAATGCAAAGTTAAGGTAAAGTAAAAATGAAAGGGTCTGAGAGGCGGACCTGAGAGGCAGACTGATCCCCACCCTGCACTCGGTACCATCCTGCTCTGACCCCACGCCAGCTGGGGGACAGGGACCCAGGCAAAGCTGCCCCATTCCTTCCTCCAGCATTTACAACTGGAAACGTACAATTAATTATGTTTTTTCAACAGGCAAACTTTGGGGATGGGGATTCCTATATTTCCAAGCTCCAAGTTTGGGGATGCTGATTCCTATATTTCCAGTTTGTATTAATTTTTCCAGCAACCAGAAATTCTCCTGAGGGCCCTGAATTTAGGAGTCTTTTCAGAGGCAGGGAAAAACAGAAATCATCCACCATACAGAAATCTTTAAGAAACAAAAACCGTGAGTCAGCAGAACGGGAAGACAACTGGCCTTGCACGCCCCAACTGCCCAGGGTCCCCGTCTGCACATCCACGCACTTGCTGGACAACCAGGTACCTGATCAGAGCACTTGCTGGCCACGAGGCTACAGTGAGACACCAGCCCCGGGAACCTGGGCACAGGGCTGCTCAGGATGAAACTGGCAACGTCCACCCAAGCCCAGAGCTCCGATCAGTGAGCCAGCTTGTCCTCCAGGCCCAGGACCAAGAACCAAGCTATATCACAGTCAGGGAAAGTGTGATGAACTCCACAGAGCCGCACTGGAAGGGAGAGATACTCAGCCTGGGAAACACAGCAATGGTTAAATCCCAGAGGCAAACATTGGCAGGGCTCTCTCTTTGGGAGACGGTCCCAGCTACGGGGACCAAGCATTTGTCCCCCTTGAGAAGGTTATTCCCACATAGGGAAAAGAGCCTCCTATTCCCTCAGCTGAAGGGCACTTCTGAATATCCCATAACTCAGAAAGCCTGAAATTAACCTCCCAAGGACATGTCAACAGGGATGGAATGTTCCAGTGGATCTGCCTTTGGTCTTTTGGACCACTGGAGAGCTGAATTTCTTGCTAGGGAATAATGAACAGCTTTGGGTCCCTGTGAGCTTGGTTAAACGTGAGTCTGCCCTTGAGAGCTGAAGGCCTCCTTGTAAGGTTCAGTTCTGGGGATACCTCCTCTTCCTCCGTGGGAACTGGGAAAACCTTTCCTGTCACCCATCAGACCTCTCCCGCACGCCCTAGAGAAAGTCATTCAACAGAAAATATTCTTCCCATTCTCATTGTGGGAGATGCTCTGAGAAAGGACAGATTTGACCAAGGTCACCTAAGCAGTTAGCGACAGGAGTCAGGAGGGGGACGCGGTTTTTTGGATCTCAAAGTGCTTGGTGAAAGGGCTGCCATTTTGGTGCAGAGTCAAGGGATGTACTGGGGCTTTCTCTACGAGCAGCGTCACTTCCCCAGCCCAGTGAAGGGAGCTGAGTTCTTCTGACTTGTCCTCCCTAGTGGAGAAGAAGTAGAAGAAGAGGGAGGAATAGCAGAAACAGGAGAAGATCTAGGTTAGGTGCGCCCCCAAAGAGATACGTCCACAAGTCACACAAGTTGTGAAGCTAGCATCGCATGGAATGACACCTAGACTGGCTTTTATTTCTACTCAAGGGGCACAACTGTCTGGTTCTTAAAGGTTGCTCATTACAGTGAAATCGAAGGCAAAACAAAAGGCCTAAACGTATATCTGCCCCCCACATACAGACAAGCACACCCACATAAGGTGCAGGGTTTCTGGGTGAGAACCCTGGGGCCATCCATGCTGGACGCACGGCCGCAGGCATCTTGATCCTCACGAGGGGGACAAGTGTCCTCATCTGTCTCAGAATCGGTAACCTTGGGCTTTGGTTCTGCCCTGTCACCAATGAGCTGGGAGGCTCAGAGAAAATCCCTTCATCTTCTAGGCCTCTGTTTCTTCTCTGTTTTTTATTGTTTTGTTCTGAATATAAACCCAATGCACATTCAGTGTAGAATACGTGGAGAGCCCAGAAAAAAATCAAGAGGAAATAATCATTGATAATTTCATTGCCAAAAAGCAAGCACTGTTCATATTTGGACAAATTTCTCTCCAGTCTTATTTGATGCATATTGACACAGCTTTAACCTCTGGGAAGGTAACTAGAGTGCACTGCACATACAACTCACCATCAAGCTTTTCATTTATTTTATTTTTTTTTAACATCTCTATTGGAATGTAATTGCTTTACAGTGGTGTGTCAGTTTCTGCTGTATAACAAAGTGAATCAGCTATACATATACATATATCCGCATATCTCCTCCCTCTTGCGTCTCCCTCCTACCCTCCCTATGCCACCCCTCTAGGTGGTCACAAAGCATCAAGCTGATCTCCCTGTGCTATGCGGCTGCTTCCCACTAGCTATCTATTTTACGTTTGGTAGTGTATATATGTACATGCCACTCTCTCACTTTGTCCCAGCTTATCCTTCCCCCTCCCCGTGTCCTCAAGTCCATTCTCTACGTCTGCGCCTTTATTCTTGTCCTGCCCTAGGTTCTTCAGAACCAATTTTTTTTTTTTAGATTCCATATATATGTGTTAGCATACGGCATTTGTTTTTCTCTTTCTGACTTACTTCACTCTGTATGACAGACTCTAGGTCCATGCACCTCACTACAAATAGTTCAGTTTCGTTTCTTTTATGGCTGCATAATATTCCATTGCATATATGTGCCACATCTTCTTTATCCATTCATGTATCGATGGACACTTAGGTTGCTTCCATGTACTGGCTATTGTAAGTAGAGCTGCAATGAACATTTTGGTTACATGACTCTTTTTGAATTATGGTTTTCTCAGGGTATATGCCCAGTAGTGGGATTGCTGGGTCATATGGTAGTTCTATTTTTAGTGTTTTAAGGAACCTCCATACTGTTCTCCATAGTGGCTGTACCAATTCACATTCCCACCAGCACTGCAAGAGTGTTCCCTTTTCTCCACACCCTCTCCAGCATTGATTGTTTCTAGATTTTTTGATGATGGCCATTCTGACTGGTGTGAGATGATATCTCATTGTAGTTTTGATTTGCATTTCTCTAATGATTAATGATGTTGAGCATTCTTTCATGTGTTTGTTGGCAGTCTGTATATCTTCTTTGGAGAAATATCTATTAAGGTCTTCTGCCCATTTTTGGATTGGGTTGTTTGTTTTTTTGATATTGAGCTGCATGAGCTGCTTGTAAATTTTGGAGAGTAATCCTTTGTCAGTTGCTTCATTCGCAAATATTTTCTCCCATTCTGAGGGTTGTCTTTTGGTCTTGTTTATGGTTTCCTTTGCTGTGCAGAAGCTTTTAAGTTTCATTCAGTCCCATTTGTTTATTTTTGTTTTTATTTCCATTTCTCTAGGAGGTGGGTCAAAAAGGATCTTGCTGTGATTTATGTCATAGAGTGTTCTGCCTATATTTTCCTCTAAGAGTTTGATAGTGTCTGGCCTTACATCGACGTCTTTAATCCATTCTGAGTTTCTTTTTGTGTATGGTGTTACGAGTGTTCTAATTTCATTCTTTTACATGTAGCTGTCCAGTTTTCCCAGTTATTTGGGAAAGGCTGTCTTTTGAAGAGGCTTATTGAAGAGGCTGTCTTTTCTCCATTGTATGTTCTTGCCTCCTTTATCAAAAATAAGGTGACCATATGTGCATGGGTTTATCTCTGGGCTTTCTATCCTGTTCCATTGATCTATATTTCTGTTTTTGTGCCAGTACCATACTGTCTTGATTACTGTAGATTTGTAGCTTTTTATTTTAACCCAATATTATATTGTGAGCATTCTTCCGTGTTATTAAAAACTCTGCCTAAGCATTACTTTCACGCCCATATAATATTCCAGTATAGGAATGCAACATAATTCAGTTAACCTGCTCCCCTTATTATGTTGTTTCCAGTTTTGTAAATCCTGAATAATGGAGAGAAACCTTTTTGTGGCATGAACTGATTTCTGCATCTTGGATTATTTTATGAGGATTGATTTTCAAGGTTCTTGTTACATGTTTACATTTCAGATTCTCTGGAGGGATCAGAACATATGAAAGATTTGCAGCCTCAAATGCCAACTGGGGTTAGTCATGGTAATGAGTACAGTTAGCTGGATGGAAGAAGAAAAAGAAAGAAAACAGCTAGTGAGCGTGAGTCCCCTGAGGATGGCCGCTGCTACAAGGCTCCAGCTGGTGGTTGCCATGTGGGATAGGGGCCAGGGTGCTGCTGGGCTACCCAGTTTTCCAAAGAAGCTGAACACCCAGAATTTCTCCTGATGCGTCAGTATTGGCAACAGAGGTCTCCTTGCCCTCCCAGGCTGGCCAGCAGCCGACCACAGCATCTCCACAGGGGCCAACTGTTTCCTGGGAGCCTGGGGGGTTCCACTCGGCCCTGAGCAAGCACCTCGTTTCCATCAGGTGCTGGAGTCAATGCCAAGGGGTGAGTCATGAGAGCCACACATAGGGTTCTGTAGTTTGCACTCATTTTAAAACTTTGTCCTTCCTTCTTTCTGGGCATCCCCCTCCCTGCATCTGGGGAAAACCTTAGCCCCAGCCTCAAAGTCTCAGCCAGAGCTGGGGAAGCAGCTGTTTCAAATGCCCATTTCAGAAGCAGAACCAAAGAGGCTCCCTTTTTGCCCTCCTTGTCTATCATTCTGGCCCTCCCATCTCCAGAAATCAGGCGAAAGTCCTGTCCGAATGAAACCCCAGGGTTCCAGGGCAGAGCCTGCTCTTCCAACAGAGCAAGTGGCCAAGCCCTTCAGGTCTGCTGAGGCCAGCCTAGAAAGCCCAGGAGGGCCGCGTGTGTCCCCGAGCAGGTGTGTGTGACACACAAGGGCTCTCCGGCCTCCAAGGCCTCGCCATTCTCAATGGGCCACATCGCAGCTCTGCCAGCAATCCCGGACATGCCTCCAGAACAGAGAGAGAAGAAAATGATTCTGAGAACCCAAATCCCCTTTCACAAAGCCCGGGGAGGTGCCTTTTATGCCTCTGCCATCTGTCATCACAAAATTCACAACAGCTCCCGAGTCTCACGACATGGCCATTTCTGCAGGGGTCACCCGGAGCAGTTGAGACGCCCTGACAGCCAAACAATGTGCAGCAAGGTGAAGACCGGTGAGAAAATCCTGCTAAACAAACACCGAGGGGTCAACGGCTCAGAGAGCAAGATCCACTTAAACCCACTAATTGGAAATAATTCCAAGTGTTTCAGGCATTACGTAGTGACAATAAGGTGCAAACACGGGATTAGTGACCTCCAAAAGACAGAGAGCTTTTGTTCCATCTTTGCCAGAGCAGAAGTTCCCCCTGTTTTGAAATTCCTATCAACTACCCTGTGCGAATTTCAACGTTTACAATTTAATAACGTAACCAGGGTTAGATTTTGAGTCTCCCCCGTTCCAGGTCAAGTAGCAGAATGTATGCAAGGAAGGGGGAAGGAGGGACAGGGAATCAATAAAGCGTCGAAAGTAACCAGGGAGGCGTTTCATCCTGGTCTTTCCCAGAGGTCAGCTAAGCAAACGGACGCCTTAAATTGCTGTCCCAACGGGAAGAAGTCACACGCATTTCCAGAGGTTTGAGTTTTGGTGGTGGTTGTTTTTAAGTCAGTCTTGCCAATCTGTATTTGCCAAGGACCTTAGCCCTAGACGAAGGTTTCCTGGTTTTGTTTTTGTTTGTTGTCTTAAGACGCTGTAGAATTTCACTGAGCTTTGTAAGCAACCAAAAAGAAAGCAGACGGTTTCTGAAAATGCCTTATGAGCCCGGAACCTGGTTTTTTGGAGGCATGAACATTTTGCAAAACTTGATATTGAAACAAACCCATTTCCAAAACAAAACAAAATACCTTGTTACCTCTAGAAACCCTTTTAGAATTTACGGTCGACTTTGGTTCAATAGAGCTATTCTCATTTCCAGAATCACTCCCACCTGGGAGCATAGGGGAACCTGTGGCTAAAGTGGGACACTTTAATCAACCAGCTCTATATGTTGTCCCCAAGATGCAGATAAGCCCGGCTGCCACTTCCTAGGCACTCTATGCCAGGCTCTCTGAGAAGTGCTTGCTGTGCACAGAATCACCCAGCTATGGAGTGGAGGAGCCAGACTTGAACCCAAGTCTGTCTGTCTGTCTGTTTGTCTCTCCAAAGCTCCTGGTCTCTACAATGCAGAGCTGTGTGGAGCTCTAGCCAGAGAGGAAGGCTCTTAGGTATGCCCAGCATTCTACCTTCTGCACCAAGATCCATGATCTTGAGTTAAGTACACACCATGAACCAGCTGGGGACAGCAGGCCATGTCTAAGCCCAGCCCAGGCCAACTTGTTACATCTTACTCAGGCTCAGAGTGACCACTCTGAAAGGGCCTGAATGACCAAGGTGATGGAAGACACCCCAGCCTCCTACCACAGCGGAGGTGATGAGGGACCTGCCCGAGGTCTTTACGCAAGATTACAAAATGGCTCTCCAGGTGACAATCTCACACATACACACACAAGTGGAAAGCTTGCTGTAGTGGATAAAAGAACAGAGATGCAAAATCGCACCTAGGAAGCAAGAAGAGGAAAGTGGGTTGGGGGCTATGCAGGTTGCGTGAGCTGAGTTGAGGTTATTGGAACATCCTTGCGGCTGAAGAAAGGTTTCCCAAGGATTCCAGAAGCTGCCTCCTCTCTTCCGTCTTTGGTGAGATGGAGGGTGCCTGGGGAGACCTAGCGTGGTCCCAAGGGTCAGGTGCATCCCTCAGATGCAAACACCTTGGCCTGTGTTCCCCTTGGGTGCGAAGCACCTGGCGAGCATACACTCCCCAGCAAATAAGAAATCGGTCCAGCCATCCAACCCTCCTGTTTGCAGAGCACCCTAAACTGAGACTCCACAAGTTGGAACGGCAATCAGGTTTCACCTTTGGCCAAGCCCTTGGCCACGGGACGCATCAGAGGTCAGTGGCAGCTGCATTTCAAACTCCGGGGCGCCCAGTGGTTCCCCCCCCCTCCTTCCCCCAGGTGCACTCCTGCCAGAGGCCACCCCAGTGAGTCTCCCTTTCACAGCGTCCTGATGAATAGATTGTCTGTGTTTTCTTTTGCCTTCTTTTTAATGGCCTGCACCATGCTCCAGCAACCCAGCTGTGCGTGTCAAATAAAATGTATTGGGGTCAGATGGATTCTCACATAGCACCAAAATGCACAGCATGCCAAGCAAAGGGCACCCAACCACAACATGCACATTCTAGAAAGCTCCGCAAAGAAGACTGTAACTGCTCCAAGAGCCATCCGGGCTACCAAAATACTAAGCCAAATGGCATCATCTCATGTCATTAGTCCATTCTCTCTTTCTTTCTTTTGTCTTTCTTTTTTTTTAGATTTTTCAAATATAGTTATGCAAAAGATTTCTGTCTTTTAACCTCGCTGTGCAAACACTAACATTTCACTAAACCCAGGTAGATAAAATCAGCTCAGGTTGAGTATACCCTGAGCGCGGAGCTATAACTGATTCAGCTTTGCAAGTTGACCTTTAATTGTCCTGCAGAAATGAGAAGCAGATTTAGAGAAATGGTGAATTGCTCTTTATGTTATATACAAAATACTGCCCCGCATAAAGCATGTGAGCTCTCGTCAAAAGAGCCAAGGTTTGCAAACCAAAGGAAAATCAGAAGGCAGCCTTCCTGTTTCACACACACGGAGGAAGAGGGGTCTTTTAAAACTGTAAGAGAACAGGTGGGCTCAAGAAATGCAGAAAAGGGTACATGGAAATAGACTCTTACTGCCACGGTGATATTTGAAAGAAAAAACAAAAAAACACGTGTCTTTTGTTCCATAACTAAATGAGATAAGCTAAAGTCATAAGTAAAGTACATGAGTCTACAGCCCAGCCCAGAGTCAACTTGTTACATCTGACTTTCTGTTCTGGTTAAAAACATCTCTTTCTTTAGCCTGCTGGTGAATACGCCCTCACAGCTGAGGACAGATGTGGCTCGCAATGCCTAGGGAAACAAACGCCAAACAGCAGACCGCTACCAAGGGCTCCCGCACCTGCAGGTGACATCACCCGACTCTATCTCACCCCAGAAATCTATTAACATGAAGAAACAGGTGTCATCAGACCAAAACCCACTCTTAGAAAGCATTCACCTCATCCGCCGGAGAGTGGAAATGACAAATGAGATGCTGAACTTCCACTCACCTTCCATGTCTGACTAGGGGGGCAGGGAGGACCCCTCCCCCCAACCACCCCCCATCCTCCCAGGACACCTGTTCCCTAACATCCCAAGGACTCCAGATGCAGCCAGAACAAAAGCTTGGGAGAAAACACTGATCCCTGGATACTGCATGTTCCTTTGTTTCAGGGAATTTAGTCTTTTCTCTTTAGCAAAATGTAGTTAATCCCGGGTCAGTCTTCACTAATCTCTTTGTCCCTGAAACAGCTTTTCTCTTTGGCTGAGTGACCAGGCATATAGAATGCATTCAATATATAGACAGAGCACATAAAAAATGATATACCTGGGATTCCTCTTAAAATACTCCAGCAGGAGAGGAAGGGCAGGATAGAGATGAACTAAAATTGTCAAAATGTTGGTAACTGTAGAAACCAGATGAGTAATTGAGAATCCCCTATTGCTATATCCCTTGTGTTTGAAATCTGCCATAATAAAAATATGTTTTAAGTATGTAGTAACATTCCCAGTTGTTGGTCCAACTCCTCTTCTCTCCCTCCTTAGTAATAAATCCCAATAATGTTCATGTAATCCACCCTCCTCCATGGAGCCACTATGCTTCACTAAACCAATTACCCTTTTCAGTGATGGCCTTAGGAATGGACAGATGGTTTATCTGGCCAATGAGAGATGAGGGGAAGTTTCTTGAAGGATCTCTGGGGGTAAAATGTTTCCATGCTGCTACAAAGTGACATATAGACATTCTTCTGCAAAATTCTGTTGTATGTGCATGTGACCGCAAGAACCTCAGCAGCCATTCTGTGACCATGAGGGAGTCGGCCAAAGACAAAACCAATATGCTGAGGGTTGCAGAGAGGGAAGATCAAAGCAACACTGGTCCTTGAGGATGTCACCGAGCTACTGAAATAACCACCCTGAAACTGCCTGACGTCAGGAATCATTAAGTGAGAAAACAACCCACTTACCACTTAAAACAGTTCAGCCAGGGCTTCCTGTTACTCATAGCTAAAGGCATCCTGCTTGATACAAAATAACTGTTCAGTGAAACAAGGCAAGAATGGATGAAGATGAGTCTGATGCAGAGAGAGAATTATCAGATAGTCTTAGCAACATCATTTGAGTCTTAGCAAAGTCAGTACAGTTGTTATTCTAAGCAAGAGTTGAGATTTACATTGTACATCTCCTTAGCACACAGGGTCTTCTTATTTCACAGCACATTCCGTCCTCCAAATCCGCAGGCTCCACACTGGGGATTCAACCAACCACAGATCAAAAATATTTGAAAAAATAATTCCAGAAAGTTCCAAAAAGCAAAACTTGAATTTGGTGCACACTGGGAGATATTTACATAGCATTTACATCGAATACAGGAGATGTGCATAGGTTATATGCAAACACTGTTTTTACATAGAGGACTTGAGCATCCTTGGATTTTAGTATCCCAAGGGGGTCCTGGAACTAATCCTCTGCGGATACAGAGGGATGACTGTAGTTTATATCTTTGACAATCAATCATGTGTATCTTGTATCTTCTCCTATAAAGTTGCTCTTTGACTTGTTTGGAGCATCTTCTCAAATGGTATTTGTATTTACAGCTATGCCCAGGTTAATGGGGCTCCTAATATACTGAAAAGAGCCTGGTCTTTATTAAGTGGCTGTGTGGCCTTGGACAAATTCCCCAACCTCTCTGAGCATTAACATCCTTCACTATGAAACTGAATCAGTAATACTCATCTTAGGGGCTAAGTGACTTAAATGGGGAAGCCTGCAGCATCTAAAGCACAGCACGCTGCCATTTCACCCACATCAAGACTGTTTTTAGCCATAATTCATAAAGAGTCACGTACCACAGTGTTCATCGCAGCACTATTTACAATAGCCAGGACATGAAAGCAACCTAAGTGTCCATCAACAGATGAATGGATAAAGAAGATGTGGCACATACATACAATGGAATATTACTCAGCCATAAAAAGAAACGAAATTGAGTTATTTGTAGTGAAGTGGATGGACCTAGAGTCTGTCATACAGAGTGAAGTAAGTCAGAAAGAGAAAAACAAATACCATATGCTAACACACATATATGGAATCTAAAAAAAAAAGAAAAAAATGGTTCTGAAGAACCTAGGGGCAGGACAGGAATAAAGACGCAGACGTAGAGAATGGACTTGAGGACACGGGGAGAGGGAAGTGTAAGATGGGACGAAGTGAGAGAGTGGCGTGGACATATATACACTACCAAATGTCAAATAGATAGCTAGTGGGAAGCAGCCGCATAACACAGGGAGATCAGCTCGGTGCTTTGTGACCACCTAGAGGGGTGGGATAGGGAGGGTGGGAGGGAGGGAGACACAGGAGGGAAGAGATATGGGGATATATGTATATGTATAGCTGATTCACTTTGTTATACAGCAGAAACTAACACACCATTGTAAAGCAATTATACTCCAATAAAGATGTTAAAAAAAACAACAACTGTTTTTAAGGTCAAGGTTAACTGTTGGCAACTGGGAGAATCACTGCTTTTTTCTTTTACCCTTGCTTTCAGGTATACAAAGAAAAGTAACGAGTATAAAAGAAGAAACAACAGAATTTCCCTTTTTATAAGCAGACTTGTCCCTAACACCTAACATTTCTTTTTGTTTCCCCACCTACTAGAATCACAGAGGACGTGTGATTAAAAAGAAGATCCTAAAAGGTTTCAGTTCAGACCAAACAGGCCCCTTGTGGTCAGTCAACTATCTCAACTGGGAGAGAGTTTCTTGGAGCACAGGTTGGTAGCTCCCCCCAGCCCCCCACTCCTGGCCCCAAGTCCTGCATCAGTGTGAGAGATGGGCGGCGGGGTGTGCAGGGAGGGGGACCGGCTGAGCAGAGCAGTGGTCTTTGAACTCTTAACCCTGCACCAGACAGACAGGGGCCACTGCTCCCTCCCTTTCTCAAGGGATGAAATGAAAACTCAGAAAATCCTGGTCCCTCCTGCATCACTTCACAAAGAGCAACCGCTCTCCTGGGGTTGAGCGGGCTTTTCAGACCCCTGACTCATGCACAGCCCTCAACAGCTTCCGTCATATCAACACACCACCTGAAGTCTCCTTAACATACTTCCACAGATTGACTCCGTTTTCACTTAAGTAGATTTATTCTAAGAGGAAATCTTCCATCAGCATGGCCTGCCCTTCCAGCCCGAGCATCATGTAATTGCTCTCCCACTGGACGGTAGCGCCTGCCAGTGGCCAGCAAACAAACAAATACCCCTCCCTGGGGGCTGGGGCTGGATCAAGGCTGTGAGCCACGTGCCTCATGCCCAGGAGCCCCCAGAGACTTTGGGAAACACATCTTCTGTTGGAGTCTGGGGCTTGAGTTGGGACCCCCAGGACCACATGGTGTAGAACCGTCACGTGCTGCCTCCTTCGTGAAGATGCAGTAAGCCTCTGCCTGGACCATCCCTACAGACAGGAGGGAGTCTGGGAGTTGCATCAGTAACACTAATCATATCCTCCACCCGCCTCTGCCTGCTGATCTCTTCTTTCTCTCCCAGAAGTTGCCTCCAGCCCACCTTATGGAGCCTGGCATGGCCTACTGCCCACATCCACCCACCCACCACACACACACACACACACACACACACACACACACACACACACACACTCAGTACCTCAAACACTTCCTTTTTCACCCTAATGGTACTGTATTTGCACCAGACTCACCAGAGGCTGATACGGTGTGCTTTTACCTTATTTGGTCATGCTAGATACTCAGCATTTATTTACTGGTTGAATGAACAAACAAATGAATCTACATCCAACTGGATTTTTTTAATGTTCTGGATTTTATTTCTTTTTCTTTTTCAGATTTTAAAAAGGAGGGAAGGTTGGAGAGAGGGATATTCGAAATAGGACAGTTGAGGTAAAATAATCAATTACCTTCCAGCTACCTGTCACACCCCGTGGATTATTAACAGGGCAGGACCCTCCCGTGTATCTCCAATGAGAACCACACTAGGAATGGCAGAGGGCTGGCTCCGAGGGCGACAGTGAGTCTAACTGTTGATGTGTGCTTCTACAGCGTTGCACAGACAACCATAAATGGATTCGAGGTGATCTACCATTTACGATGAGGCTAACGTTCCCTCCCACCCATGAGTACGATTCATTGGAAAGCTGATTTAATTTCTACATGTAAACAAAAAAGCAAAGAGATAAAACAGAGCAAAAAGACTTTCAGGGAATATTAGACAGTATTTTGTCAACACAAAAGCCAACATAGCATGTGAGCCTCTTAATAACAGATTTGATTCAGTCTCCACTACTAAGCACGTGATGCCTGCCAGCCCTGAAGATGGAAAGAATAAATACTGCACCGACCTTGAGAAGCTCTCGGTCTAGGGCAGGATTTCTCCATCTTGGAACTATTTACATTTGGGGCCAGACAGTTCTTTGTGGTGAGAGGCTGTCCCATGCATTGTGGGATGGTCGGCTGCATCCCTTGCCACAGATGCCAGAAGTACCCCACTCCTTTATTGGGACAACCAAAAATATCACCATTTGTCCCTGGGAGGCAAAATCACCCCAGTTTAAAACCACTGGTCTTGGGATGTAAATAAATAACCAAAAGATGTGCCTCAAAGCACGAGGCCAGCACCGATGGCAACCCAACTTGCTCTCTGGAGCAGGGATGCCGTGGACATCGGGGGACAGCTACACATGGGGACACGAAGCTCCTTCTGTGCCTCTGAGCACCCGCTCTCCACCTCCACCCACCGTGGGCTCCAAGGAGATGGAGACTGTCTTGTGGAACAGACGAGCGGCTGTGAACAGCAGTCACATCTACCTTATAAAAAACCGCAGAGGGTAGACTTACATATTCACTTCTCTGCATGGCACTTGACGCTCTACCAACCTAAGCAGGAAGTATAATCTAAGCGATAAGACACCTCAGGAAAACAAAAAAGAGCTGCCTCGGCACAATTCCTCTTGCAATGGGCCCGCAGAGGATGGCACGCGTGCTGCCCCCTTCAGGAGGAACTCCAGGTCCCCCACAGGCCCGTTCCTCTGTGTAATTTAGAGTCTGCAGAAGGTTCCTGATGTCTCGGCAGTTTGAGCCGCAGAGGAAGCCAAAACGTCATTCATAAGCAGCAGCTACCTATAAACAAGGCACCTTGCTGACTAAAAGGCGATAAACCTAGAACTTTCTGTGGCTAGCATCACTGTCTCAGGATTACCTCTTGCCATTACATTAAAACTGTACATTAAAACTTGAGAAACACCCTTCAGGACGAGGGCGCGTAGAACCTACAGCCCAGCTTGCAGGTCGAGTCATAGAGAAACCTTCAGTGGTCCAGGCCCCCCAACGCATCAGCCTGAACCCCTGGGTCCTCTCTCACTTAAGGGACACACTAGCAGGGCCTTGGCAAACTCTCCTCCCATAAAATGGGTGATGCACGCTCACTGTCACGTGATCTGCTGGACCGGGGTGATACGGCACCTGTCCAGGGAATACACCAAGGACCCTGCACCTCCCCTCATCCAGCGGGACTGTCATAAGCTCTGGCCTGCACAGTGGCCCCGAGATGGCAGAGAGGCTGTTCGTCTAAGTACGATGAGGATCCCGCCGATCCTCTTCGCGCAGGCTCGTTTCTCTGTGCAGAGGGCACCCCGTTCACTGGGTGCCCGGTGCCCTGCCCCCTGCCCGGCGCGATCAACCGAGTGGGAGTTGGGGTGACACCTGCCACACTCGCCTGGGTGGCCAGGGCGGAACACAGAGCTGCTTTCTCACCACTTTCTCACTGGTGAGAGCTAGAAACAGCTGCACCCCCTTCCCCGGGTCTCCAGAGAGAGGCCAGCCGACCGATGAGTTTTCCAGATGGATGAGATGAGCAGTGCCTCTAGGAACGTGACCTCGGGCACCTGCACCAGGGCCTCCACTCTCCCCACGGAGGGGGGCCAGCCCAGCCCAGCCCGGCTTCCTACAGGCTCAGGGGACCCCAGACTGGAGAACAGGTGCTGGCAGCCCCTCCAGCACTCCCCGCCCTGGCAGCAGCCTCGTGGGTGAAGAATAAGGTCAAACCCAATTGCCTCCTGCTGAACCAATCCACTGAAATGGCCTCACTCTACCCAGCACCTTTCGGTCCAAGAAGTCCACGGGTGACAACAGTCCCGACCACACCTGTGAACCGGCTTCAAGATATCAGCCAGTTAAACTGTGCGAGGTTACACGTGTCAACCGTCTTCACTGAAGATGACTGAGTGAGCGAAACTAGGGAACTGGACACACAAAACACCTCCTAATTCCGTATGCTGAAGCCCTGAGACCGTATCCCAAAGCACCTGGACACAGGACTGTCCACGTGGCCTCAGACTCGGTGGTCTCAGTGCAGAGGGGCCCGGGCTCTCCCTGACCTCAGCTCTCTTTACGTCATGTTTACTGAGGAATAACTCAATTGCAGTGAAATGCACCCCTCCTAGGTGCTACAGTTCTACCAAAATTTAGAATAAGTCTACCATGCCCCCCCAAATCCCTCATGCCGCTTTCTCAACCCACCCCCAAGCCTGGCAACCACGGACCTGTTATCTTCCCTATGGCTCTCCCTTTTCCAGGATGTCAGACAAATGGAATCATATGGCACGTGCTTCTGAGGCTGGCTATTCACTTAGCACGATGCCTTTTTACTGCTGAGTACATTTCATCGTGCAGATGTGCCAGGGAAATGTGGGATGTGGAAGTCTGTTTATCCAACTTCCCAGGTGAAGGACCGTAAAGATTATTTTCCTTTTGGGGCTACCGTGAATAGAGCTGCTGTGGACATTTGCATACAAGTCTTGGTGTGGGTGAATGTTTTCATTTCTCTTGGGTAAGTACAATCTGGGAGTGGAGTCACTGGGTGGGGTACAGTAAGGTAATGGTTAAAATTACAAGAAACGGACTTCCCTGGTGGCACAGTGGTTAAGAATCTGCCTGCCAGTGCAGGGGACATGGGTTCAAGCCCTGGTCCGGGAAGATCCCACATGCTGGGGATCAACTAAGCCTGTGCACCACAACTACTGAGCCTGCGCTCTAGAGCCTGTGAGCCACAATTACTGAAGCCCGCGCACCTAGAGCCTGTGCTCCGCAACAAGAGAAGCCACCGTAATGAGAAGCCTGCTCACTGCAAGGAAGAGTAGACCCCGCTCGCTGCTGCAACCAGAGAAAGCCCATGCACAGCAACTAAGACCCAACACAGCCATCACTCAATCAATCAATCAATCAAAATAAAATTACAAGAAACTACTGAAGTGTTTTCCAAAGTGGCCGCACCATTTTGCCTTCCCACCAGCAAAAGGAGTGAGAGTTCCGGTTACTCCATGGCCTACCACCTTCCTATCGACAGTGTTTGTGAGTTTTGTGTTTTATTGCTGTGTTTCATTGGGGGTTTTTTTAAGCCACTCTGATCTGTGTGTAATGGTATCTCATTGTGGTCTTAATTTGCATTTCCTTAACGACTAATGATGTTGCACATCTCTTCATGGGCTGATGGGCCATCTGTAGCTCTTCTTTGGTCAAGTATCAGTTCAAGATTTTTTGCTCATTTATTCAATTGCTTTCCTGTCAAAGGGTTGTGAGAGTTCCACACGTATTCTGGATACAAGTCCTTTATCAGATACGTGTTTTGAAATAATTTTCTTCTGGTTTTTTGTCTTTTAGTTTTTTAGCAGTGGTTTTTCAAAGAGCAGATGTTTTTAACTTTGATAAAATCCATTTTACCAACTTTTATAGTTTATGCTTTTTGTGTCTGAAGCAATCTTTGCCTGGCCCAAGGTCACAAAGATTTTCTGCGATGTTTTATTCTATAAAGTTTTCGGGATTTTTTGCTCTTACTTTAGGCCCATGACCCATGTTTGTTCATTGTTACACATATTGTAAGGGATGGGTTGAGGCTTTGGGGTTTGATTATCCTTTCTCTGATGGGTTTCCTTGGCACTTTTGTTGAAAATCAATCGATCATTTACGTGTGGTTCTACTCGTGGACGCTATTCTGTTCCATTGACCTGTATATCTGTCTTTCACCAATACCACGCTATCTTGATTACTGTTGTTTTAGAGTGTACGTTCTGAAGTCAGGAGGTGTAAGTCTTCCAACTCTGCTCCTTTTCAAAGCTGCTTTGGCTATTCCAGCTCTTTTGCCTTTATATATAAATTTTTGAATGATCTTGTCATTTTTTAAATTAGCTTATCATTATACAAAACATTTATGTTTCTACATTTTCATTTGATTTGTATTGAATCTCTAGATCAATTTGAGTTGGGTGCCTTATCTTTTTGAAAGTAGAAGAGTGGTTACCTTTCAGAGATATTATAAAAGGAAGACCAACCAGTTCCTCCCAGACCTACCCATGCAGAATGGCTTTGCCAAATGGCCTTGGCTCGAAGGGCTGAGCTGTGGAGTTCACATGTTCTTATGTGGAGGGGCACGTGTTGGGGGGAATAAGAAGGCAGTCTGCCTCTCCAACCTGCTACCTGAGACAGAAAGGAAAAGACACAAAAAGGAAAAGACCTGGAAATTAGCCCTGAGACCTACAACAGAAAGGAATATGGTTCCTGGATAAATTGTTGAAAAGGAGGTGACATCTGAGGGGCCACTGGAGGGTGAGTAGGAGTACACTAATGCAGAAGAGAGGAGGAAAGTTAAGTCTTCAAAGGAAAATGCCAGAGCAAGGGGTAAAGGAGGCAGGAAGCTCAGGGCTGCAAAATGGGAGGAGACAGAGGTTGGGCATGAGGTCTGGAAGCCCATGCTAAGGGTCAGAACGCTGTTCTCTACATATGGAAGCCCACGGAAACTCCTGAGTGGGAGGGGCATGATCAGATCTGTGTTTGAGAAAGATCCCCTTGGTGGCAGGCAAAAGATTTCCCTAGAGGCCATCTTGTGGAGGTGACAACAGGTATGTGATGAGCAGGCTTGACTGGGGAAATGGCCAGGATCCTGGACGAGAAGGTCCCTAGAAAACAAAGCCACCAACTTGATACCAGACAAGAGATCAAAAGGGGATGAAGAATCAAAAAATGGGCAGAAGACCTAAATAGACATTTCTCCAAGAATACATACAGATGGCCAACAGGCACATGAAAAGATGCTCAGCATCGCTGATTAGTAGAGAAATGCAAGTCAAAACTACAATAAGGTATCATCACCTCACACCAGTCAGAATGGCCATCAACGAAAAGTCTACAAATAATAAATGCTGGAGAGGGTATGGAGAAAAGGGAACCCTCCTGCACTGTTGGTGGGAATGTAAATTGGTGCAGCCACTATGGAAAACAGTATGGAGGTTCCTCAAAAAACTAAAACTTACCATATGATCCAACAATCCCACTCCTGGGCATATACTCAGAAAAAACAAAATCTCTAATTTGAAAAGATACATGCACCCCAATGTTCATAGCAGCACTATTTACAATAGGCCAGACATGGAAGCAACCTATGTGTCCACTGACGGATGGATAAAGAAGATGTGGTGTGTATACTCAATGGAATATTACTTAATCATAAAAAAGAAATAATGCCATTTGCACCAACATGGATGGATCTAAACATTATCATACCAAATGAAGTAAATCAGACAGAGAAGGACAAATATCATATGATATCACTTATATGTGGAATCCAAAAAACTGATACAAATGAACTTATTTACAAAACAGAACCGGACTCACAGACATACAAAACAAATTTATGGTTACCAAAGGGCAAAGGGGGTGGGGGAGGGCAAAGCGGGTAGGAGTTTGGGATTAGCAGATACAAAATACTATATATAAAATAGATAAACAACAAGGAGCTACTGTATACCACAGGGAACTATATTCAATGTCTCGGAATAACCTATAATGGAAAAGAACCTGAACAAGAATATATATATATATATTCTGGTGTACAGTCACTTTGCTGTACACAAGAAACTAACACAACATTGTAAATCAACCATACTTCAATTTTTAAACAGGGGTGGCGGAGGGGATGGAGAGGCACATCCATGTACCCTTTAGTCCCCTGGACCCTGAAAAGCACCTACTACTCACCAGGCATATCCACAGCCCCATACCGACCTCTGCTGTACAACCTCCGCCCCCAAGGTCCTCACTAAGAGGATCTAACTCAGACACGCTGTGAACATTCATATTCTGCTCTTTGGAGGGCAAACTTTTGCATTAAGGTTATCTAAAAAACACAACCTTCCAAAAGATGGCTTTGCTTTTAAGATTATACCATTGGGGTTGAATAAATTTCTTGGCAACCCTGCATATAAATCTGGTTGGAGCCTCATTGTGAAGTCTGAAAAACAGACAGATGGAACAGTCGGCCAGAGAACCCCAGTGACAGAAACAACTACTCCCTGGAAGGGGAAAAAAGGCCAGAATGGCATCTTTGTTTATTTTTACAGACTTTGGAGAACAACAGTCTCCACAAGCTGTCTCCACAAGATCAAACCAGCTCCAAATGGGAGTCGCTAGGTGTTTGAAATCAACGTCCAATAGGCCTGATGGCCCTGTTTCTTGTCTTTTCCTCCCTTTGTATCTTAAGATGACAATTTCATTTGCTCATTGATGCAGCCTGTCCATTCAATAAATATTCTGCTTCATCTAGGAACTTCAAACTCTGCTCCTAATCTAAACCAGAACACAAAAGTACACGACCCCTTCACTTCCTGCTGGGCCCTCTTGGGCTCCTTCAGAAACCAATACCTGAAGGCAGTCTCAGAATGACCTAAAATCAGGGGGTCTGCCTTTTCGGTGTAAGGCCACACCCGCCTTAGTCCAGCTCAGGGCTGATCAAGCTATCAACTCGCCCACTTCCCTGGACTAATCACATGCAAGCTCCCCCATTCTCCCTTCCCCTTGCCAGCCCTCAGAGGACCTCAAAACCTTTCAGGGGATTGGTACATGTAGCTCCAATATTAGGTTTAGAGCACAGGCCTGAATAGGGTACTGATTCTATCCAAGAAACTGACAGAAAGAAATCAGTTGTGAGAATGATTTACCTTTAGCCTTCATCTAAAAGTCAAAACTCTGCGGCTTTCCATTTAACTATAACAAGCCAAATGGAAACTTCCCTTCCTTCCTCATTTACTTTTTTAAACTGAAGCATAGTTGATTTACAACGTCATGTTAGTTTCTGGTGCACAGCAAAGTGATTCGTGTGTGTGTGTGTGTGCCTGTGTGTGTATATATATATTCGTCTTCATGTTCTTTTCCATTATGGTTTATCACAGGATATTGAATATAGTTCCCTGTGCTATATAGTAGGACCGTGTGTTTATCTGTTTTATATATAATAGTTTGTATCTGCTAAGCCCAAACTCCTAATTTATTCCTCCCACACCCCCTTTTCCCTTTGGTAACCACAAGTCTGTCCTCTATGTCTGTGAGTCTGTTTCTGCTTTGTAAATAAGTTCATCTGTGTCGTATTTTAGATTCCACACACAAGTGAAATATCATATGGTATTTGCCTTTCTCTGTCTGACTGACTTCACTTAGTACAATCGTCTCTAGGTCCATCCGTCCTTCCTCATTTATTAGGAAAGGACAACTGACAAAAACAAAAAAACAGAGCAAAGTAATTCTGTCGGGGGCCACTTTGCTGCTCCCACACCTTGCTTTCATGAGCCTTTCTTCGAAATATGGTCATAAGTGCCACATGCAAAAATTCCCCACTGTTGTTGCATGCGAGCTCTCCACCGTATCGGAGAATGAGAGCCGGAGCTGAGCTGATCCCTCCTGAGCCCGGTTCATCCTGGCCCAGGGGTTCCCACCAGGAGGGAGCAGGCTTCCTCGGGCTGCTGCCCTGTGACAGGCAGGAAGAACATCTAAACTCTCTTTCAATCTTGTAGAAAAAGAAAAAACAAAACACCCACACAGTGGGGAACAATTTCCCCGCTGGGCGGGTAGTGGGGCCTCTAGAGCTGTTACCTGCAAAGGGCACTTCTGGGGGTTACCCAGCCGTCACCACTGTGTGGATTCCACCCGAAAACCTCAAGCCAAACAGTGGGGTATGAACATCAAGGGACAATTTTCCACTCTGAAAAGTGACTTGACTTTACGAAAATAAATTAAAATGCCACGACAATAAATGAAACGCGTGCAGGACTTGCTGCCAAACACGTGGTTGGTCACGGTAGATGCTCTTCCTTGCTTGGTACATCTATACGTTGGGAATATGACTACGTCATTCTCCACTTCCTGGCCCCTCAGCCCCCTATCCGACACCACGTCACACACACACACGCACACGCACACACACATACACACAGAGGCATGCACGCACTCCTGTATCACACGCATAGGTCTGGAGTAACAGGTGTAGCAGGATTTAGAGGCTGAACCATCATGCCTGGGGCAGGAGTGGGGATGGCTGGGGTGTGCACGTGTTAGTGAGGAGGTGGGGGGTAGGGGGCGGGGCGGGGACTGGTCCTAACTCTGAGCACTGTTCACTGTAGTTCATTGTAACAAGGGAAATTTGATAGCTGAGGCACCAACGCAGATGCACAAAAACAAAACCGGGCATCCTTCGAGCCGTAAACTCCTTTCTTGCCACACAAGAGCTCTGCCCCACAGGTCTGCAGCAGCCTGAGAGGTGCTGCCTGCTAGCAGCGTTATCGTATTTTATAGGCTCCTTCCCCTCCCCCCCACACTCGTGTCCCTTAAGGCCACCGAGTCTGTCCCTCTTCGTAGGTGAGTCCATCCTCCCAATACTGGCCTCTTGGAGCCACATCTGCCTCTTCGCTCCCCTTCATCTCACCCCCACCTACTGAAGGAGTCTGCTGGGCTTTCTCCACCACCTCGCTTGGCCCCAGCCCTGCTGTTATAATTCTGGAAACAGACCTGGTGATTAGAACCAAAAGTCCCGAACTGTGTTTCCAAAAACATCCCTATCCACACAAGAAAGACCCAGGAAAACCTCAATCCTGGCATCTGGGCTCTGGGCAAATGTGACAAGGGAATTGGAAACCATTTCTCAATAGCAACCGTGAGCTTTTTTTTTTTTTTTTTTTTTTTTTTGCGGTACGCGAGCCTCTCACTGCTGTGGCCTCTCCCGTTGCGGAGCACAGGCTCCGGACGCGCAGGCTCAGCGGCCATGGCTCACGGGCCCAGCCGCTCCACGGCATGTGGGATCTTCCTGGACCGGGGCACGAACCCGTGTCCCCTGCATCGGCAGGCGGACTCTCAACCACTGCACCACCGAGGAAGCCCAGCCGTGAGCTTTTGAAGTGACCAAGAACTATATAGACACAGATACAACCCCATTTAAAAAGTAATCAACAGGAAAATAGTACAGCAGCTCCTCAAAAGTCTACAAATAAAATTACCATGTGATCCATCAATTCCACCCAAAAGAATTGAAGGCAAAGTTTCAAAGAGATATTTGTACGCCCGTGTTCACAGCAGCATTATTAACCATAACCAAAAGACAGAAACAACCCAAATGTCCATCGACAGGTGAATGGATAAAGAAAAAGTTATGTACGGAATGGAACAGTACACAGCCTTTAAAAAGGAAAGGAATTCTGACACATGCTACATGGATGAACCCTGAGGACATTCTGCTAAGTGAAATAAGCCAGCCACAGAAGGACAAATATCATATGATTCCACTTCTATGAGGTTCCTCGAGTCATCAAATTCAGAGACAGAAAGTAGAATGGTGGTTGCCGGGGGCTTGGGACAGTGGTGTCAGTGTTCAGCAGGTGCAGACTTTCAGTCTGGGAGGATGAAAAAGTTCTGGAGATGGATGGTGATGATGTCTCCACAACAATGTGAATGTGCTTAGTGCCACGGAGCTGTACACCCCGAATCCTTTTTAAGGGTTAAAATGGTAAACTTTATGTTTTAGATCACTTTTAATCTAAAAAAAATGACACAAATGAACTCATTTACAAAACAGAAATAGACTCACAAACATAGAAAACAAACTTATGGTTACCAAAAGGAGGGAGGGGGGACATGAATTAGGAGTTTGGGATTAACATATACACACTACAATATATAAAACAGGAAAAGAAGGTCCTACTGTGTAGCACAGGGAACTATACTCAATATCTTGTAATAACCTATAACGGAAAAGAACCTGAAAATAAATATATATGTATCAATATAACTGAGTCAATTTGCTGTACACTTGAAACTAACACAACATTGTAAATTAAGTATATGCCAACAAATAAATAAATAAATAATATGGTAAATTTCTGTCAGGTATAATTTACCAAAAAAAAAGCAATCAACAAAAGGATGGAAGTTTCAATTAATCTAAATAAGCTAGTAGGATTTTTAAAGAGGGGACACAACCAGAAACCCACCCCCTTCATCTTCCTCCTCCTATGTGAGGACAGAGGTGTGTGACAGGGCCAGGCAGCAGGAGGGACAGAAGAGGCACCACCAGGCAACACGGTGACCTGTAGGTGTCTGAGAGGAAAGGCCGATTCCTCCTGTGCCCGCTGACCCCGGAGACAGGACAAAGGCCATGGGGCAAGGGGCAGGTGATGTGGCCCTGACCTGCAAGTGTCTCCTCAGTGACACCGTATCAAGTGTCACCCATTCCTGCAGACTGGAGGATTCCTCCTCACCACAGTTGATGGCTGCTGTTGCACTTCCTGGAATATTTAACTCAGAATCCCCTCTGTTTCAGAAATAATTTTTGCAAAACACAACCTCTGGGGACTTCCCTGGCGGTCCAGTGGTTAAGACTTCACCTTCCAATGCAGGGGGTATAGGCTCGATCCCTGGTTGGGGAGCCAAGGTCCCACATGCCTTGGGGCCAAAAAACCAAAAACATAAAACAGAAGCAATATTGCAACAAAGTCAATAAAGATTTTAACAAATGGTCCACATCAAAAAAAAAAAATCTTAAAAAAAAAAACACAACCTCTGATAAGGCCTCCATTATTTTAAGATGTTGGTACCTGGACAGGTCAAACGCTCCTCACAACCTCTCCCCACCTTGGCTTGCGTCCATCGGATGTGGAAATTGGACATTTACACTTTGTTCGAGGCCCAGCCAAGCCAAAAAAGAAAAACAAAGTCTCCGGGTCACCCCTGAGTTACAGCAATCACTTTCTCATCATTCTCTCCACTCCTAAAGACTTCAGGCTCCTGGCAGGGGCACATGGATGCTGTGAGCAGTCTCTTGTGAATATGGGCTTCGCTGGGCCACCGCTCACTCCGGGGGCCCCCGCCCCTGAGGCATATGGTGAAGGCACTGGACACTGGCAAAGGAAGCTCAGTAGATACCTTCGCTTTCCTCCTCCCCCATCTCACTACTTCCCTTTGTAACTTATTTAGATTTGTCTTCGCTTTTTGCTGCATTTATGCAAATATCCATGACTCCCTGCTCTGAACCTGATGGCCCAGAGCTAAGACAGGAGACAGGACAGCCTGGAGGCAAACTTCCCTGGAAACACAGCCCAGGGGCAGCTCCCTTTGCCAGGACATCCCCGTGAGAGCACAGCAGTGGCCTGGCCAGGAGGAGTGTGGGGTTAAGCTCCTTGGATGGAGCATGGACCCAGAAGGCAAATGCTCCCGTAGACAGACAACTGCTAGCCTTTCTGCTTGCCTGCCATCCAGCCTGGGCAGGGCCTTTGTTTTGAGGAGTGGGTTCTAAGTTTAGGGTTGCGACTGAACTCCTAGGGCTACAGAAGGAAGGCTGAGGCAGCCAGGATCCACCCCACCCCTCCACAGCCTCCCCATACGCTGCCTCTCCTCCAAATACATGTCAAATAGTCATTGAAGGGCTATGTGTTCTCAGGGACCTGTATTCTCAGCCTGCCCAGGCATCTCCCTGAGCCAACTGGATCTGCGTCCCACTCTCGCACTTCGGTGGAATGAGGATGGTTTAAGGGCCGCTGCCTCTAAGAAGCCTCCTTTGATTGGTTGACCCCCTCCTATGAGAACTGCATCTGTCCTGTCTTCTTCAGACATACCCCTTGTGTACCCACAACTAGTGAGTGCCTTGCAGCAAGGACAGTCTTAAATTTCTTTCCACAAGTGCTCTAAATAAATACTCCAACATTCAGCTGGGCTCCATGGCAGAGCGCATTTCCAAATACGGCCAAACAGAGCTCTGCCACCTCTCGTGTTCTTGTTACAACGTGACCGACACTCCCTCGGCCGAGGGGGGTGTCTCTACTCCCTCCCTCTGAACACAAGTGGGGGCTTGTGACTGTGCCAACCAATAGAACAAGATGGAAGTGATGCTCTGTGAGGCTGGGCCACAGAACGGAGACAGCTTCCACGTGGTTCTCTCTTTCCAGGACACTCACTCAGAGAAAGCCAACCACCATGCTGTGAGGAAGCTCAAAACAGCCCATGCGGAGAGGAACAGAGACTGCCCCCCCAGCCACAAGCCAGCCTCACCCACCGGACACAAGAGCAAGTGAGCCTTCAGATGACTCGCCCCCCAGCCCTTGAGTCCCCCAGCACAGGCTCCAGACCCTGTGAAGCAGAGACAAGCCATCTTCACGGCCCTTTCCAGACCCCTGACCCACACACTGCACGAGCATGATAAATGGTCTTCCAGTGACAGTAGGCAGATAGGAATTGGGGCAGAATCCATAAATGTGGCCACAGGATGAGCAGCTCCAAAGCTCTGCCCTCTCTAAAATCGACGTTCGTTTACCACCCGAACATCCGTCTTTCCCTTGATCACAACAGAGCTCCTGTCCTTAGTTCCAGTAGGGCCATGGCTCAGGGTGCCTACCTTGCTACTCAGCCTCGTAAACCTCTATCTACCAGCCACATTTCCTCAGTGAGGCGGGTGCTCTGGGGAAAGAGGAACAAAGGGGAATGTTGTTTACAATCCAAGTGAAGTGCTTTCTTCGTGGTGCACCCACCACCTCCATGGGGATGTGATAGGGAAGAACAAATCTGACCCCATACTGAGTCTGTTTCTTTTACTTTAACCTTTTTGTACTCTATTGCTCTTGCTACAAGTTAATCACTAAAAGAATGTTGCCTATAGCCTGGAATATACAGGGTAGCCCATTGTCAAGGCTCTGACCTTTAAAGGTATAACACTTTCCCATTCATAGAGATAAAAAGTTGCAGAACAGAGAATAACATTTGTCTTGTTGGAGGTTTATAGGAACGTTGTGCCCTGACCAACAGGACAGCTGCAAGAACAAAGGATTCCAGCATCAAGAAGGCTGCAACAACCAGCCACACCCCCTCCGCTTTTAGTATAAAAGAAGCCTGAATGGATCTTTGGGACACTAGTCCATCTTCACAGTCTGCTGGCTTTCTGAATAAAGTCACTAAGCCAATCCTTCGTGTGGCTTTCTGGCCTCATTTCTCATGCATGGCATCCCTGTTTCCACTTCTCACCCTTGGACAGAGTCCACTCCCAGAAATCACGTCGGGTCCCTGCCCTAGAGCATTACATTTTTGACTTTAAAAGAAATGGGCAGGGCTCCCCTGTTGGCGCAGTGGTTAAGAATCCGCCTGCCAATGCAGGGGACACGGGTTCGGGCCCTGGTCCGGGAAGATCCCACATGCCGCAGGGCAACTAAGCCCGTGCGCCACAACTACTGAGCCTGTGTGCCACAACTACTGAAGCCCACGCACCTAGAGCCCGTGCTCCACAACAAGAGAAGCCACCGCGATGAGGAGCCCACGCACCGCAATGAAGAGTAGCCCCCGCTCGCCGCAACTAGAGAAAGCCCACGCGCAGCAATGAAGACCCAACGCAGCCAAAAATAAATAAATTAAACAGATAAATTTAAAAAAAAGAAATGGGTTATCTACCACAACTTTTACGTAAAAATCTTATTCCTCCAAAGAGTGATTAACTCTCACCAATCAAGCGACTAGAACAATTTCATCTAATTGCTATCACACTGACATCACAGATAGAGCAGCCACCAAAATTAAGCTCAAAAACTTGTAGACTTGAGAAACCAAAATCTATAAATCAGTAAGGATACTCCTTAAAAGAAAAAAATGTAACTTTACCTGTGGCTATAGCGAATGGCTATCGTCAACCCAAGCTGCAATTAAAAAGAGAGAGGAATACATATTAAATAATATCAAGCATACGCTGAATTCACAAGAAAACTGATTTAACGTGCCAATTTTTTTTAAACATTTCTTAAAACACCTTCCTGCTAATGCTTCCTAAATAACACTTTTTTTTTAAATAACATGTTTTAATGATCGATCTTTAGTTTCAACTTAACTCTTAAAAGGATAATGGTATTTTGAAAGGGTCTTAAACAGGGCACAATATTCCATCATGGATTAGACAGAAGGTGTCTCTCATCAGGAAAGACTTCCAAAAGGCTCTTTTTTGCCTTTTTAAAAATGCTTTAATTTTTATTTTTTATTGAGGTGTAACTGACAAATAAAAGGGTATCTATTTAAAGTGATGACATAGACACATACATTGCAAAATGGTTAACACACATTAGCACATTAATTAACACATTCATCGCCTCACAGAGTTACCTTTTATTTCATTTTTGGTGAGAACACTTAAGATCTGCTCATCTTAGCCACTTTCAACTATGCAACACAGCATTGTTAACTACAGTCACCATGCTGTACATTAGACCCTCAGAATTTATTCTTCTTAGCCCTGGAAGTTTTTACCCTTTGACCAACATCTCCCCACTTACCCCCACCCTGCAGCCCCTGGCAACCACCATTCTACTCTTTCCATGAGCAAAACAGGGCTCTTTCAGCTCTGAGACAAAGCCGTGAAAAGATGGGACTGCAGAGCAGATCTGATTCTGAGGTTTGCATTAGGAGAGCATGGCCACGCCCAGGTCCTGGGAGCGACCCTCTCACTACCTCCACCCCAGGGGGACTGACCACTTGGGCCAGAGCCTCCCTGAGGGGATCAGCACAGACTTCACCCTGATCCTGTCAGCTCAAGGCCAGCAAGGCAGCTCCGAGGACTGCAAGGAAATCGCACCTGTGATATACACGTGACATCAAGAGAAAGTGTACACGACTGCCGGGCACGGCCACAAGCAGAGCCCGAGGTGACACTGCAATTTCCTCCTTACCCTGTAGGGGTGTCAGGGAAACCTCTCAAGGACAACTAGAGGTCGGACCATATGGCCTGGGCCTCGGCTGGTTAACTCAAGGCCAGTGGTGGATTACATGACAGCCACGTCCAACTGCTAACCATATGGGTGTCAGCAAGTGATTTAACCTCTCAGAGCCTCAGTGTTCACAACTGTAAAATGGGCAAAGTAATTATGTTCTCACCAGATTAACATAAGGATGAAACAATTTTTCTATCTATGTGTTTGTATCTGTGTGTATGCCCACGTGTGTGCATACTGCCTGATGGATAGGAAAAAAACTCTATAAATAATCACTACCACTATTGATAGGCAACACCCCTCTATGAAAACGTCACACTCCAAAATTTAATTTTTAATTGTTTTTAATTTTTGCAACTTTGCAAGTATTTCATCATGTAAAACACAGTGATCAGCCCTAATCATGCCTATGTAAGTCTCACTAACCCACTTGTGGCTGAATTGTGGCATGACTAGTTTAAGAATCTCAACTGCAGTTAAAAACCGAAGCATCATCTATAATATCATTTCTGGGCCAAAAGTCCACCTGAGTAGCACCCTAACACCCCCAAACACGTCACTGCCCATTCCCTTGATGTCAGCTCCCACAGAAGTGGGGGTGGGGAGGTGACTTTTGTGGCACCCTCCTGGGTGCTGCAAGATAACAGGGGGGTCCCTGGGGTAGTGGGAGGGTCGATGGCGTAAGCAAGAGACAAGGGGAGGAAGAGTTAGGAGAAATCTTTGTGATAAGAAAGCCCAATTCTTCTAACCAGCTCAGGATACTGCAGAATCCCCCAGCTAATGTGGGAATAGCTCCAGAATCATTCGGCTGGGTGTCACCACTGCATGCACCTGAAGTATGGAATCAGCGATGGTGAGATGCGGCTTCATTTTACTGAAAGCATACCTAAAAGTGAAGGCATGAAGCAGATAACAGGTTGATTTCCTATCCCCCTCGCCTGAATGCATTCAATTATCTATTTCAGCTCAGCCAGGAGTACATTTTCTCTGAGCCTTCAGCAAACAGAAGAGGAAGATGCCTCAGGGACCATCAAGAATTTAAAGAAAAAGGAGGAAATTATTGGGGGAATGAAACAAAAGTAGAAACTGCAGCCTAAAAAGGTCAGAATGAGCAACTTACCAATTTCACAGGCTAGGTAACTTCACATTTCCTGGGGTTAAAAAGTTCTGGCTTACAGTTAGGCTAATTATAAGATAATTTTACTGCCTGAATATTTTGATAAGCTTTGGAGTACTGTTTAACTGGTGCCTTTCCACAGTTGAAAGATAAGCCCTTGCTGGAGTAGGGAGAGGAAATGGGTCTGGGGAAGGACAAGAATAAGAAAAAAAAGCAGAAAAAGTTGTTACATGGCAGCTGTGCTGGTTAAAAGGGGCTGGGAGATAAATCCTTCACAGAAGCAAATTTGAATTAAGCATTTTTATTAGTCTTTTATTGGCTTCTGAATCAAATATGTTTTACAGTCATTTTTAAAAGGACACCTTTGTTAAGGAAGAGAGTGTGAACCTTGGGATGGTACAGACCAGCCACAGAATCCCGCAGGTCTCCAGAGATGCGCTAGGGAACAGGATGATTGGCACCTGTACAAAACCCCAGAGCTACGTGGGAGCCCACTGATGGGACAGATGGGAACAGGTCATTGTACAGTTCTTCTGGAAACCTGGCTTCAATGCCACATAGAATGCACTGGATCTGATCAGGCAGCCCTGAGAAGGTAATGGAACAGCGTAGAAAGCTATTGCGGGCCTCGCCATGAAACCCCACATTGGAACAGGCAAACGAGGCCAGTGAGCTGTGTGGGGAGCCTCCTTATGGTTCCTCCTCCTGCATCCTACCTATTATCTGACCCTAGAGAAGGCAGGGGAGGCAGAGACTTCTCTGAGGTTTCTGCCCCATAGCAAATGCCGCATCAAGGTAACTGGGCCAACTGCTGAGAGATGGGCCAGAGATGCTTTTCTCCCTCGGCCCCAGGGACGTGCATCAGCCAGCCAGGCCTCTGTGGGCGCTCACCCTGCGAAGAGGCATCAGCATCTCAGAAATTCTTCGAGCAAGTCTCACCACATGTGCACACATTCACACCCAACTCACTCGTATGTGTAGGCACACTTACAGAGGCGCATCCACACCCACGTATGCGTGCACAGGCACGTGTGCATTCCTATTCGTGCATGCACGTGCACATATAAGCATGTGTTCCTGGGTGCACACGTGCACGCACATGCTTATACAATACTCACATGCACCAGCACGTGTGCACATATACATACAGATACACATTCCTACAGCCATGTGTATATGCATTCACCCATGTGCATTGAGACACTTTGGCATTTGAAGAGGCCCACAGAGCCTCTGAGACAAAGGGGGGCCTCAGACAATTGACCCTTTTGTTGCTGGTCTCAGCAGGGGCCCTGGGGAGAGAGAGGAGGGAGGCCCGGGGGTTGGCCCCCTGACCCCGGCCCAGCCCGGGCTGAGGCCCAGGGACAGGGAGGTCAGCGGAGTTTTGTGCAGCCACCCTCCATCGAGAACACCCCCCCGGGACATACTGTAAGTATTGCCAGAGGGCACTTAACAAACTCCCTTCTTTCCCACAATTTGTTAATAACAAAATTCAATCACCTTTTAATGGCCAGGAAAGAGTAATTTAACTTTTTTTTTTTTTTTTTTCAAAATCTCCACCAATTACAAAAAACCTTTTTCCTGCTGCTTCGGCCTGAAAATGCTCCTTTTTTTGGAACAGCTGACCGAGGCAGCTGTTTCGTATCAAGTCTAGGGGTTTTCTATATGACCCAGGGAGCTCAGACAACTGGCAGGCCTTCCTGCATTAAAGGGTAATCTGAGAATAATTTGCCATAAAACACCCAGAAGTGGGCCAGCTGTAGCCGGATACACCCTATAAAGCACCACGTGGACTGTGCAGACCTTGTAAAATAATCATAATTTTAGAAAACACATTTTTAAAATCCATCTTTTGAAAAAACTTGAAAGAAGTGGCTGGCACTGTCTTAGAAGGCAGTAGGGAACGTCCTTACAGGTGCACCGACTGTCACCAAGCGCCTCTTCCCTGAGGCCCGCTGGCCCAAGGGTCCCTGTGTGGCTGGGAATCTGCTGCGCTTCATGTTTACAATGTGCTGTCAAACACACAAGGCTGCCAGCGGCAGGTGAGGAGGAAAAGTCCAGTAAGTGCCAGCCTCCAAGTCATCCAGCTGGTGACTGGTGCTCCAAGTGTGAGTCCAGAACTTTCTAGACCAGGGGTGCTTTGCTGGCCGGGGCTGTGACCAGAAGCCATGCCCCTTCACGTGGTCAGCCACCAACCAGCCACAGCCCTGGCACCAGTGCTCCCCGTTCCTCAAAAAAAAATGCTGGACGTCAGGGGTTTTATTATGAAAACTCCCATGTTTGAAACTGATTTGACTATTTTTCAAGAACTACGGGAGCCAAACAAAACACGTCAGTGGAATCTGGCCCAGGGGCCGCGGGTCTGCAACCTCGCTTTACACCTTTCCGTGCTGCCAAGGCTCTGCTCGGGTTCTCCAAGCTTCCAATCTTGAATTAATGAGTTTGTGACAAATTTGGGGAAAGCCTTCCTGTTAGGCGTGACTCTTCCCTCCCTTTCCTATACTTTGGTGGTGATTTTTTATAGTTGTTTTTTTTTTTTAATTTCAAGGGTCCAAAGATTTATAACATCACAAAATAAACTCACAGAGAAAGGTGGTTGTTTATTTTCCTCCTGTATTTTTTAAATGATTTCCTCCCCTTTTCTGGGAAAATATGGGAAAGGAGCGTGAAGGGGAGAAGAAGGGCCATGGCGTGGACAGAATCCCACACAAACAGAGCCACGGTGTGCTGGTCCAAGGATGGGAGGCAGGGGTAAAGTGATCCACCGAACACATTCTGTTAACCGCTTCTCTGGCTCTCCTTCCAACACTGTTCTCTCCTCCTAATAGCCAGGGGCCCCGTGCTCCCACAAGCAGCACCTTCCAGAGCTGGTCTTCCTGCAGGTAACACCCCAGACTTCCTGCCCCTCCGTGCGTGACTCTGAAACCCTGACACACACGCCACAACCCACTAGTCCTCAGCAGTGGACGTCCGTCTAGGGCTGTCTTAGGCACTCGCTACTTCCTCTGAAAAATTAACTATGCTGGACCAGCCAATGCTTATGGTCAGTTGCAATGAGCTTTGTGGTCCAGTCTCCCACTTCTTGCCTGTTTCCTCACGTGACCTATTTCATAGGGTTGTTTTAGGCAGATTAACTTAGACTTCTGGGATGAGGCCCTGACCCAGACCTACTGAATCGGAAACTCTGGTGGGGGAGTGGAGTGCGGGGCAGGTAGCCAGTCCTCCGGGGGTCAAGTTTAGGAAGCACTGAAAGAGATGATGTATGGAAAGAACTTAGCAAAAGGCTTGGCACAGGTGAATTCTTAGTAACTGTGACGACAACGACGATGATGATGTTACAGTTCATAATAAAACTATTTTCATTTTATGTCCTCTTAATGTCATGTCAATGTCCCACACTCAACTTCAGGGATTATCACCGCTGTGAGCTCAGCCAGCTAGTAGGCCTGGGGTGGTGTCTGGGGAGATGAGGCTCACAGGTGATTACCCACTCAGCAGGGAGAGGTGTCCCCACCCGGCTGAGATCCACTGTGTGCTGTCCACAAACGAGTACAGGGCCGGCTTCCTGGAGGCCAAGGGCAAGTCTCAGCAGGCTGCAGACCTGCCCTCCCCGCACTACGCTTCTCTCTCTCATTCCCATCAAAAGAGGGAGGAGGGCTTCCCTGGTGGCGCAGTGGTTGAGAGTCCGCCTGCCGATGCAGGGGACGCGGGTTCGTACCCCGGTCCGGGAAGATCCCACATGCCGCAGAGTGGCTGGGCCCGTGAGCCATGGCCACTAAGCCTGCGCGTCCAGATCCTGTGCTCCGCAACAGGAGAGGCCACAGCAGTGAGAGGCCCGCGTATCGCAAAAAAAAAAAAAAAAAGAGGGAGGAGACGGCAAGAAAGGCAGGAGGAAGAAACAACAACAACATATTTCTCATTATTGAGTTTATTTCGTGATGTTATCTTTCCTTGGCCCTTAAAATTAATTTAAAACAAAAAAACTGAAAAAGCTAAAGAAAAAGTCACACTTAAGTTTAGGAAAAGAAGGGCATGTGCATAATGTAAACTCTTTCCAGATTTGTAATTCAACCTAGTAATTCAAATCTGAAACTTTCAGAACCTGATGTAAAACTTGCTAAATCAATGGAAATTAACATTGAACAAACACTGAAACCTAGGCGGTGGTTGTTTAACCAACCTAAGAAAACAAGTTGTTTTCAAGTCGCTAAGCCCCGAGTAACTGAAAAGGTAAGACCGGTGATGCTGCTGTCCCTCCCCGCCGTTCCTGGGAACCTGAGCCAGGCACCATCTTTTTGGAGTAAAAGTTAAACAGCTCTGCTTGGAAAGCTTGGAGATGAGTTTTCACAAGGACTGGCTTTGTCCCCCAATTCGCACAAATTAAAAACATCTGTGAGTCTTGAGTTGCTGCCCGTTCCCCCCACCCCCAGCAACAGCACCTGGGCCCCCTTTTGCCAGGCATCTTCCAGGGACCAAGCCCCATGAGCCATGGGTCAAGGGACCACCCGCTGCCCTGCTCTCAACCCCGGTACCATCCTCTGCAGAGAAACAGCAGTAACTGCAGCCCCTCCCCAGGAGACCGGGGACTGGACACCCTCAGGGCCCAGCAGTGGTGAGGACTCCTGGAGGCCAGCTATCATCCTTGTCATTGTCATTCAGTGGCCGTGGTCTGTCCACCTGTGTCACAGCAGAGTGAACTCATGGGCGTACATCAGGTCCCGGTTACTCATCTTTGTGTGGCCGGTACCCAGAGCTGGATAAACAGGGCTGCCAGAGAGCTTCATGAACCACTGAATTCACTCCAGGGAGAATTCAGCTTGTATTCACTGAATTCACTTACAGCTTGTGAGTGTCAGAGGAGCTGACCGTATTTTTTTAAGTTTTAGGTTTCCAATAAAATAACGGTAGATTTTGGTTTCTTGGCTTCTCTTGATATGAATGGTTGGGTATTCGATAATATGAAAAAACCACACACTCTTTTCGCAGAAAACCTAATTTGCACCGGCGTGATGATGGACATGGATTCTGTGTGCAGCCTACATCACAGAACAACTAACCCAGAAAACTCTGGAACTTTCAGTGGCAAATACTACTTAAATGAAAGCCTGATTGTAAGTCAGAGTCGGCCGGGGGAGAAGGAAGAGGCTGAAGAGAAGAAAAGGAAATGTATGCGGACTGAAGGGGACAAATGGGTGAGACCCTCACATGCAGTCAATAACAAGAGTATTTTAGGGCATTTCTGTGGTGGATTTTGGCCTGTTAAATACAAGAAAATGAAAGGCCGTTCATAGCCTGTCACTGCAACTTAGCAACCCCAAAACCCTCGTTGACCCACTCTGACCCCCAGATCCTCATCGGAGTCAAGAGTAAAACACCCAGGAAAGGAAATGCCTTTTTAACGTAAGACACAAGAATACTTTTAAAGAACCTGCTTCAAAGAAAGAATAACAGTTTTCTTCCTTCTAGCTCTTACCTACTTTCTCCTCTAATCAAATTCCTACCAGAAGGAAATTCACAAAAACGTAAACAGACAAACAAAAATCCTTCCTCCCACATATATGGGACGTGGGCTAAAATGAGGCCTTCCAGAAAACATGACAGCAGCTGTTAAAAAGAGCACAGTAAAAAGAATTTTAAAAATAATTTTAAAAAGAGTGCAATATATCCACTGTTGAAAAAGAGACAATATCTTTTCAAGTAAACTCTTAATTATGAGATAATTGTATTAATAGATTCACATGCAGGTATCTGAAATTATATAAAGGAATAATGGAGAGAAGCCCCATGTATCCTTTGCCCAGTTTCCTCTAAGATGTCATCCCCAATGACATCTTGCAAAATTATCATGCAGTATCAGTGAGGGTACTGACATCAATACAGTCCAGCTACAGAACGTTTCTGTCACCTTGCGATGCCCTTTTATAAATGCCACACTTTCCTCCCACACTTATCCCTGTTTAGCCCCTGGCAACCATCAGTCTGTTCTCCAGTCCTGTGATTTTGCCTTTTCGAGAATGTAATATAAATGGAAGCCTACAGTATGTAACCTTTGGGGATTAGAGCTTTTCATTCAGCACCATTCTCTGGAGACTGATCCAGTTGGCTGCAGGTACCAATAGCTCATCCCTCTTCATTGCTTAGCAGTATTCCATGGCATACTGGAATACCACAGCCACGTACTCTGTTAAAGGACATCTGGGCTATCTGCAGCTTAGGACTATTATACGTAAAGCTGCTACGAACATTCATGTGCAGGTACCTGCATGAACATAAGTTTTCATTTCTCTGGGATAAACGCCCAGGCGTGCCACTGCTGGGTCATACGGTAGCTCCATGTGCAATTTTATAAGAAACTGCCGAAGTGACTGTACTGTTTTACAATCCCACCAGAAATGTATGAATGACACTGTTTCTCTGCATCCTCGCTAGCTTTTGGTGTTATCACTTTTTTTTAAATTTGTGCCATTCTGATAGGTATTATTCTGATAGCCATTGTGGTTTTAATTTACATTTTCCTAAGTGTTTAATGATGTTGAACATCTTTTCACGTGCTTATTTGCCAACGGTAGATTCTCCTCAGTGAAATGTTTGCCCATTTTCTATTTGGATTGGTTGTTTTTTCGTTGTTGAGTTTTGAGAACTCTTTCTATATTCTATATACTAGTCCTTTGTCAGATATGTGGTTTACAAATATTTTCTCCCAGTCTGTAGCCTGTCTTTTCATCTGTGTAACAAGGTCTTTACAGAGCAAAAGTTATTTGTTTTGATGAAGTCCAACTGATCAATTCTTTCTTTAAGGGATATGCCTTGGTGTCTACTCTAGTGAGGTGGATGGACCTAGAGTCTGTCATACAGATTGAAGTAAGTCAGAAAGAGAAAAACAAGTACCGTATATTAATGCATATATATGGAATTTTTTTTTTAAATGGTACTGATGAGCCTAGTGGCAGGGCAGCAATAAAGACGCAGACATAGAGAATGAACTTGAGGACACAGGGCCGGGGGGGGGGGGGGGGGGGGGGGGGGGGGACCGGGGGGGCAAAGTGAGAGTAGCGTCGACTACCAAATGTCCAATAGATAGCTAGTGGGAAGCAGCCGCATAGCACAGGGAGATCAGCTCGGTGCTTTGTGACCACCTAGAGGGGTGGGATAGGGAGGGTGGGAGGGAGGCTCAAGAGGGAGGGGATATGGGGGTATATGTATGCATATGGCTGATTCACTTCGTTGTACAACAGAAACTAACACAGCACTGTGAAGCAATTATACTCCAATAAAGATGTATAAAACAACTTTGAAAACAAAAGTATTTAAAAAAAAAATTTGTATACCCGTAGACCCCAAAGATTTTCTCCTATTTTTTCTGAAAGTTTAATAAATTTATGTTTTACATTTAAAGCATGATCTATTTTGAGTTAACTTTTGTATAAGGTGTGAGACATTTTTTAAGATTTTAATTTTATTGGAATATAGCTGATTTACAACGTTGTGTTAGTTTGTGTGTACAGAAAAGTGATTCAGTTATACAAATACATATATTCATTCTTTTTTAGATTCTTTTCTCATATGGGTTATCACAGAATATTGGGTAGAGTTCCCTGTGCTAACATTTTGCGGGTGGGGTCGGGGGGGCGTTGTTTGTTTGTTTATAGATGCCCAATTGCTCCAGCCCCATTTGTTGAAAAGGCTATCTTTTCTTCCATTGAATTTCTTTTGCACTTTTGTAAACAATCAGTTGGGCATATTTATTGGGGCTTATTTCTGGGCTTTCTATACTGTTCCATCGATCTATTTGTCTGTCTCTCTGCCAAAACCACTAGACTCGATTACTATATAAGTATTGAAATTGAGTAGACTGACTCCATCCACGTTATTCTTTTTCAAAAAAAAATTTTTAGGGACTTCCCTGCTGGCGCAGTTATTAAGAATCCGCCTGCCAGTGCAGGGGACAAGGGTCCGAGCCCTGGTACGGGAAGATCCCACATGCCGCGGAGCAACCAAGCCCGTGTGCCACAACTACTGAGCCTGCGCTCTAGAGCCCGCGAGCCACAACTACTGAGACCACGTGCTGCAACTACTGAAGGCCACGCACCTAGAGCCCGTGCTCCGCAACAAGAGAAGCCACTGCAATGAGAAGCCCGCGCACCGCAACGAAGGGTAGCCCCTGCTCGCCACAACTAGAGAAAGCCTGTACGCAGCAACAAAGACCCACCGCAGCCAGAAATAAATTAATTAATTAATTAAAATTTTTTTAGCTATTCTGCTTCCCTTGCCTTCCCCTATAAACTGTAGAATAATCTTTTGTATATTCACACACAAAAAACTCTTGCTGGAATTTTGATAGAAATTGCATTCAACCTATATATCAATTTTGAAGAAAGCTGGCAACACTACCATATGGAGGCACCCAATCCATCAGTGTGGTGGCGTCTTCATCTATTTAGATCTTCTTTTATTTCTTTCATTACCATGGTACAATTTTCAGCCTGCAGTTCCTATACATGTTTGTTAGATTTACTTCTGCGAATCTGAGCAAGTGTAAATTATTCTGGTGTCCACATGTTCGTTGTTAATATATAGAAATACAATTGATTTGTGTATGTTTATCTTGTGTGCTGCAACCTGCTGAATTCACTTAGCAGGTTCTAGGAGACTTTTCGTAGGTTCCTTGGGCTTTCTGTATAGACAAGCATCATCTCCAGATAGGATTGGTTTTGTTTCTTCTTTTCTCATCCGAATGCCTTTTCTTTTCTTGCTTTACTGCACCAGCTGGAAGTCCAGCACTACGTTGAGTAAGGGGAGTGAAAGCAGGCACCCTAGCCTTGTTCCCAGTTTTAGGAGGAAAGCATGCAGTCATTCACCATAATGTATAATGTTAGCTATGGGGGAGGGTTGTAGATGTTATTTATCAAATTGAGGAAGTGCCCTTCTTTTCCTATTTTTCTGACTTTTTTTTTATCATGAATGGGTGTTGAATTCTGTCAAATGCTTATTAAAAACACTTATCCTGGGGCTTCCCTAGTGGCGCAGTGGTTGAGAGTCCGCCTGCCAATGCAGGAAACACGGGTTCGTGCCCCGGTCCGGGAAGACCCCACACGCCGCGGAGCGGCTGTGCCCGTGAGCCATGGCCACTGAGCCTGTGCGTCCGGAGCCTGTGCTCCGCAATGGGAGAGGCCACAACAGTGAGAGGCCCACGTACCACAAAAAAAAAAAAAAAAAAAAAAAATCACTTATCCTCCTTTAAACTATCCCCTCTTCTCCTCTGTCTAGTTTTTTAAAAAATACAGAAAACGAATGAGAAACCAAGCCCTCTGTCCAGGTGTAGAGAACATAGGCTAAGATGAAGCTTTCCATAAAACACAAAAGAGTGTAGTAGATCTGATGTGAAAAGTGACACAACATACTTTTAAGCAAAAAAAAAAAGAAAATTGCAGGTACAATCTAAATGTGCATATAATGTGTTGAGGGGATATCTGACATTGAATGGTTATATATATAATTATTAGAAAGGAAGTCTGGAAGACTAAATACCAAATTGTTGGATGGGAGGGGTTTGGGTGGGAAAGGATCTTCACTCCCTATCATATTATACTCTTCTCCAGTGAGTAATGTGAATGCTTTAACATAAGCAGGTATTAATTGGTAATTTTTAAATGATCTAATAAGGGAAAGTATGGAAAACAATTACCTTGCAAAATGCTACGAACCATGTACTTTTTGCATAGCTGAATGCAATTTTTCTCTTAAGGTGCTGTCTTTTGTCAGCCTGAAACATGGATGCTTTGGCAAGGAGATATTATTAAACTATGTTCCACCACCACTCAAATTCACATGGAATAAAAAGGACAACATTTTGAAATAAAGATTCAAGAAAGGGAGTAAAAGAATGAGGACACATCTCTTGGTAATAAAGTCTTTCACCCCTACCCCAGTAGATTCTCACAAAGTTTCCATTTCATGACCTGAATTTTTAGGTCAGTATTAAAGGTGCTAACTTCGGACTTTGCTGGGAGGGGAGGGGATTTGTCTAAATTGATGGATTTGATAGAGGCAGTGACTGAAATTCTGCACACACACCCAGCAGAGGGGGAGAAAGACACAACCAGACAAAGAGAGCCCTACCGAAGTGTGATTGTGTGGTCACTGGCATACGGAGAAGAAACGAAGCAAAACACCTTCTCTAGTTTACAAGCACTGCCGTGAGCCATCACTGCCTCATCAGGTGACAGAAGAAACATGCTGTTTTCTCCATATTTCCAGGACAATTCTCCAAGGTGCGTTCCCTTCCTCAGAAGAGAAAAATCAACTTCCCAAAGAGTAGTCAAGTCAAGCAACACAGCTGAGGGGAGACAAGCACAGCCCAGGGCGACCAGTGAGGCATGGGACCAGTACTAACCACCACCAACAAAGACCCAGAGACACAAACCCACCTCCTGAAGCAGATGCCAATTAGACTACAATGAGCTGACACTCCAAAGTGAGGTGGGGTTGGACCTTGGGAAGTTCAGCAGGTAAAAAGCTGTAGTACTGGCATAAAAGGCACAGTCACTGAATCAGAAAATCTAACCAGTATCATATGGGAAAATACTCAAGCTTAGGATGTAATATGAAAAAGGCAGAATGTAAGCGAGAAGCATTTCCACACTGACGTTAACGACCACAGAAAAAGGTAGCACAGGTGACTCCTTCTCATCCGCAGCTCACCGGCCCGGCCACCCTCTGGGGTCAGCCAATGCTCTCCTGCTGAGCTGCTCTGGCCCCGCCCCTCCCCGTGAACCCCACTGCCACCTCCTCAAGAGCGTGACCTCCCCCCACAGGAAGCACAGCAAGAGCTTCCTACAGGGCTGCCTTTCTCCAGCTGGAAACTCAGAGCTGATCACACTGCCGAGCCCTGTGGAACGCCCTTGTGGGACCCCAGTGGCCATGTGATGAAGCCGAGACTACAGAGCTACCTCACCTGCCTTGTGGCGCCTTTTTCAACCACCCACCCCTTTCACTCCGACCTGGCTCATCAAATCAGCCCCAGATTCCCAAACGCAGTGCATGCTACTCCCTTTCCCATCCCACCCCATCCCATTCCCTGCAGTGCTCTTCTCTCCTCAGTCACCTTCCAAATCCTATTCATCCTACAAACCCCCTCAAACATCATGACCCCTGGGAGGCTTATCTGCCCCAGCCCGACTTTCATCAGCCCCTCTTCCGGCTCCTTCGCCCAGCATGTGCAAGGCTGCGGTCTGTGTACAGACGTCTTTCCAGCATCCTGCAAGCTCTCGGAGGGCGGGCTTTCACCTTCCATCCCATGCCTGGTCCACGGGGAATCCAGGAGTTCAGTGAACATTTGTTGAAATCATGGGTTTTGTGTTTCCTTCGTTGTTCTCCTTTAACATGGTTATGCAGTTGTCTGTGGGCATTAAGTTACATGAAATTTCTATTAGCCTCCCTGACTCAGCAGCCAGCAGAAAACCGTCGCAGACGCCTCCATGTTCTTGTGCTACGGTGCAATGGCCACCAATGACGAAGTTGTGCTTATTTCTCTCTGTGTGGAAACTGCCCATTTTATGCAAGTGAGGTACAGGGCTGCAGCTCCATCATCAAGGTTTATGAAAAGCCTATTGTGTGTAAGACACTGAGGAGGTCATAAAGAGGCACAGGGCATGATCCCTGAGCTCGGAGAGTACAACATAAACCAAGAAAATAGCTTCATTATCCACTGTGTTAAGTGCCAGACTCCAGGAGTTCCCAGGAGGGTGACCTTGCTGTGAAACCTTCACAGAGGAGCTGGAGCTGGGCCTCAGGGATTCACACAGATATGAGAACAAGGGTGACTATCACGTGGGGACCTCAGCATCAGTAATGGCTTAGCAGAAAGGACTCTGAGTCACACAGGAAGTTTGGACAATAATACACCTCTGGGTGGCATCCACCAAGCACTTTCTGCAGGTCAAATACGGTGCCAAGCACAGCAGAAACGTCGCTTCATCTAAGCCTCATAAAATCGCTGAGAATGAAGCATGACTATTCCCATTTGGGGATGGGGAGATGGAGATTCAGAGAGTATGCTACCTTGCCTAAAGTCACACAGCTAGAAAATCGCTGAACGCCTGGGGATATCGGGACTGGAGTATTGAGGGTCTTTTTTTTAGTTTAAACAAATAAGAGTTTATTTTATTTTTTTATAATAAGTCATCTGAAGGTGGGTGAATGCTGATGTTGGTTTCGCTGCTCAACAATGTCCTTAGGGACCAGGTCCTATAGAGGTCCATTTTTTAGCAACTGGCTTCTCATCCTTGTGCTTGTTGCCTCATGATCACAAAACGGCTGTTGCAGCCCCAAGCATCATGCGTATTAAGTGTCTTCAGTACAATGCTAAACATTGGGACCATGAGCCAGCAGACAACAGGGAGATGCTGAAGGTGTGTGACCAAGGTAGACATACTCAATGATGTTTCTGCAAGGTTCATCTTGGCCTTTGCTTAAGAGGAATTGGAGGAGAGAGATTCTAAGAGAGAAAGCTTTCCTTTAATGTACTATATTTTTGTCCAAAGATGCATTTCATTCTTTGTTGATAAGCAACCAATTTGGAAATGGGAAATTAAATAAAACATCCAGTTTTGTGGGGACTGTGGGAGTTGCAGGGCTGTCTCTGTCCTTGGCTATCAGACTTCCCTAACCCCTCTCAGCCCAGCGCTCTGGAGCAAACTCCAAGTCTTCTGGAATATCCGGCACTCCTCACTCTCCAGTCCTTCACACCTTCCTGCCACCCACGTGGTTATGCCCAGAACCACAGCCCAGGCCTTCTCAGTCAATGACAGAAGGAAGGAAATGTCACACCAAAATGAAGGAAATGAATATTTTTCATGGTTCTAAGAAAAACCTCCACTGTGGCTGGAGGCCCAGGACATTTCTCCACCAAGACCCTCAGAGTCATGTATAGAGGGCATAAGGCCATTTGATGCAGCACTGTCTCTAAAAACAAAACTTTGGAGACAGCATAAATGTCCACTACGAGGGGTCTGGCTATAGTGGACTACCACGCATGATTTAAAAGATGGAGGAACTTTTCTATATACTGACTTGGAAAGATCTCTGAGAAGTAGGGCTGGGTGAAAAACAGCAGGCAGAAATTCGCTTCTAATGTGGCCTTGTGAACCCTCTCCAGACTGACCCTCCCATAGATAACAGCTATAAACTCTGAGCAAAGTGCAAAAACAACTACTGAGAATTCTGGGGAGTAAAAACAAGCAAACAGCTTATAGAAGAGGGTCAAAAAAATTTGAAGTAGGGACTTCCCCGGTGGTCCAGTGGGTAAGACTCCACGCTCCCAGTGCAGGGAGCCCGAGTTCGACCCCTGGTCGGGGAACTAGATCCCACATGTATGCCGCAGCTAAAGAAGTCCACAAGTCGCAACTAAAAAGTCCGCATGCCGCAACTAAGAAGTCCGCATGCCGCAACTAAGAAGTCCGCAGGCTGCAACTAAGACCCAGCACAGCCTAAATAAATACTTTTTTTTTTTTAAGTTAAAAAAAAATTTGAAGTAGCCCCTGGCACAGAGTGAATTTCCTGGCTTTTCGTGGTTGTTGTTTTCCTGGGATTTGCCCTGAAAACAGGCCACAGTGGAGGAGCAGAACAGCAGGGAGGCAAAACTCTGAGAGAAAAATCCTGTTGTCTTGCTGGCTAGAGGCACTGGGAAAAGGAGCAAAGGCAACTATGGTCCCTGGAGTGTGTGAAGGAGCCCAAAAAGGCAAGAGTAGAAGAAGGGGTTCTCCTGACTTTGTACATGAACTCTGGATGAATCTCAGGCTGACCGCTAAACCAGCATGCATGGGACAAAGCAGTGCATGAAAGGCTTGAAGAACTGAACGTAGACTTGAACCCACAGAGAAAGCTCAAGGTCAGGCCTTGAGTCTAACCAGGTTAATTGCCTGCTAAAATAAACCATCAACATTCTTCAGAAGACTATAGCATAACTCAAAGTCCTCAAAACATAATATTCACAACATCCAGGATATAATCCAAAATTGCTCAATTTATGAAGAACCAGGAAAATGTGCCCTATTCACAAGAGAAATGACTATCAATAAATACCTACCCTAGAATGATCCAGATGTTGAAGTAATCAGATAAGGGCTTTCAAGCAGATATTATTACCAAACTCCATGAGGTCAAGGCAAGTATTCTCTAGTTAACGAAAAGATAAGCAATCTCAGCAGAGAAAGAGAAGATAAAAATAAGAAATAAATGAAATTTTTAGCTTTGGAAATATACAGTATCTGAAAATAAAAGTTCACTGAACAGGCTTAACAGCAGAATGGAGATGCCAAAGGAAAAAGTCAGTGAGCTTAAAGATAGATCAATATAAATTATCCAAACGAGAGAGGTAAAAAATGAACATAAAAGAAGATATAAATAAATGGAGGGATATGTATTTGAAGACTCATGTTCATGTATTTAGAAGACTCAGTATCATTAATATATGTCAGTTCTTGGGAATCCCAACACAATCCCAATCACGTTCCCGCCAAGTTACTTTATAGATATTGATAAACTGCTTCTGAAATTTATATGAAAAGGCAAAGGACCTAGAATAGCCAAAACAGCAATGAAGAAGAACAAACTCGAAGGACTCACACTATCCAGTTTCAAACAGAGGACCCAGAAATAGCCCCACAAAAATATAGTCAACTGAGTTTTAACAAAGCTGCAAAGGCAATTCAACTGAGAAAAGTTAGTCTTTTTGGCAAATGGTGCTGTAACAGTTGGACATCCATATGCAAAAAAAAAGGGGAGGGGGGTGGACCTACACACAGACCCTACACCTTAAACAGAATTAACTTAAAATGGGTTCCAAACCTAAATGTAAAATGCAAAACCATAAAACTACTAGAAGAAAACATAGGAGAACATCTATGCTACTTTGGGTCTGTGATGAGTTTTAGATAAGCCACCAAAAGCACAATCCATGAAAGAAAAGATAAATAAATTGAAATTTGTTAAAATTAGAAAGTGTCTATGTCAGAGACACTTTGTTAAGAGAATGAAAAGCCACAAATTGGGAGAAAATCTTTGCAAAACACATATCTGATAAAGGACTGATACCCAAAATATCCAAAGAACTCTTAAAACTTAAGAATAAGAAGGGCTTCCCTGATGGCACAGTGGTTAAGAATCTGCCTGCCATCATGGACATATACACACTAACAAACGTAGTAAGGTAGATAGCTAGTGGGAAGCAGCCGCATGGCACAGGGATATTAGCTCGGTGCTTTGTGACAGCCTGGAGGGGTGGGATAGGGAGAGTGGGAGGGAGGGAGATGCAAGAGGGAAGACATATGGGAACATATGTATATGTATAACTGATTCACTTTGTTATAAAGCAGAAACTAACACACCATTGTAAAGCAATTATACCCCAATAAAGATGTTTAAAAAAATAAAATTAAAAACTGAGCAAAAAAAAAAAAAAAAAAAGAATCTGCCTGCCAATGCAGGGGGCATGGGTTCGAGCCCTGGTCCAGGAAGATCCCACATGCCGTGGAGCAACTAAGCCCGTGCTCCACAACTACTGAGCCTGCGCTCTAGAGCCCGCGAGCTACAAGTACTGAGACCGTGTGCCACAACTACTGAAGCCTGCTCGCCTAGAGCCTGTGCTATGCAACAAGAGAAGCCACCACAGTGAGAAGCCCACGCACCACAGTGGAGAGTAGCCCCCACTTGCCGCAACCAGAGAAAAGCCCGCGTGCAGCAGCAAAGACCCAACGCAGCCAAAAAAAAAAAAAAATTAAGAAAAGAAAACAACTTAATTTAAAAAATGGACAAAAATTCTGAAGAGACACTTCACCAGAAAATATATACAGAGGTCAAATAAGGATATGCAAAGATGCCCAATGGCATATGTCATCAGGGAAATGCAAATTGAAACAACTTGATACCACTATACACCTATTAGAGTAGCTAAAATCCAAAATACTGACAATAGCTGGAAAGGATCCAGAGTAACGAGAACTTTCTCATTCATTGCTGGTGAGAATGCAGATTGGTAGAGCCCCTTTGGAAGAGTCTGGCAGTTTCTTACAAAGCCAAATATAGTCTTACCATATAATCCAAAATACTCCTAGGTATTTGCCCAAACGATCTGAAAACTTATGTCCACACAAAAACCTGCATGCAAATATTCATAGCAGCTTTATCCATAATCATCAAGACACGGAAGCAAACAAAATGTCCTTCAATGAGTGACTAGATAAATAAACTATGGTACATTTATATAGTAGAATACTATTCAGCAATAAAAGGGAATGAGTCATCAAGCCATGCAAAAACATGGATGAATCCCAAATGCATATTGCTAAGTGAAAGACGCCAGTCTGAAAAAGCTACATACTATATGATTCTATTTATATGACATTCTGGAAAGGGCAAAACACAGAGCTGGCAAACAGGTTAGTGGTTGCCAGAGGTTTAGGGAGGGAAGAGAACTGAAAAGGTGAAGCACAGGGTATAATTTGGGGGTCGTGAAACTATTCTGTGTGATACTGTAATATCAGATACATGAAATTATACATTTGTCAAAACCCATAGAACTTTACAGCATGAGGAGTGAAACTTAATGTATGCAATTTTTTTTAAAAAAGTCATTTAAAAGTTGAGGGGGGGGCTTCCCCGGTGGCACAGTGGTTGAGAGTCCGCCTGCTGATGCAGGGGACACAGGTTCATGCCCCGGTCCAGGAAGATCCCACATGCCACGGAGCAGCTGGGCCTGTGAGCCATGGCCGCTGAGCCTGCCTGTCCGGAGCCTGTGCTCCGCGACGGGAGAGGCCACAACAGTGAGAGGTCCACGTACAACAACAACAAAAAAAAAAAAGTTGAGGGGATCCCAGAACGGAATGCAGATTTGACAAAAGAACCTAACGAATACCACAAATGTATGAAACCAACTCACTGCCAGAGGTAAGGGATAAAAGGACTGAACTAAGTAACTTTGGAGCTGAGTGTAGGCTGTAAAAATAAAAGCAAAATGAACTGAACATGGTACTGCACTGTAGATGACAAAGTTGTTTCCCACGGGGCTATGAGTTAATTCTGGAGCCACTATGCACATATACTGGAATTGAACAACTAAGCAAATGGACGGCAGATACTTGGAGCTAGGTCTCTCACTGTTGGAGCAGGAGGTTATAGACAAGCAAGGGGAGAAGTCTAGAATGATCCATACGGTAAGGAATTACAGTTGAGACATCAGTATGAAGTTTAGCTCCATATAGATACAAGGGCATACATATTTATAGATCTCTGTGTATACACAGGTTAGTATACAAACATGTATTTCCTTCCTCCATCAACTGAGAAGACCTAGAAGTAGTAACAGCACTCCGATAGCAACCAAAACACCTAGCACCCAAATCTTGGTTTCTAAAACCATTCCTCAATGAAAGGAACCAGGGCTCCTTGTGGAAATGCCTGATCCTAGGGCTGGGGCACAGGACCGTGAAACCAGGGGTTTTGAGAGGCCAGCTTTAACGGATTACACTTGGGGTCACAGTTTGGGTAAAATCCAGCTGATGAGGTATGACAGCCATTCCTGCCATAAAGTTTTCCATACAGATGCCTGATATTTGTTGGGAAATGAGATCTGAAAAGGGTCATATATGTTATTCATTAGAAGTTCCTAATCATACTGTGAGTATTCAACCACAGTGGAACGAAGGAAATTTTCCCTCTGACTACAGGGCTCCCTCGTCCCACCCACATCTCCTGGGCTGTCCTAAATCACACCTTCCCAGAAGCTGTCATCTTACTGTTCTCCTTTGTCCTTCTGCAATCCAACTGGTGAATTTCCAATTCTGGGCTGACCCAACCATTTCGTTTCCCTACCACCGCCCCAGGTACAAACTAAATCATCACAGTGCTAGGCCCTGCCATAAATACAGGATGGACCACAGCACACTACTCAGGACTGGGTCTTCCACGGTCTCCACAAGCCCCCTTCTTCCTCGCCTCTCTCCTCCCCACGTCTTTGATGGCTTTGGAGACCGAGGCTCCTCCTCCAAAGTTTCCACCCCCATTCCTGCTCCCTTGCCTTAGACCTTGACCTACCTCTGCATTCCTAAGAGAATAGAAAGCATCTGTTAGAATGCTCTCAACGTCTTCTGTCCCTGCTTGAAAATTCCTCTGTCTCCCCCTCTCTTCAGACTATCCCTCCTGTCTCTGAGGAAAAACCATCTGCTTTGGCTTCAGGGTCATCCCTCTACCTGTGTTTTAATGTCATGTCGTAAGTCTCCCTGTGACCTTCCCACCAATCAACCTCCTTCTGTCTGGCAGCATTAACCTCCCCCTTTCTACTTCCTCTTTCCCCTCTGGGATGAGCTCAGACGTGCTCAGGTCGCTCCTGCCCCCTATGATAGCATTCCTCCACCCCACAAGCATTCAAACTCTGGTCCCATATCACCTCCCTCGGTTGAAGGCACAGCTATAGTCCCACACAGACCTGGGTTCAAATCTCAGCTCTGCCACTTACCAGCTGGGTGATGCTGGGAAATAACCACGACCACGCTAAAGTGTATGTAGGGGCTTCTGCATGCTGGGCACCCAGTGAAGGGCTTCACTTACAATAAGACAATAGCTCACGGCATCCCATCAACAACCTCAGGAGATGGGTCCATTATATTTCATTTAGAGAAGAGAATCCAACTAATTTGTACAAGTTCACACAGCTAATAAGGGCAGACATGGAACTCAAATCCAAACTGCCTCACGTTCTGTCTCCCAAGAAGCCTGACACTGGTCCCAAATCCTTCATCTATGGAGTATCAATCTTGGTGCCTCCCTTCACTGACGTATATACACGACCAAACGTAAAATAGATAGCTAGTGGGAAGCAGCCGCATAGCACAGGGAGATCAGCTCTGTGCTTTATGACCACCTAGATGGGTGGGATAGGGAGGGTGGAAGCAAGACGCAAGGGGATAGGGGGATATATGTATACGTATAGCTAATTCACTTTGTTATACAGCAGAAACTAACACAACAATGTAAAGCAATTATACTCCAATAAAGATGTTAAAGGAAAATATCTTGGTGCCTCCCTCGTGGAACTCCTGTAAGAATTAAAAGAAATGACGTACGGAGAGCACTTAGCATGAAAAGTGCTAAGTCTGGCACTCAACAAATCAGCATCACTCAACAAATGGTGGTGACTGCTGACCATACACGCTTTCTGGAAATTCTCTCCTCTTGGCTTCCACGAAGCTATGACCTGGTTTTCCTCCCACCTCTCTGACCCATCTCTTGCATTCCCCATCATGCCCGTTGGCTTATCCTTTAAATATAGGCTTTGCCCAGAGACCCTCATAGCTCCCTCTTCCTGCACAAGGGGAACCTACTCCCCCAGCTTCAGCCAACAACTCCCAGAGCCTCCACATGCCTGCCTGACACTTCTGCAAACTCACTTCTCCCTCCCTAAACCTGTTCCTCCTCTGTGTTTTCCATTCCAAACTAAGATGTCCCGTGAACCCCAAGCTAGATCTCATTGCTTCTTTCCTTAGAAATGATCAGTAGCGTGCCATTGCCAACAGAATAAATGGCAGAATCTTTAGCAAGGCGCTCCATCATCTGTTCCAAACCATCTTCCCAGCTGCCTGCAATAGCCCCAGTCTCCTGGAAGGTTGCAAACATGCCTCTCTGCCCCAGGATAGGCTCTTTTCCCAGCTCAGCACCCAGATGCTCCAGCAGTTCCAAGCATGGCATCACGTCACATCCCTCACTGTCCTGGGAATCATCTCCAGACTGGCTCCATTTGTCTGGGTCTCTATTTAAAAACAAAGCCCAGAAATCAACACGGTCCAGGAATGGAGTGGAACTATCCACTTCTCTTAACACCGCATGTCCTCTTCCTGCACCCAGCAGGCCAGGTCAGGATGGGTTCTAACTTCGACATGGCAGCCGCGTCAGCCTTCACTGGTCACGTGACGGCATGTTCCCAGGGCACCCACACTGGCGCAGGATCCTTTCAGGTCTACACTCTGCTTTTCCAACAGGACTGAAAACCACTGAAGGGCAAGGACTTATATCTATGTTCTGTCCTCCAAAACTCACAATCTTCTCATGCCTTTAGTCCATCTGTAGTGAGTAGAGGAGAGGATTTGTAAGGTCGTATGTAAAGGTGGGGTTATGTCAGAAGAAAGGCCATACTTAAACTAACTCCGCCCCTCCTTTTTTAAAATTCTACTTAACTTAAAAATGGAGTAGGGCTTCCCTGGTGGCACAGTGGTTGAGAATATGCCTGCCAATGCAGGGGACATGGGTTTGAGCCCTGGTCTGGGAAGATCCCACATGCCGCGGAGCAACTAGGCCCGTGAGCCACAACTACTGAGCCTGTGCGTCTGGAGCCTGTGCTCCGCACAAGAGAGGCCATGATAGTGAGAGGCCCACGTACCGCGATGGAGAGTGGCCCCCGCTTGCCGCAACTAGAGAAAGCCCTCGCACAGAAACGAAGACCCAACACAGCAAAAAATAAATTAAATAAAGGAATTCCTTTAAAAAAAAATGGAGTATAGACAGAGTGCACTTTTTATATTAAGTATCTCTAGTGATTTGAAGCTCAGAATCATGCTGAAACACTGACAAAAGTGTCGTCTAAATCCGAGTGGCAGTGGAAGGTCTTATATGACTGACAAGATGAGTTCCTTTAAAAGTAACATCTGGAGCATGGACTGAAACTAAGCCTGGTGAGACGCCAAACACAAGAAAGGGGAACCAGCCCCTCAGCGCCTCACACCGTGACAGTTATTTATTCAGGCATGAAAACTGGGGCATCGCTCTTATGACGCTAATTAGACAAAGAAATGAGATATGCAAATATTTTTTAAAAGTTGACTCACTACAACATTCTCACCAGATGAAAGTTAATAAAGAAAATAGGACCCCACAGGGTCACTCTGGGGCCAAGGCCCATTGCTCTGACTACCTGACCTATGATATCCCTGGGAACAAAAATCAAGTTCGCATCTAGCGCTGCCTCCACAACCCTGGGGGCAGACAGGATCCAGTGCTCAGAATGCCACCTGGGCCAACTCAGCTCAAAGGTCAGAGGTTACCCAAGCAAGAGGCATGGAAGTTGCCAGAAACCTAAGATGCTGCCCTTGGAGGTCCCATGTCCAGAACTCCTTCTCCAGCGTAGCCTCAAAACACAGGGTCTTTGGCCAGAGTTCAGTGGGGCCCCTGTCGGGCAGGGTGGGTACAACACGGCACTGCCCCACCCAAGCTGTTTGCCATTGCCAAGCTGCCTCACCTCCCAGCCTCTGTCTTCTCATCTGTAAAACAGGAATCATGGCAAAGCTGCCGTGACAAAGGGATAAGAAAATGCCCAGGGAGCGTCACGTGCCTGGCCTGCTGTGGGCACTCAGCATGTAGCAGCGGCCCTCCCTGCTCCTGGACCTCGACAGGGTGAAGATGCCTGTGATGGACGGGGGAGGCCTCAGGGCTGAATCAGCTTACAGATGTTTGCTGAGGGCCTCGCAACGGGGCAGCACCTTGTGCTACGTGAAGCCCCTGACCTGAGTAGCTAATAGTCTAACAGGGCAGATGGAGGAGGGCCATCAGTTAACACCTGGGCTGGGATAAACCAGGTGCCGTGAGAGCTCTGTGCCCGGAAGGTCAGACACAAGGGTGGAAGATTTCCTGGAGACAGAACAGAAGAACTGAAAGGGAAAGAGAGATCCTGGGAGGGTCAAGGGCAGAGGAATGGTTTGTGATCCTGGGAGGTGACAAGGTGTGGCTTGTTTGAGGAACTGCAGTCAGGTCTGTTGCTGGAGTATGATATCAATTTCTCTCACCCAGGAAGAATTCCCCTAAACCCATCTCCTCTGCAGCTTGGGGGCTACTCTCTGAAGCTTTAATCCCATTACGTGGCTGCCTTTGGAAACCATCCCCGGACCTGTGTGTCATCCACCCAGAAGAGCACTCCAGTCACATCAGCAATGTCCTCAGACTGGTGAGGCTCACCCATGAGCAACCTGCAAGGGTGAGCCAGGGAGCAAGTGAGCTTTTCAGGAAACAGAAACAAAGGAGTCTCTGCCCATATACACGCATGCCTGGACTACAAACACCCTGGTGGGGGCAGGTTCTGAAGTTATAAAACAAAGGTCTGGATACACGCATAAGAAATGGAGAATGTTTGCTTTTATTTTTTTAAAGATTCAGATCAGGGTCCCAGTATCCTTGATGCATTTAAAATATCACATCTGATCTCCACAGAGCTGTCATCTGGACCGATTTATTCTCCACCAAAGAAGGCTTCCCTTCAGCATGATATTCATCCATCCATCCATTCCCCAAGTTCTTAACTAAGTGCCAGGCCCAGTTCTAAGTCCAAAGTGGACAATAGTGACCAAAAAGATACAGGTCCTGCTCACTGGAAGCTGACATCCCCAATGACCAGCCTGAAAGTTCAGGGACCCCCAGGCAAGACCTACTTGCCCCTGAGTCTTCTGAGCAGCAAAAAAGGTGGCTCTAAAGAAGCCCTCAGTCACCCTGCCCAGGGCCAGTCTGGCAGGCAGGAAATGCCCATTCCTCAGGAACCTTATTCTGCTCCAGCTGCCTCTCCAAATGAAGGCCAAGCAGCCCACAGAAGCTCTGGCCACGTTACGCCCTCTGCTCATCCATAACGGGCTACGCTGGTGCACTCTTTTCTGCCTTCACACACGGTCTCCCCTGCACCTGCAATGTCCTTCCCTTGCTTTGTTTGACAACCAATTTCTACTTGTCCTTCAAAAGTCAGTGTAGGATCTTTGTGGGGACTCATCTCTGAACAGCTTAAATTAACCCTGGTGGTCCTTAGTCTGGTCCTGTCAAAACTCCCTTATAGTAGTAACCTCACATTGATCGTAATTGCTGGTTTCCAGTCCCTCTGCCCCCCAAACCCTCTCTATCCTGCTAACTGACCCCAACTAACCCTTGAATTAAAAAAAAAAGATAGGGCCGGGATGTAGGGGAAGATGGCGGAAGAGTAAGACGCGGGAATCACCTTCCTCCCCACAGATACACCAGAAATACATCTACACGTGGAACAGCTCCTAGAGAACAGCTACTGAACACTGGCAGAAGACCTCGGGCCTCCCAAAAGGCAAGAAACTCCCCATGTACCTGGGTAGGGCAAAAGAAAATAGAATAAACAGAGACAAAAGAATACGGCCGGGACCTCCACCAGTGGGACGGAGCCGTGAAGGAGGAAAGGTTTCCACACGCTAGAAGCCCCTTCGAGGGCGGAGACTGCGGGGGGCGGAGGGGGGAAGCTTCAGCGCCGCGGAGGAGAGCGCAGCAACAGGGGTGCAGAGGGCAAAGCGGAGAGATTCCCGCACAGAGGATCGGTGCCGACGGGCACTCAGCAGCCCGAGAGGACCGTCTGATCACCCGCCGGGGCGGGCGGGGCTGGGAGCTGAGGCTTGGGCTTCGGTCAGAGCGCAGGGAGAGGACTGGGGTTGGTGGTGTGAACACAGCCTGAAGGGGGTTAGTGCGCCACAGCTGGCCGGGAGGGAGTCCGGAAAAAGTCTGGAGCTGCCGAAGAGGCAAGAGACGTTTTCTTCCCTCTTCATTTCCTAGTGCGCGAGGAGAGGGGATTAAGAGCGCTGCTTAAAGGAGCTCCAGAGACGGGCGCGAGCCGCGGCTATTAGCGCAGACCCCAGAGCCGGGCATGAGACGCTAAGACTGCTGCTGCTGCCGCCACCAAGAAGCCTGTGTGCGCGCACAGGTCACTCTCCACACCTCCCTTCCGGGGAGCCTGTGCAGCCCGCCACTGCCAGGGTCCCAGGATCCAGGGACAACTTCCCTGGGAGAACGCACGGCGCGCCTCAGGCTGGTGCAACTTCACACCGGCCTCTGCCGCCGCAGGCTCAACCCGCACTCCGTGCCCCTCCCTGCCCCCGGCCTGAGTGAGCCAGGGCCCCCGAATCAGCGGCTCCTTTAACCCCGTCCTCTCTGAGCGAAGAACAGACGCCCTCAGGCGACCTACATGCAGAGACGGGGCCAAATCCAAAGCTGAGCCCCTGGGAGCTGTGCAAACAAAGAAGAGAAAGGGAAATCTCCCCCAGCAGCCTCAGAAGCAACGGATTAAATCTCCACAATCAACCTGATGTGCCCTGCATCTGTGGAATACCTGAACAGACAACGAATCATCCCAAATTGAGGAGGTGGACTTTGGGGGCAACGATATATTTTTCTTTTCGCTTTTACTCTTTCTGTGAGTGTGTATGTGTATGCTTCTGTGTGAGATTTTGTCTGTATAGCTTTGCTTCCACCATCTGTCCTAGGGTTCTATCCGTCCATTTTGGGGGTTGTTTTTTTTTTTACTTTTTAAAAAAATTTTTTTCTTAATAATTATTCTTTTATTTTAATAACTTTATTTTATTTTACCTTACTTTATTTTATTCTCTTTTATTTTCTTTCTTTTCTTTTCTTTCTTTCCTTCCTTCCTTCCTTCCTTTATCTCCCTTTTATTCTGAGCCGTGTGGATGAAAGGCTCTTGGTGCTACGCCCAGGAGTCAGTGCTGTGCCTCTGAGGTGGGAGAGCCAACTGCAGGACACTGGTCCACAAGAGACCTCCCAGCTCCACGTAATATCAAATGGCAAAAATCTCCAAGAGATCTCCATCTCAACACCAACACCCAGCTTCACTCAATGACCAGCAAGCTACAGTGCTGGACACCCTGTGCCAAATAACTAGCAAGACAGGAACACAACCCCACCCATTAGCAGAGAGGCTGCCTAAAATCATAATAAGTCAACAGACACCCCAAAACACACCACCAGACATGGACCTGCCCACCAGAAAAACAAGACCCAGCCTCATTCACCAGAACAAAGGCACTAGTCCCCTCCACCAGGAAGCCTACACAACCCACTGAACCAACTTTAGCCACTGGGGACAGACACCAAAAACAACGGGAACTACGAACTTGCAGCCTGCAAAAAGGAGACCCCAAACACAGTAAGATAAGCAAAATGAGAAGACAGAGAAACACACAGCAGATGAAGGAGCAAGGTAAAAACCCACCAGACCTAACAAATGAAGAAAAAATAGGCAGTCTACCTGAAAAAGAATTCAGAATAATGATAGTAAAGATCCAAAATCTTGTAGATAGAACACAGAAAATGCAAGAAACATTTAACAAGGAACTAGAAGAACTAAAGATGAAACAAGCAAAGATGAACAGCACAATAAATGAAATTAAAAATACTCTAGAAGGGATCAATAGCAGAATAACTGAGGCAGAAGAACGGATAAGTGACCTGGAAGATAAAATAGTGGAAATGACTACTGCAGAGCAGAATAAAGAAAAAAAAATGAAAAGAACTGAGGACAGTCTCAGAGACCTCTGGGACAACATTAAACGCACCAACATTCGAATTATAGGGGTCCCAGAAGAAGAAGAGAAAAGGAAAGGGACTGAGAAAATAGTTGAAGAGATTATAGTTGAAAACTTCCCTAATATAGGAAAGGAAATAGCTAATCAAGACCAGGAAGCACAGAGAGTCCCACACAGGATAAATCCAAGGAGAAACACGCCAAGACACATATTAATCAAACTGTCAAAAATTAAATACAAAGAAAACATACTAAAAGCAGCAAGGGAAAAACAACAAATAACACACAAGGGAATCCCCATAAGGTTAACAGCTGATCTTTGAGCAGAAATTCTGCAAGCCAGAAGGGAGTGGCAGGACATATTTAAAGTGATGAAGGGCAAAAACCTACAACCAAGATTACTCTACCCAGCAAGGATCTCATTCAGATTAGATGGAGAAATTAAAACCTTTACAGACAAGCAAAAGCTGAGAGAGTTCAGCACCACCAAACCAGCTTTACAACAAATGCTAAAGGATCTTCTCTAGGCAAGAAACACAAGAGAAGGAAAAGACCTACAATAACAAACCCAAAACAATTAAGAAAATGGGAATAGGAACATACATATCTATAATTACCTAAAATGTAAATGGATTAAATGCTCCCACCAAAAGACACAGACTGGCTGAATGGATACAAAAACAAGACCCGTATATATGCTGTCTACAAGAGACCCACTTCAGACCTACAGACGCATACAGACTGAAAGTGAGGGGATGGAAAAAGATGTTCCATGCAAATGGAAACCAAAAGAAAGCAAGAGTAGCAATTCTCATATCAGACAAAACAGACTTTAAAATGACTATCAGAAGAGACAAAGAAGGACGCTACATAATGATCAAGGGATCAATCCAAGAAGAAGATATAACAATTGTATATATTTATGTACCCAACATAGCAGCACCTCAATATATAAGGCAAATACTAACAGCCATAAAAGGGGAAATCGACAGTAACACATTCATAGTAGGGGACTTTAACACCCCACTTTCAACCATGGACAGATCATCCAAAATGCAAATAAATAAGGAAACACAAGCTTTAAATGATACATTAAACAAGATGGACTTAATTGATATTTATAGGACATTCCATCCAAAAACAACAGAATACACATTTTTCTCAAGTGCTCATGGAACATTCTCCAGGATAGATCATATCTTGGGTCACAAATCAAGCCTTGGTAAATTTAAGAAAATTGAAATTTTATCAAGTATCTTTTCTGACCACAAGCTATGAGACTAGATATCAATTACAGGAAAAGATCTGTAAAAAATACAAACACATGGAGGCTAAACAATACACTACTTAATAACGAAGTGATCACTGAAGAAATCAAAGAGGAAATCAAAAAATACCTAGAAACAAATGACAATGGAGACACGACGACCCAAAACCTATGGGATGCAGCAAAAGCAGTTCTAAGAGGGAAGTTTATAGCAATACAATCCTACCTTAATAAACAGGAAACATCTCGAATAAACAACCTAACCTTGCACTTAAAGCAATTAGAGAAAGAAGAACAAAAAAAACCCTGAAGTTAGCAGAAGAAAAGAAATCATAAAGATCAGATCAGAAATAAATGAAAAAGAAATGAAGGAAACAATAGCAAAGATTAGCAAAACTAAAAGATGGTTGTTTGAGAAGATAAACAAAATTGATAAACCATTAGCCAGACTCATCAAGAAAAAAGGGGGGAAGACTCAAATCAGTAGAATTAGAAATGAAAAAGGAGAAGTAACAACTGACATTGCAGAAATACAAAAGATCATGAGAGATTACTACAAGCAACTCTATGCCAATAAAATGGACAACCTGGAAGAAATGGACAAATTCTTAGAAATTCACAACCTGCCAAGACTGAATCAGGAAGAAATAGAAAATATGAACAGACCAATCACAAGCACTGCAATTGAAACTGTGATTAAAAATCTACCAAAAAACAAAAGCCCACGACCAGATGGCTTCACAGGCGAATTCTTTCAAACATTTAGAGAAGAGCTAACACCTATCCTTCTCAAACTCTTCCAGAATATAGCAGAGGGAGGAACACTCTCAAACTCATTCTACGAGGCCACCATCACCCTGATACCAAAACCAGACAAAGATGTCACAAAGAAAGAAAACTACAGGCCAATATCACTGATGAACATAGATGCAAAAATCCTCAACAAAATACCAGCAAACAGAATCCAGCAGAACATTAAAAGGATCATACACCATGGTCAAGTGGGGTTTATCCCAGGAATGCAAGGATTCTTCAATATACGCAAATCTATCAATGTGATACACCATATTAACAAATTGAAGGAGAAAAACCATATGGTCATCTCAACAGATGCAGAGAAAGCTTTTGACAAAGTTCAACACCCATTTATGATAAAAACCCTCCAGAAAGTAGGCATAGAGGGAACTTTCCTCAACATAATAAAGGCCATATATGACAAACCCACAGCCAACATCATCCTCAATGGTGAAAAACTGAGAGCATTTCCACTAAGATCAGGAATAAGACAAGGTTGCCCACTCTCACCACTCTTATTCAACATAGTTTTGGAAGTTGTAGCGACAGCAATCAGAGAAGAAAAGGAAATAAAAGGAATCCAAATCGGAAAAGAAGAAGTAAAGCTGTCACTGTTTGCAGATGACATGATACTATACATAGAGAATCCTAAAGATGCTATCACAAAACTACTAGAGCTAATCAATGAATTTGGTAAAGTAGCAGGATACAAAATTAATGCACAGAAACCTCTGGCATTCCTATACACTAATGATGAAAAATCTGAAAATGAAATCAAGAAAACACTCCCATTTACCACTGCAACAAAAAGAATACAATATCTAGGAATAAACCCACCTCAGGAGACAAGAGACCTCTATGCAGAAAATTATAAGACACTGATGAAAGAAATTAAAGATGATACAAATAGATGGAGAGATATACCATGTTCTTGGATTGGAAGAATCAACATTGTGAAAATGACTCTACTACCCAAAGCAATCTACAGATTAAATGCAATCCCTATCAAACTACCACTGGCATTTTTCACAGAACTAGAACAAAAAATTTCACAATTTGTATGGAAACACAAAAGACCCCAAACAGCCAAAGCAAATCTTGAGAACGAAAAATGGAGCTGGAGGAATCAGGCTCCCTGACTTCAGACTATACTACAAAGCTACAGTAATCAAGACAGTATGGTACTGGCACAAAAACAGAAAGATAGATCAATGGAACAGGATAGAAAGCCCAGAGATAAACCCACGCACATATGGTCACCTTATCTTTGATAAAGGAGGCAGGAGTGTACAGTGGAGAAAGGACAGCCTCTTCAATAAGTGGTGCTGGGAAAACGGGACAGGTACATGTAAAAGTATGAGATTAGATTACTCCCTAACACCATACACAAAAATAAGCTCAAAATGGATTAAAGACCTAAATGTAAGGCCAGAAACTATCAAACTCTAGAGGAAAACATAAGCAGAACACTCTATGACATAAATCACAGCAAGATCCTTTTTGACCCACCTCCTAGAGAAATGGAAATAAAAACAAAAATAAACAAATGGGACCTAATGAAACTTCAAAGCTTTTGCACAGCAAAGGAAACCATAAACAAGACCAAAAGACAACCCTCAGAATGGGAGAAAATATTTGCGAATGAAGCAACTGACAAAGGATTACTCTCCAAAATTTACAAGCAGCTCATGCAGCTCAATAACAAAAAAACAAAAAACCCAATCCAAAAATGGGCAGAAGACCTAAATAGACATTTCTCCAAAGAAGATATACAGACTGCCAACAAACACATGAAAGAATGCTCAACATCATTAATCATTAGAGAAATGCAAATCAAAACTACAATGAGATATCATCTCACACCAGTCAGAATGGTCATCATCAAAAAGTCTAGAAACAATAAATGCTGGAGAGGATGTGGAGAAAAGGGAACACTCTTGCACTGCTGGTGGGAATGTGAATTGGTACAGCCACTATGGAGAACAGTATGGAGGTTCCTTAAAACTCTAAAAATAGAACTAGCGTATGACCCAGCAATCCCACTACTGGGCATATACCCTGAGAAAACCATACGTCAAAAAGAGTCATGTACCAAAATATTCATTGCAGCTCTATTTACAGTAGCCAGGAGATGGAAACAACCTAAGTATCCTTTATTGGATGAATGGATAAAGAAGAGGTGGCACATATATGCAATGGAATATTACTCAGCCATAAAAAGAAACGAAATTGAGCTATTTGTAATGAGGTGGATGGACCTCGAGTCTGTCATACAGAGTGAAGTAAGTCAGAAAGAGAAAGACAAATACCATATGCTAACACATATATATGGAATTTAAGGGAAAAAATGTCATAAAGAACCTAGGGGGAAGACAGGAATAAAGACACAGACCTACTAGAGAATGGACTTGAGGATATGGGGAGGGGGAAGGGTAAGCTGTGACAAAGTGAGAGAGTGGCATGGACATATATACACTACCAAATGTAAAACAGATAGCTAGTGGAAAGAAGCCACATAGCGCAGGTAGATCAGCTCGGTGCTTTGTGACCACTTAGAGGGGTGGGACAGGGAGGGTGGGAGGGAGGGAGATGCAAGAGGGAAGAGATATGGGAACATATGTATATGTATAACTGATTCACTTTGTTATAAAGCAGAAACTAACACACCATTGTAAAGCAATTATACTCCAATAAAGCTGTAAAAAAAAAAGATAATTCAGGGAGCAGAATTCTGAAAAACAATCTCTAATTGATATCTACAGAGGATTACAGAAGCATTTGCATCTAAAAAATGTATCTCTATAGAAAAGGAATAGATAAGAGAAAGAGCTCTTGAAAATTAACAATAATTGTATAAATAAAGAGGTGTAATCAGGGAAATGTCCAGAACATAGAAAAACTTCTGTTGAAAAATTTGAGGGAAAAATAAGAGGCAATCAAGATAACAGTTGTAACCTCCAAATAATTATAGTTTGAATTATCAAAGAACTAGTAGAAGAAAATTCCCCAGAATGAAAAGAGATATTAGTTTTCACATTGAAGGAGCCTATCAAGTGCCATGCCGGAAAAATGAAAAAAAAAAACAGATGTAAACACTTTCTTGAGAAATTTCCACGACAACCAACTTCCAGAGACAAAGTGCCGGCCTCATCCAGGGAAATATATGACTTTCCACTAGCAAACTTTATGCTAGAAGCCAATGGAGCAACACCTTGAAAATTTGAGCGAAAAAGATTTTCAACTGGCAAGTCTCAGCTAAACTATCAATCAAATGGGAGGGCAAAATATGGACCATTTCATACACACAAAGAATCAAAATATGACCATGCATACACCTTCCAGAGGAAATTACTTGAGGATATACTCAAAAAAACCCAAAGAAAACCAAGCAAAAGGACAGTAAGATATAGGAAAAAGTTGACCTACTCCTAGAAATCCAGTAAAAAGAATAATATTTAGAAAATGATTGCTGTACATCAGGCTTAGAAACAACAGATTAAAATAAGAAATCAGCTCCATAAGACCTTCCAGGAGAAAAGTGGTCAGATTCCATGCAACAGAGAAAATGAGCACAAAGCTGGAAAGTATTACTGATATGATGATATGATATGAGGAATAAGGATGAAGACATATGTTTCCGCTCCCAAAAAGAAAAAAGAAAGGCAACTGGAAACTCCAGGAGAAACCGAAAACCTCACAAAAAATCCAATGATCTAGATAGTAAGCAAACAAAAATGTGACATGATTTTGAGTAATTACAGAGTGTAAGAAAAGTGATTTGGCCTTGATGCTAAGAATAGTGTTCTTCAAATTGTAAAGGTGTCATGGCATTGGACCTATAGAGAGAAAACACTGTCCTCATATACTACACAGTTCTACAGTGAAGAGTACTTCATAGCCCTGGCCATAATAATGTAACTTAAAATCCAGAAGCTAGATTATAGTTAAAGTATCAGCCTTGACAATATAAAAGTCAATGGTCCAATTAACAGAGGCAGGGAGCAGCTATAAAGGAGTCAAGAAATGGGGTTGTTCAGATAAGAAAAGGAAGCTTAAGAAGATTCATAGGCACCTTGGTAATCCTTGGGAGAATTAAAAACAATATCGTAAAAATCAAAAATTGTGAGGGTAAAAAAAACTAAAAGGAGGGACAGGGGTGGGGTGTGGTGTAAGTGAACTAAACTCATCTCCCATAGCAAAAATGTAGAAATGCCTAGAGTCGATAAATAAGAGAGTTACAACTCACAAATATTCCACTAACCATCGCTTTGCTTCTTTTCTTCGCACTTATGAGGGGTTTGTGGAGGCAAATTTAAATGGTCCAGTTCACTTTTTAAAATTTATCTAAGGAAGTGTGAACTTTTTTTGGCTTATTAAATTTCACCGTGGTAGGCAGAGGTATTCAAAAATCATTCCACTGGACTGAGCTCAAAGTTGAACACACTCAATGAATGTTCATTGTAAGCAGACCTTTTCCCCATAAAAGGACATTCAATGTAAAGGGCCAGCCTGTCTCCCCTCCCCTCTCCTACTCCCAGTACACAGATGGTGACACACGGCTATCAGGCAAAGACGGCAGTGCCATTGTAAAAAATCAGGTCCCAGGTCCCAGTGGGGAAGGAAGCCTGGACTCTGGCCCATCGGCTAACCATTCGGCACCTGCCAAATCCCAGTTTGGATGGAATCTCCACGTTTTTAAATGTAGACAACAAATTATTTTAAATGTTTGGCTTGGTTTGGTTTGGTTTGGTTTGGTTTGGTTTACCAAAGCAAATAAAACTGCGAGCCAAAGAGGTCCAGGAATGCCAAGGAGTTGGGTCTACGCTGAACTCAAAGAACCTCTTGCTTGAGGATTACTAAGTCATCCCAGTGTGAGTCAGGGCCAGACTCCAGTGCCAGAATGCTGTAGCAGGAGGTCCAGAAAACTCTAGACACACTGTTACCTCTTTCTATATCTCAGTTTTCCCACTGGGAAAATGGGAATCATGACAGTACCCATCTCATAGGGCTGCTGGGACGATTAAAAGAGCGATTACATATAAAAGGCTCCAAACACATACAGGGAAGCACTGGATGGATTCATCAGCTGGGACAACGGAACAGAGTAATGAAACGTGGAGTGAGGAAAAGGGACGGTGACCTGTACCAGCACCTGTGCTACATGGAGTATCAAGTTTCTGGTGGAAAATCTCCTAAGGACAGCAAGCCATCCATGCATCCATCATCCATGTCTGACCTTCCAGGTGGCACAGACAGACAACAGGGCTTCCATGGAGAGGTGAAGCTCCTCGCAGCTGCTGCCTGGGCACACTTTCTACCTGTCCTCCGTGAGCAGGCTGCTGGAGCCAAGGAAGGCAAGCCCCTCCCAAGCAGGACCCAGGCCCAGAACAACTTGGAAGCAGTTCACACTGGCAACAGCATCACTCATTCCGTCACAGCTAACACGGCCACAACCCAGGGTGAGGAGGCTGGGGTTTCCCACAGGGTTTAATCAGCCTCTGATGACTTAGTTGAAGGGACCTCTGTTCCTTGAAACATTGTTACAGCCGCAAACATCTAACATTCCTGGACCACATCAAATCAGGAGGGAGGCCCCAGATTTTTCTCTCCTGCAGCACAGAATGCCGTACAGCACTGTGTGTGCTCGGGCTGTCCACCTGCAAACATGACCTGGGTACTGTGCTCCATGGGGAAGGGCCGGATGCCAACTCCTAGGTCTCTGTGCCAGAGAGACCCAGAGGCTTCATTTAGAAATGTTTCCATAGAAGATGTGCATTGGACTCTGATCTCTGTGGTCCCATCCACCATAAAACTCCTGCGACCCTGTCTTTATGAAGAGTTATTCTCAAACCTCCACCACCACCTGCCAGCAAGATCCCTGGAGGCTTCCTCACACGATGGAGCCCCTGAAGGTACTGTAGTAGCTCAGTTACCTGGATACACCTGAGCCACTGGAGAGCACAGACCTGCACCAGGTCAGCTCTGCTCACCACCCACTGTGTCTCGTGCAAGGAAAGCATTCCACACGAGCTTACAGAAATTGAAGCAAATTCAAAGCAGGAATTCTTTCAAATACCCATTTCAAATATTCATGTCATGTGCTACTTATCTATGGTTGTACAGGATCTTTAGATCTTTGGCTTTGGAGGAAAAAGGCAGATGTATCTTTAAAAAAAATAAATGTCTACATTTCAATTGTTAAAAATGTAAACAACTGCCATGGAAACACCACAAAAAATATTTAACCATTTTCACAACCACCCAAGATACTGCAAACTTATTTTTAAGACATTTGTGAGTCAAATTATATCCTGAAAAGTCATCAAGATAACTCCACATCCTTTTGCACAGCAAAGTAAACAACAAACAAAATGAAAAGACAACCTACAGAATGGGAGAAAATATTTGCAAATGATGCAGCTGACAATGGCTTAATATCCAAAACATACAAACGGCTCATACAACTCCATAACAGAAAAGTAAATAACCCAATCAAATATGGGCAGAAGACCTAAATAGGCATTTCTCCAAAGAAGACATACAGATGGCCAATAGGATGCTCAACATCACTAATTATTAGAGAAATGCAAATCAAAACTATAATACAATGTGATATCACTTCACACCAGTCAGAATGGCCATCATTAAAAAGTCTACAAATAGGGGCTTCCCTGGTGGCGCAGTGGTTGAGAGTCTGCCTGCCGATGCAGGAGACATGGGTTCGTGCCCCGGTCCGGGAAGATCCCACATGCCGCGGAGCGGCTGGGCCCGTGAGCCGTGGCCACTGAGCCTGAGCGTCCGGAGCCTGTGCTCCACAACGGGAGACGCCACAACAGTGAGAGGCCGGCGTACCGCAAAAAAAAAAAAAAAAAGTCTACAAATAACAAATGCTGGAGAGGGTATGGACAAAAGGGAACCCTCCTACACTGTTGGTGAGAATGTAAATTGGTGCAGCACTATGGAGGTTCCTCAAAAAACTAGAAATAGAACTGCCTTATGATCCAGCACTATGGAGGTTCCTCAAAAAACTAGAAATAGAACTGCCTTATGATCCAGCACTCCCACTATTGGGCGTATATCCGGACAAAATTATAATTCAAAAAGATACATGCACCCAAATGTTCACAGCAGCACTATTCACAATAGCCAAGACACGGAAGCCACCTAAACGTCCATGCACAGATGAATGGAAAAAGAAGATGTGGTACATATGAACAATGCAATACTACTCAGCCATAAAAAAGAATGAAATAATGCCATTTGCAGCAACATGGATGGACCTAGAGATTATCATACTAAGTGAAGTAAGTCAGAAAGAGAAAGACAAATACCATATGATATCACTTACACATGGAATCTAAAATATGACACAAATGAACTTATTTACAAAACAAAAACAGACTTACAGACATAGAGAACAGACTTGTGGTTGCCAAGAGGACGGAGGAGGTGGGGTGGGAGAGGGGTGGATTGGGAGTTTGGGATTAGCAGATGCAAACTATTATATATAGGATGGATAAACAACAAGACCCTACGGTATAGCCCAGGGAACTATATTCAACTATATTGAACCATATTCAATATCTTGTAATAAACCATTATGGAAAAGAATATATAGTTAATATTTTAAAATAATAAATAAAACTTGAAGTTTTTGGAGAATCAAAATATGCATAAGTGATAGAAGGAATGGTGTAGGAAGTTAATCTCAAGAGAAGATTTCCAAGTAGCCCTGAACTGCTTATAAGTTGCCTTCCAAAATATATATATATATACACATATATGTGTATATATATGTATATGCACACATATATATATAACTGAATCACTTTGCTGTACACCTGAAACTAACACAACATTGTCAATCAACTATACTTCAAAAAAAATAAATTAAACGGAAGATAGCTCCACATCCTATTTACAGTTTTGGTCTTCAGCCAGACGATTATTAGGCTGATGCATCCCTGCCCTTTTGTTGACCACATTGTAAAAATCAACACTCATAGCTGGTAAGAAGCCAAACTAATGAGAACCAAAAAAATCCCAGCCAATTCTTACATACAAAAGTAAATAAATGTAAAGGAAAAAATAATCTGCAGATCATTACTGGTATTTGTCACCCTCTGGTGGTCAGCCTCAGGAAGCTTCTACATCAGAAAACTCTGGAGACTGTATTTTACAGACAATCCCTCTGAGGATCATTCAGGCCAAAGCCCTGATCCCATGGGACTTCCCCAGCGTTCGAGCAAGTTCTGCTACTCTGCTCCCCACACTGTGTGTATGTGAGTGCGTGTGAGGATGCTAAAGAAGGAATAACTCCAACCTGAGTAGAAGAAGATAAGCAGCGTGACTCCACTTCCTCACAGCACACACAATGCATCTAAAAAGACAAACATACAACTGACACGGATGAGTCACTGTTTTCATCTCTCCAGTACCACTCTCTGCGTGAAGAGATGACTGGCCATGTCACAAAAGTGCCAAGAGAATAAATATATGGCAACTTCGGCTCACCAATTTCAACAAAACACACACTGGTGAGTACTGTACACCTCCAAGACATTCCTCTAGGGAACCCATTTGCTCCCCTCTCTCCACCCTCCATTATGCCACATTGTTTGAGGGGGCAGGGGTCTCACTGTGCTCAGTATTAGAGTATGCCCACTTCTTTCCAAACCTATTCAATTCAGTCCCCACACTGAAGCCCTCATGTGTACAAGGCCCTACAGAGATGCTCCTTATTCGAGCCTACTGCTAGAAGAGGGCCTGGATCTAGAGGACGGTGTTTGCCTCTGGCCTCTCCTTACACACTCCTGCCTGGGAAGTTTTTCTAAAATATGGTGTCCATTAGGTAAGTGACTGCCTTTTGTCTAGAATATTCCACACCTCCCATTAACTACGAAATCATAGAAGAACTGATCATCACTGTGTTCAGAGTCTTTGTAGCAGAATGGGTGGGTGGGTGGATGGATGGGTCGATGAATGAACAGGTGGGTGTACGAGCATGTTGGTGGACAGGTAGATGGATGAGTGCATGCATGGGAGGATAGAAGGAAGGAAGGAAGGGAGGGAGGAAGGAAGGGGGGAAGGAAGGAAGGGAGGGAGGGAGGGAGGAAGGATAGACTTCCATGACATTTAGTGCTCTACTAGGCCCTGCACTGAGACTGAATAAAAAGATATGATACCTGCCAAGTAAATTTTCTGCTAATAATGATAAAAATTAGATCAATCTAAGTGACAAGAAGAAGAGATGAAGATAAAATGATCCCAGAAGAAAATAAAAATAGGTGACCTCCTAGCAGGAATTAAACGGACAAAAATCTGGTAGTTTTATAGTGGTAGCCACAGAAATTGACTGAGCTTCAACTCAGGGAGGAATGTCACAGCATCTGGTTCAAGGTCATCAGGGAAGATAGAATGTCACACTCTGACACAAGCTGTCTAGCCCCAGCCCCAGCCTGTGACTAAGGCACACGAGCATGGCACTACAGGAACCAGACGCCAGGAAGAGAACAGACGTCAGGGATATCTCTGGGAACGCATCAGAACCTGGGTGAAGAGGAAGCCCCAAGGCGAGACCAGAGGCCAGCAGGAACACACGGCCTGCTCTGCCCTGTGTTCACCCAATGCTCACAGGCCCAAGTGACTGCACCACCTCGCCCCTTGTGGTTAAAGAGTCACCTCTGACTCAGAAGGATACTCAGATGCCCCCAACCTCCTCCTCTTTGTTGTTCTAGTTCTCCATGAACCCTCACCATCAGAAGGTCTTGGAAAGGTCATTTGAGGACATGATATCCCCAAACCCCCATCAACAGAGGGGCAAGACTCTCTTGAAAATGTGGGCTCTAGCACCTTCCACAGACCCTTGATTCACATCCAACAATGCTCACCATCGGGAAAGGCCGTGTGTCTATCACAAGGCCCAAGAGTCCCACCTGAAACCAATTTCTTCCCTTTGCTCTCCCCTCAGCCCAAGGAGATAGGAAAAGCTGCCCACCATCTTCAACACTGCAACCTTTGAGGACTCAAAGATGGTTATTTGGGCTCTCCAGTCATCTCTCAAGACCACGTGTCCTTCACTGAACCCCAGGAGGTCAGTCAGACGGCACGGAGCCCACCGCTCCCCATCCCACCACGTGGCTCTCACCACGACCATAGCCACTTTTCAGCCCCATCCAGACTCAGCCTCCTAATTCTCCACCCTCAGCTCTGAGCAGCCACTACCACCTCGGGGTAAGCATGTGTTATAAACCCTATTTGTGATCCTCACAACCTCAGATGTCATTTTTAATCATCAGTATACCTGAACTTGATTGTATAAGCTTCCAGGTCCCTTTTAACAATAATAACAGCCTACATGTACTGATGATTTAGTATTTAAAGCCCTAGCCAGTAAGTCCCCTACATACGAACCTTCGAGTTGCGAACTTTCAAAGATGCGAACGTGCGTTCACATGTCCAATCACGTAAGTTAGTTCATGTGTCTGGCGTACATTGTCACATGCGTGCATCCTCTAAAAGTGGTTGTGCCTTTATGTACTTTACTACACAGTACTGTGTAGACCGCAGTAGTACAGTATCTTTATTTCAAGCCCAGGATGTCCGGAAGCAAGCGTAAAAGCAGCGGTGATGTAGCTGGTACTGCTAAGAAGCGCCAAGCAATAATGATGGAAACAAAAGTGGAGGAAGAAGAAGTAACTGAAGAACCGAAGAGATTCACGATGCAGGAAAGGGCAAGGGGATTTTCTTTCTTTTCTAAAAAAATTTTCTAATAATTTATTTTTATTATTTATTTTTTTATTTTTGGCTGCGTTGCGTCTTCGTTGCTGTGCGCGGGCTCTGTCTAGTTGCGGCGAGCGGGGGCTGCTCTTTGTTGCGGTGCGCGGGCTTCTCATTGTGGTGGCTTCTCTCATTGCAGAGCACGGACTCTAGGAGAGCAGGCCTCAGCAGCTGTGGCGCACGAGCTCAGCAGTTGTGGCTCGTGGGCTCTAGAGCGCAGGCTCAGCAGCCGTAGCACACGGGCTTAGTTGCTCCGCGGCCTGTAGGATTTTCCCGGACCAGGGCTCGAACCCATGTCCCCTGCATTGGCAGGCAGATTCTTAACCAATGGACCACCAGGGAAGTCCTAGGATTTTCTTTATTTGAGGAGGCACTGTTAGTTTTTGAGGCACAGGACCCAAACCTAAAATGGTACACAAAGGTTGCAGCAGCCGTTCAGAATGCAATCCAGTGCTACGGTGTCAGTGTCATTCATCCATGACAAGAAAAAAAGAGCTACTACCCAGACATCACTGGATCGTTTTTTCAAGAGGGTAAAACCTGTGCCATCAACGTCAAGCGTGAGTGAAACTGCAGTTGTCCTCTGTCTCCTATTGCTGACGAGCCTTCAGCTCTACCATCTCCCACCTCCTCTCCTTCCTCCAGTCAGTAACTCTTCTTGCCTGTTCACTCGATGCCAGCCCTGTATGCCAGCTGTTGTACTGGACTACTGTACTTTTCAAGGGACTATGCTGTAAAATTTTAAATGTTTTGTGTTTTGTGTTTGTTTGTTTTTTATGTATTATTTGTGTTAAAAGTATTAAAAACCTATTACAGCGTTAGTTGGGTACGTAGGCTCTCTTTGTTGAACTTACGAACAAATTGGACTCATGAACGCAGTCTCGGAACGGAAGTCGTTCATATGTAGGGGACTTACTGTATAAGCCCCTTACAGGTATTAATTCCCTCAGGCTTTACAACAGCTCTACAAAGGGGTGCTGTTATGATTTTTAGAGGTGTAGAGATGGTTCAATAACCTGCCAAGGCCATGCAGAGGCAGGATGCAAATCCAGAGAGGCTGATTCCAGAGTCCGTGTTCTCAGTGGCCTCACTCTGGAGTCTAGAACAGGCATAACATTCCAACTGCTTCCAGGCGTGCCAACCCCACTCCTCTCAACTCAGCAACTTTACACGGGGCATCTTGCCTTCCCTCGGCTCAGCGCTGGGCACTGGGACAAGGCGATAAGGACAAGCACGGCTCCCAGCAGCTGCAGTCCTGGCTAATGCCTGTGGTGAGGTTCTTCCTGACCCAAGGACTCAGCGGCCTGCTGGTGGCCTGCCATGACCCAAAGCTGTAACTCAGCCAACTCAGTAGCTCACACCTGTGACCAAGCATCTCCAGCTCCTAGGTATTCAGGAACTGTGTCGGGCTGCCCCTGTTCCCCCTTAATTCTACAGTATCTTTTAATAGTATCTACATGTCAATCTTATCTACTCAACATGCTGGGACCATCCTTCCAAACACGGGACCATTTACTACCGTAACAAGGACCACCGAAGTCAAAGGAAGCATAGTCAGTGCCCACCTCAGGCAAATTCCTTTACCTCCTCTGCCTCAGTTTCCCCATATGTGAAGTAAGGGTACCAATGGAACCCTCTCAGAGTTGTGCGAGGAGAAATGAGTTAACACCTGTAAAGCACTTATGACAGGCATGGCTTATAATAAAGGCTCAATAAGTATTATTTTCTTGTAACAGTCTTGGTGGTGGTGGTGATGGTGAAGAGATGAATTAACTCATGGAATTTTCACAATGTTTCCATCAGATGGATTTTTTTTTTTTTTGGCCTCATTTCACGCAGTGAGAAAACTAAAAGCTCAGAGAAATTGAAGTGAAGCCCCAGGCCCACTACTCTCCAGTGGCAGCAGACCCTGAGCCCATCCGGGGGCGCCATGACCGTGGGGTCTCCTCCCTGCCCGCGGTTAGGAGTGGTGGCCTCATCCTGACAGAACAAAGTCACTTGACGCCTCCAGCATCTGTGCTCTGCAGGGTGTCCCCTTGGCCAGGGAGGCCCAAAGACTCAGCCTACAGTCCCCCAGGCTCTCCTGGCCGACCACCCAACCCCGGGGGGGATCTGGGCCCCGCTTTGTGACCTCACCAAGCACACGGCAGAGTTGCCAAAAGCAGGCGAGGCAAACAAGGGCCAGCTGATCATTTCACTCAAAGAAACGAGAGAAGCCGTAGCTTCCTCCACAGAAACCGTGCTTTCCAGCAGCCGGCAGGGTGGGCGTGGTCTCAGCGATCCCTGGATCCAGAACTGGAGATACAGTCCAGGACTCCTGACTTGTACTCAACACGCAGACCCTGCAGTATGGCCCCTGCGTGTCGCTGACACCCTGTGCGAGGTGCCCACCCACCCCGGGTGACTCCCTGACCACCAGGGCCTCATCCCTAACTGCAAAACGGGTGCCAACACAGTGCCCCCTCCTGGCACCGTAAGCCGGCACGTACATACGAAGCAGACACAAAGGGCAGTGCCTGGGACAGGACAAACAGGAAGGACGAAAGAAGACACCTTGTTCTGGGCGGAAGAGCCACAGAGAGTTAGAAGGGAGATGCCGCAACATCCGTCCCGGTCACCCTGGCAACAGGCTGAGGGGTTGCGATGGGGAGGCACAGAATGAACACATACTGAGAACTTATCTCCGCTAAGAACTAACCCAGGTGCTTTCTATGTGAATTCTGATTCATTCTTCATCCATTCTTTCAGGTCCTATTTGCTGTGCACCTACTCGGTGCCCAGCATTGTGTGGGAGGCTGAATACACGGCAGCGAACGAGGCCGGCAGGGCCCCTGGCAGTATGGAGCTTTTAGGCTCGCAGGGGAGACCTATCACACCATGAGTCGGTTATAACCACAATAAACGCTGCAAGGGGAGTGCAGAGCCTTGGAACATGACAGAGGGACCGCTTGCGGGCTGTGACCTTTCTGAAGGAGGTACATTTACCGGAGCTCTGAAACATCCGGGAAACTAACCAGGCGAAAGGTGGGGACGGGTTCGCCAGGCTGCACCGCAGCACGAGGTGGGCGGGGTGAGAGGTCGGTCGTGGAAGGCACTGGAAACGAAGAGAATGTGTCTTGATCCTGGAGGCACTGTGAGGCCACAGAGGGTGACAGGGTGGCTGGGATGAGGCCAGGAATTTAGAACTGCATCCGTCTGTTCTGTGCAGTGGTTCTCCAAGGGCGGTCCTGGACCGGTAACCTCAGCATCACCGGGTAGAAATGTAGATTCTCTGGCCGCGCCCCAGAGCTGCTGCATCCGAAACCTTGAGGGTGGGACCCGGCTACGGAGTAACACCTACTTAAAGGATTAGGGAGACTCTTTTGAAAGTGGGCACCAGCTTGCCTTATGCTAGAATATTATTTCCATGCAAAATCGACCCCAAACTCTGGGCTAGACCTCGTGTACATTTCACATTTCCTCTACTTCTGCCTCCAAACCCACCGTGAATCTCCCCAGCTTCCTTCCTCCTTCTGAAAAGGCTTCTCAGCACCCCCCCACCCCAACTTCGGCTGCAGAGTTCTCTCAATGCGCATCCCCCTGCCCCCAGCTCCTGCCAAATGTCTTAGTTTCCTTTTCCTTTTGTCTCTGCTAATCATTTAATCAGACATGGCATTTTGGGGCACAAACGAAAACATGGCTATTACAGCAAGACTTTAAGAGAAAATCTGAAGATATTGAGAAACGCTATGAAAATGAGAGATAACCATGGGGGGAAAAAAACACATCTGGGCAGAGTTTAAAATGACCAGGCATGCTGGCCTTGAGCAAACATCACCGTGGGGAGCCATGGTGACAGTTTTCTAACACAGGAGGAATGCCCTTTGGAGAAAGGGATCCGTTTTCCACTCATCAGCGAGCACAGAAAAAGCAGGATCTTCTCAGGTTTCAGCTGAGAAAGCATCTGTCCTGTGTTTAAGCTGTAGGAGGGGAGGGAGCTGCCAAGAGAGCTGGTGAGATCATCCTCGCCAGAGATGCTCTCGATGAGATCACAGCGGCCAGGGTCCGTGAGGGATGACACATCGGCCGTATCTGGACCACATGGGTCTGAGGCCCGTCCAGCTCTGCGAGGGGTCTCCCCGTCACCGGGCAAACCCACCTCCCAAACAGGGCAGGTGCCGACTCACGACCATTGTGTTTCGCTTCAGATACTCAGGAATCCAAGGGACACCGAGCACCTCTGCAAAACGTCTCAGATCGCCTGGCTGCCTGGAGGCCAGGACTCCAGGCGTTTGTTTCATGGAAAAGCCCATTTACTCCTTTCCCACAGCCAACGCCTATCTCCCCAGTAACAGCAGCAGGAGCTGCCATCATATCAGCAACAGCTCTGAGCGACGGGGCCCTTGCTCCGTGCCAGCAACGCACTCACATCCTCACCCAGGCCTCACCATTATCAGAAGGCCCATTTTACAAATGAAGAAACTGAGGCTTAAAGAAGCCTACTGATCTGCCCACGCCCCCATGGCTGGTCACATCCAGGCTGAGGTTTGAGCCCAGGGTTCTCTGATTTCAGAGCCCACGATCGTGATAAGGCCTGTACATTGCCAGGAATGAAATGTGTGTGTCAGATGCCCAAAAAGGAATTGATCTAAATGTGCCCTCTTCCCCAGACACTCTGGAGTTGGCAGGGGCTGGCCCCTTGATAATGCTCAGGGAAATGGAGAAGGGGTGCCTTTTAAAAATCAGCCACTCTGTGTCCTCTCTCCCCACCCCCACTGCTCCAGATCTACTGATACTTAGAAATCAAGTCTCTCCCAGAAGGCCCCCCCGTGCCCCATCTACACCACCCTATGCCTGCCCCCCAGGACTCCACCACTGGCCTGAATGGGCGGACCGGTCCCTGGCAGGGTGGACATCCTTCACACGACATCACCCACTCCAAAACGTAACAGCACAGGGTTTCTACGGCACCTTTAGAGCCAGGAACCCGCACGTGGTTTTACTATGCACCAGCACCCTCCTCAGAGGGGCCCTGAGGCTGCTGTGATCAGAGGCGCTACAGTGCAGATACGGCTGCCCCCGCTTCACAGAACCCTGATCAGACTTCTGTCCCATCTTCTCTACGGTGCAATTCTGGGCTCGTCTGCTTTCTCTCCTCTTGCCTCCTTCTGGAGTCTGGAAAATGGCTGAAACTGTCTATCACAGACTCGGCAGAAGTATTTCCCTCCGTACTTTGCCGCTGCGCCAGCACCTTGGCCTCACCCCGGGCCCGCATCCTGAGGCCCTCCTGGGACCTCACTGACTCCGCCAGTTCAGCTGAGACCCGCTGAGCCACTGTGGACCTGGGTCTTCAGAACTCAATACGCACCCCACTCACTTTGAAGAGCCACCGAAAACAAGCACATAAAGCAGCGCCCACGGGCAGGCAGATGGTCACTGGCTCAGGACTGAGGGTCACAGCTGCACCCGCTGACGGGAAGGGCACCACATGAGACAGCTCGGTCAGGCAGGCTTCCCGTGAGCAGTGCAGACCCGGCAGAAGGGAGAAAGGAAGGATTTTCCTGCCTTTCAGGTGGCTACACACTGATGTCAGGCCTGGAGTCAGGTGAATGAAACTTATTCCTTCTTGATGGAGAATCTGGGTTCAAGCCACAGATGGATATTCACGGGTACGTTAATTCTCCTTCCAGCTTCCCCTAGCTCAGTGGAGCTTAAGAGATACAGAGACAGGGAGGGACCAGAGAACAGACAGTGCAGTGCCTCGAGGAGCAGGCAGCCTTCCAGAGCTCTTCTCTCCTGGCTGCTTCTTCCAAACCAAGACAGAGGAGGGGGCGGGAGGAAATGGGAGGCAGAGTTGGCTTCTGGAGGTCTGGCCTCATGAACTCCTGCCTGTGATGGTGACTGTCACACGCCAAACAGCCGTGCAAGCATCAGTGCCCCCCAGTGAATTCAGCCAAGGCACGCAGGCCCTTATCCATGAGTCAGCTCTTAGCTGCTTTTCCAGAAGATGTGTTTGTTCTGAGCAACCAATTCTCCTGGGACCATCTTTGGTGGCCCTGTTACCGCAACACCTATGTTCCACCCAGCGTAATCAGCAGCACACATCTGGGATGCAGGGGGATGGGACCCCATGGTAAGAAGGCTGCAGAAAGGTCCTCTGTGCAGCACCAACTGGCACTCGCTAGCATCTAACCAGCAACCCAGGCCACCTTACACCAACCGTGGCTCAGGCAGCTCAACTCCTGACATTGTTACCCACCCCTGGGACAGGCAGAGAATAAACAGCAAGGGAAATTAACATCAGAGTCAGTTACCTTCATACAGCCTGTAGCTTGGAAAGTCACAGCCAGTCTCAAAGGGGTCAGCACCGCCAGCATCGCATTGAATCTTGCACTCTTGTCCTTAATGGGGGAGTGGTACCGCCCATCTGGAGCCATAGAACCAAACCTGCAGTGGGGGAGAGGCAGGTGGAAAAGAGAGATGGGGTTCATGTAAGAGAAGAACATGGTGCCTAGAAATGAGGTCAGGTGGCTCCCACGAGCACACACAGGGTTCCCCATCCTGGATCCTCCCTCACAAGGCAGCAGTGTGGGGAGCAGGACAAGTGCCTCCCCAGGAGATGTTGAGAAAGGCTCAACTCATGGAAAGTAAAAGCAGATTTCCCGCCACTACTACCCTGCAACTCAGCAGTGGACTCTGACAAAGAGAGGCATGAGGACTGCCATCATCAAACCAACACCAGAGCCTGGCTGTAAAGACGGCACATCAATCCATGTTTTTTGCTTGTTTTTTTGTTTTGTTTTTTTGTTTTGTGTGTGTGTGTGTTACGCGGGCCTCTCACTGTTGCAGCCTCTCCCGTTGTGGAGCACAGGCTCCGGACGCGCAGGCTCAGCGGCCATGGCTCACGGGCCCAGCCGCTCCGCGGCACGTGGGATCCTCCCGGACCGGGGCACGAACCCGTGTCCCCTGCATCGGCTGGCGGACTCTCAACCACCGCGCCACCAGGGAAGCCCCTAATCTACTTTTTTGTTGTTGAGATACAAATCATTTACCATAAACTTCACCTTTTTAAAGTGTACAGTTCGACGGTTTTTAGTATATTCACGAAGTTGTACAACCATGACCACTATCCAATTTCAAAGCATTTCATCACCCCAAAAAGAAACCCCATACCATTAGCAGTCCTGTCCCATACCCTGTACCCTCCAGAGCCCGGCAACCATTAATCTACTTCCTAACTCTATGGATTTGTCTATTCTGGACATTTCACATAAGTAGTAGCATACAATGTGTGGCCTTTGTGTCTGGCTTCTTTCACTTGACACACTGTTTTCAAGGTTCACGCATGTTGTGACATGTATCGGTACTTCATTTCTTTTTATGGCCAAATGATGTTCCATTGTATGGATATACCTTATGTTGTTTATCCATTCATCAGTTGATGGATATTTGTGCTGTTTCCACATTTTTTTGGCTCTTATGAATAACTGTTACGAACATTTGTACACAAGCTTTTGTGTGGATATATATTTTCAATTCTCTTGTAGACAACGTCTTTGTAAAGACCGAGGAGTAGAATTGCTAGGTCCTATGAAGACGTTAAACTTTTGAAGAATGGCCAAATTCTTCTCCAAGTTGACCACACCAGTTTACATCCCCCCCAGCAATGGATGAGGGCTCCAGTTTCTCCTCACCCTCACCAACACTCGTTATCATCTGTTTCTTTTACTACAGCCATGAAGGGAGCGCAAAGTGGTACTTCACTGTGGTTTTCATTGGCATTTCCTTAACGACAGTGATGTTGATGTGCTTATTAGCCATTTCAATACCTTCTTTGGATAAGTGTCTATTCATATTTTTGCCCATTTTTAATTGGGTCATTTGTCTTCTTACTGTTGAGCTGTAATATAGTTCCTTTTACAGTCTGGATACTAGGTTCTTATGATATATAAGATTTGCAAATATTTTCTCCCACTCTGTGGATTGTCTTTTCACTTTCTTCATAGTGTCCTTTGCTGCACAAGTTTTTTAATTTTGATGACGTCCAATTTATCTATTTTTTCTTTGGTTCCTTGTGCTTTTGGTGTCACACCTAAGAAATCATTGCCTAAACAAGATCACAAAGATTTATACCTATGTCTTCTTTTTTTAAATATTTATTTATTTGGCTGCCTGGGTCTTAGTTGCGGCGTGTGGACTCTTAGTTGAGGCATGAGAGATCTAGTTCCCTGACCAGGGATCGAACCTGGGCCCCCTGCATTGGGAGTGTGGAGTCTTAACCGCTGGACCACCAGGGAAGTCCCAGCACCTATGTTTTCTTTTATGAGTTTTATACTTTTAGCTCTTACATTTAGATCTGTGATCCATCTTGTGTTAATTTTTGTATATCATATGAGGTAAAGGTCCAACTTCATGCTTATGATATCCAGTTGTGCCAGCACCATTTGTTGAGAAGACCATTTTTCCCCATTAAATTATCTTGTCAGCCTTGTTGAGTATCAATTGACCATAAGTGCAAGGATTTATCTCTAGATCCTCTATCTATTCCATTGTCCATACATCTAGCCTTATGCCAATTCCACACTATCTTGATAACTGTAGATTTGTAGTAATTTTTCAAATCAGGGATGTGAGTCCTCCTACTTTGTTCTCCTTTATCAAGATTGTTTTGGGTAGTCTGAGTCTCTTGCATTTCCATATGAATTTTAGAACCAGTTTCTCAGTTTTTTCAAAAAAAAAAAAAAGGCAGCTGGGATTTTGACAGGAATTCCATTGAATCTGTACATCTGCTTACAGACCCCTTTCTGATCAAAAGATAAACCAACACCCTCAAAGTGTGTTGCCTCTGCTGTTCTGTAGTATTTGGGGGGCAGCTTAAATACCTATGGAATGGCTTTTAAATCAAATCTTGCTTACCAAAGAATATTCTATATATTCTCATATTTTCTACAGACCGTGTAGCTCCCTATTATTTTTCTTTCTGGTTGAATCTGACTTTCTAATCCCTAGTGCATTGGATGAATGCTAAGCCAGTGGGTCCAGGTTCTGGCCGAGGACTGTCCAGTCCACTAAGATCCTGTTAGTATGGGTGAAGAATGGAGAGCTCCAGATGTGTGGCTCTCCTTCCCTCTTCCCCATCTCCGGGAGTGGAGTGAGGCTGATTAGCCACCAGGAAAGGTACAGGCACCTTTGGGGAAGGCTGCTGGTCCTATGATTTCCTGGCATGGGCACTGGTCATTCCTGAGGAGGCCTGTGGCCTTCATCACCCACCAGGACAACTACAAAGATGCTTTTGTTGTTTCCATTCCATTTCTTACCAATTCCCAGAGGGAAAAATGTCAACCAGAATTTGGTCCATTTTAAGTTTGTTTCCACCATATCTTCCTTAAACTTTTGGCATCTGTGACATTTATTTACTGGCAAGAACTTGCAGGCAGTAAAAAGGAGTAAAGTTACCCCAGTGTTCATTGCAGCACTATTTACAATAGCCAGGACACGGAAGCAACCTAAATGCCCATCAACAGAGGAATGGATAAAGAAGATGTGGTACATATATGCAATGGAATATTACTCGGCCATAAAAAAAGAACAAAATAATGCCATTTGCAGCAACATGGATGGACCTAGAGATTGCCATACTAAGTGAAGTCAGACAAAGACAAATATCATATGATATCACTGATATGTGGAATCTTTAAAAAATGGTACAAATGAACCTATCTACAAAACAGAAATAGAGTCACAGTTGTAGAAAACAAACTTATGGTTATCAGGGGTGAAAGGGAGGAGAGGGATAAACTGGGAGACTGGGAGTGACATATACACACTACTATATATAAAGTAGATAACTAATAAGAACCTACTGTATAGCGCAGAGAACTCTACTCAATACTCTGTAATGACCTACATGGGAACAGAATCTAAAAGAGTGGATATATGTATATGTATAACTGATTCACTTTGCTGTACACCTGAAACTAACACAACGTTGTAAATCAACTATATTCCAATAAAAATTAATAAAAAGGAGTAAAGTATTAAAGGAAAATTATAGGAAAGCAAGCAGCAAGCCTGATGGCTTGCTTCTTCACAAATTTAAATATCACTGTAGTTCAGGATTTTTATTGGATACATGAAATGCTGCTGAGAAAAGTAAAGTTAATTGGTGTTTCTTAGCCTCTGCAAAGAGCATAGTGAACCCCTGGGGCTCCATCCCTGGAATGCACTTGTAGAAGCAAACTTCATCTCATTCTTTCACCCATCTGACCTCACCAAGCGATGCTGGGAAATGACACTAAGCACCTCTGATATTATCCAATCAGTACTGGTTAGAACAGCCTCTGAAGCAGAAGGATGGTACCTTATCTCCTGTCATCCACAAAGGAGGCAATAACACTAATTATTTTATGATAACCAAAAAAAAATTTTTTAAGGAAATAATCTAAATGCCAACAATAAGGGATTCATACATAACTTATAGATCATTTAACAGTCTATTATGGCAACATTAAAAATGATAGGGGCTTCCTGGTGGCGCAGTGTTTAAGAATCCACCTGCCAATGAAGGGGTCATGGGTTCTATCCCTGGTCCGGGAAGATCCCGCATGCCGCGGAGCAACAAAGCCTGTGTGCCACAACTACTGAGCCCGCACTCTAGAGCCCGTGAGCCACAACTACTGAGCCCGTGTGCCACAACTACTGAAGCCTGCGTGCCTAGAGCCCGTGCTCCACAACAAGAAAAGCCACCACGATGAGAAGCCCGCACACCGCAATGAAGAGTAGCCCCCGCTCGCCCTAACTAGAGAAAGCCTGTGCACAGCAATGAAGACCTAACACAGCCAAAAATAAAATAAATAAAAATAAAAATGATAATGCCTATGTGTATTTACTGTTGCACAGAAACATTGGACATATAATGTTAAACAGAAATTACAAGTTATAAAAAATAGAATTTCTAAGTGGACCTCATTCAGTGAAAATCAAACATCTCTCTCTCTCATTAGATATAAACTTATAGAGAAAAGTCTGAAGTGTTATACGTGAAAGTATAACAAACATTGTGTCTGGATGACAGCATTTGGGATAATTTTAATTTTTTTTGATTTGCTTATCTACATTTCTCAATTAATTGTCAGTAAAATTGTAGGAGAGGTTATGAGAAGACACTCTGGATGTACAGCCCATGAGACCCAGGAACCAGGCCTGGGAAGGAGGGCAAAGGGCTCACACGCACAGCAAGTCCGAGTTAAGGAGACAACTACTCACTTATCCAGCAGGTTCTCCCTTGGTATCCGAACCTTGTCAAATCTCAGAATCCCGGTATCAACACCATGCAGACCTAGAGAGAGCAGATGGGAAACGGAGCTGTAGGGGGCAAGTTTATGTGCATCAGAAATACTGTCCGGGCCACTTCCAGGTCTGTCGCTGCTAAAACACAAAACCCTTTATCTCACTTCCAGAATTGTTGCTGCTTTCTTATTTGGGGTGGGGATGCAGTTTGCTTGCTTCCATGAAGAGTGGTGCCTGCTTCTCCAGCCCCCTCCTCCCTACCAAGAATTGAGGAGAAAATGCTAGACCCTCTGTGCAGCCCACCTGCTCTGAGGCCAGCTGGGGGGTGGGGTCTGGCGGGGACACAGCTTCCCACCTGAGCAGTTGCTGTGACTAGAAAAGGGAGAATTCTAGGCAACTGAAAGAACATCAGACTGAACACAGAGGAGGAGGAAAGCCCCTTACGCCCCCCCGTGACGCAGAACTCAAATTCCTCCCCCTTCTCGGTGCTTCCTCCCCAGAACACGGGGTGAATTTGTGACAGCAAATGCCTAGAAGACATTGGGAAACGGCCAGAGAGACAGCAGTGGGTGGGTAGGGTGACCACCTCCCAAGAAGTTTCTTAAAATCTGCCAGACCCATTTCCTCAGGACACCTGTCAGAATCTGGGGTCTGTTTTTTGTACATCTCACACTTAGGGAGACTTACTCTGGGAGAAAAGATCTTTTTTTAGCGCAGGTCTTATTTAGAACATCACCCCTCAACAAGGTCACAGTGGTACTTACGAGCTTACAAGGAAACCAGCTCAGACTTTCTGGGTTTGCCACTGTCATGAATGTCTGGCAACACTTCATGAGGGCTGGGTGACCCCTCTACTCTCAACAGCACTTGACACGCCAGGTGTTTTCAAGGGATCAGGGCCTCGGTCACCTAAAGCACTTGCAGCCCATTCCTGCAGGCACGCGGTGCTCAATATCCCTATGGGGCCAGGGTGAGCTTAGCCCCGTCCTCCAAAGGATCGTCTCCTCCCCCTTCTCTTCTGCTCCTTCTTCTCTCTTTTTTGCCTTCTCCCCCCACCTGCGTTTTTGGCTTCACTTGACTGGGGATAATCAGTGGAGCCCACAGGCATGGCCTGCTCTCACCAAGCGTTCTGGGTTGCATTGTGTCTCCCCCAAGATTCATATGTTGCAGTCTTCACCCTTAGTACCCATGAATGTAACCTTATTTGGAGAAAGGGTCTGTACAGAGGCGATCAAGTTAAAATGAGGGCATTTGTGGGCCCTCGTTCAAATGACCGGTGTCCTTATAAAAAAGAGGAAATTGGACACAGACAGGCACACAGGGAGAATGCTGTGTGAACATGAAGATGGCCACCTACAAGCCAAGGAGAGAGGTCTGGAGAATACCCTCCCCATCCCAGCCCTCAGAACCAATTCCCCTGACACCTTGACCTCGGACTCGTAGCCTCCACAACTGTGAGTCGATACATTTCTGTTGTTTAAGCCACTCAGTGTGAGTACAACAGCCCTAGCAAACTAGTCCACAGAGGCAATCCTTAGGACCCACTGAGGCTGGTGGCTCTGGGCCATGAAAGAGAGAACCTCAATCTGCCCTCTGAGGGCCCACAAGTCCAAGAAGGAGAGAGGAGACGAAACAGCTGGGGACAGGGCTGCCTCATGACTAGTGAACACGAGAGGCTGGGAGAAATGGGACCAATGCGTGTTCATAAACGGCAGTCTGCAACCTTCTGTAACTGCCATACACAGAAGACTAATCAGGCTTCAAAACCAGAGTCTTCTCTGCCTTCACTGCTTTCGTGAGTTAGGTTAGATTCTCACTGGGTGGGGTAGGGAACAGGCAGGAAGTGCAAAGAAGGGTGGGAGAGGGGTCACCCGGGGACTCACCTTCTTTATACATCATATCAATAGCTGTCACTCCTGGGTACATGCTTCCATTTTCATCACGGACAAGAACGATGAAACAGCGGGGCCCTAAGGAAGGTGAAGAGACACTAAGGTCTCTAAAGATATGATCAAAGCTTTGCTCATTTCCTGGGACACTGTACAATTATGTTGATCTTGAAATTCATTCTGTTCTATGACTGTGCACTGCCCATTATAGTGTCTAATGTTGAATGTGATGATAAATCGTCTCATCATGTATATTTAGGAGATAATGTTAATGTTAGTGCTGAATTTTTTTACAAGGTAGAAACAGCCCTCTGAGGTGGGTTTTCTGTGTAAAGTACTCACGGGAGAATAGTACTAGTAAAGGGAAATATCCTAGGTTTCTGTGTCGGTAACAAACCTTGCGATCTTCCGTTTATGATGAGCTGGGCAAAGACTGCTGCATAATTCCCGTACATGGCGTTTCCAGTGTACATCTTCTCAGCATTTTCGCATGGTGTGTCGATTACAAACTCCTAAACAGAAACCAAAGCAACAGAGTTTTCTTTCTTATGGCTCATTTCAACTCCTGGGTTCAGTGCAATGAACACTGTGAAGCAGATCCATACTGTGGAGCTGCACCCACTCGGGTGATTTCACAGAAAAGGAGCAGACGACCCAAAGTCGCCTAATTCCACCTCATGAGCTCAACGCCACCATGCTCTCACTGCAGTGTGCACTGCTCACCTCCACCTTAACTCCGAAACAGACTGGAAATTAAAGTGCTTTGTCAGCGAATATTCCAGTCAGGAAGATATGTTGCCACTTTCGATGGATGAAAGTTGTTCATTCACTTCTTCCGGGTCTCTCTTCTTTGTAATGTTGCACGGGCATGTGTACTATTTGTCTGAGCCTATGGCTTTAATGTATAAAGGCCTTCTTCATTGGGCTTCTTTCTCTCTAGACTACTCCACACTGAGTTTCTGACTTCTAAATAATCAGCACCAAACCCCTAAAAGCCCTGCTGATATGTATTCAGCTCTGCACACGCCCCTTGCCCCCAAACACTCCACCTTCGAGATTGACAAGAAAGGATGGAACATCCAGTGATCTGGGGCCCCTAGTTAGATGAGTCCATGTCTACGTATTTCATTTTGTCTACTGGGCATTGCCCCTTCTGGACCAATCGCTTGGTTCCTCATGACCTCCACTGTTTCCTGGGTCTTGAACATTCTTGCCTTTAAGGTATGGGTCTGTTGTTTAAATGGCCACTAACTAACCAAAGGTTAAATGTGTACACCGGGACGCAAACAAGACTACTAAGCAACCGTGACCCATTCCTACCATTGATTAGAATCTCAGCCCAGACAATTTTGATTTTTATAAAAAGAAATACCTCATTTAAGCCTTGGGATGATTGTTTCAGAACCTGCCTCTCCATTTTCCTCATCAATGAATACAATAATGAAAGGTTCCCTCAAAAGCTCATATGGGGCTTCCCTGGTGGCGCAGTGGTTGAGAGTCCACCTGCCGGTACAGGGGACATGGGTTCGTGCCCCGGTCCGGGAAGATCCCACATGCTGCGGAGCGGCTGGGCCCGTGAGCCATGGCTGCTGAGCCTGCGCGTCCAGAGCCTGTGGTCCGCAACGGGAGAGGCCACAGCAGTGAGAGGCCCGGGTACCGCAAAAAAAAAAAAAAAAGCTCATATGGATAAGCCCTTAAACCAAAAAGCATTTGTCAACAATTCTCCATCTTATTAGGGAAAGAATCTTAGAACATGCCACCTAGCTCGTCTCCATGATATGACCAAGGATTCCAGCTCAAAACAGTCCGAAGTTAGTACTGGTCAGGAATAAGCAGAGGGAAAAAATGTATTTTTTTGTTTTCACTCTGCTCAAAACTCTGCCTTCTTTTTCTTTCTCTCCAGGAGCTAGAACAGGATCACCATGGAAATGCCCCCATTCACTTCTGGGTCCTCCCTCCTTCTGCTTACCACCTGGGATACCCTTCAACCTCGTGTTAAGGAGAGACAGACCGTTAACTGCCAGCTCTGGATACCAGGTACCTGGGACAGGTCGGAGAGTCCCGGGAGGGTGGGTTGCCGGGGAGGGAGGGTGGAATGGTGAAAAGGCAGAACAGCAAATTTAATCAAAGCTGACAATATGGAAGATGTGGCCGAACCAAACCGACAAGCTATTGATCATGTAAAGATCATCTCAGATTTCAGATTTTTAAGTATACAGACTGCACTTTCCCTCTGGCCAAGAAATACAATCTTGGAGCCCAAGGAAACATTCCCTGACACATATGTGCACAGAGAAACTTTTAACACAGGCGAGGGCTTTTCAGAAACATAAATGGACAAGCTCTTTTTAAGTCTCTGGAGGCTGCTGCCCTTATCAGGCCAGCCAGGACTTCTTAAAGAAAGGAGTTATTGTGACTCTGGTGGGTGCAGTAACAAAACTCATGTGGTAAGGGGATGCTAACACCTTAGGGTGGGAAGGGAAGTAGCAGAGAAAGGTTGGCCTGGCAGAAAAGCTCTGGTGGGGCAGGGAGAGGACAGAAGGCCATCTGTTCCCATCAGCATCTGATCTACTCTGGGAAGGGAAATTTGTCACTTCTGGCAAAAATACTTGATTTGGAAAGTCTGCCTTAGCCAAAACTCTGGCATTAAAGCTGGATCTATGTCAGTCCCACACACACTACTATATATAAAATAGATAACCAATAAGAACCTGCTGTATAGCACAGGGAACTCCTGTGTAATACTCTGTAATGGCCTATATAGGAAAAGAATCTAAAAAAAAAGAGTGGACATACTCTTTTTTATATTTTATATTTTATATGTATAAATGATTCACTTTGCTGTACACCTGAAACTAGCACAACATTGTAAATCAACTAGACTCCAATAAAATTTTTTTAAAAGCTGGATCTAAATAATGCACGCCATGTGTGTCAGTTCCTATTATAATTAACTGTTGAAGGCCAACAAAACGGTCAGTCCTGCAAGCACTAAAAGAGACGGCCTTGGCCAGAGAGCTCTTAGCCTCATTTATTTTTGCGATTTTGCCTAAACTGTAAAAATAAAACTCTCTCTTACCTTGAAACTCTCCATGCCGCTACTCAATCCATCATCCAAAAATAAAAATAAAACAACCAACCCACAGGAATGCCCAAGCAAAAAATGTAAGAGACTGAAACTGCCCTGGAGGGAGAGAGGGCTCATTTGATATGCTCTAACATTTAAAAAGGGAAATGAAGGGGAAAACACAGAAACCAATGAAGGAGAAAGCCATTCCCTGCCGAGCCAACCCTCAGTGGCCTGAGCTTACGATGGGCTTCTCCCCTCCCTCAGGAAGCAGCACGTTCACCAGCGTCTTCTCATCATTACGATTTCAACTTTGCAACTCCCCTGCCGAGAGTGGCAGCTGCCATAGCGCAGCAGGTAGCTAAATCATTTATGCTGTTTGGGGAAAATGGGACTAACACAGGGAAATGATTTCTGTGCAAAAAATAATAATAATAATTGTAAGAAGAAACAAATAAATAAGAATTGTGAGTGGGATTTTTTCCCTTTGATGACAGCAAGGTGACCTCAATACCATGGTTGCGGGAGAAAAAATGGGGCAGCCAAAACCCCAAAGATGTTTGGTCAGTGTCCCATCAGGAAAGCTAAGTTGTTAAGGACAATCCCCCTTGAACCTGAGATTCTCTCGTTAACTGCATAGCCATAAGTCGGTTTCCTAACCTCTGTGAGCCTCAGTTTCTCCACCTGTAAAATGGGGACAAGGATATCTTCCTATAACATTATAGAACATTTAACACAATGTTGCATGCAGAGTGCTTAGCCTGGCACTTAACACACGTGCTCAACGCACAGAAGTGGCCTATTACCACATTCACGGGATTGTTGTTGTGACCGAGTGTGGTATACTATACTATACAGAGAGAGTCTGACACAGACCTGGCACAGAGGGAGCATTCAAAAAGTGGCAGTCCTTATTCTGCTTCTTACTATGACCTTGGACATCACTGGCTGCTGTAGAGAACTAGCGTCAGGACAGAGGAAAGACAGGACATCCTCCAACAAAACCCTCACCTGCATCTGTCACTCTAAGTGCTGACCACCTCCAACTAGCATTCTTGGGTCAGAAAAATCCTGGGAACAAAACTCCAGAGTCCAAATATGTAGAATCTGAAAAAACTGGTACAGGCGATCTTATTTACAAAGCAGAAATCAAGACAGAGACATAGAGAACAAGTGTATGGATACCAAGGGGAAAGGGGGGAGGTGGGATGGATGAATTGGGAGATTGGGATTGAAATATATACACTATTGATACTATGTATAAAATAGATAACTAATGAGAACCTACTGTATAGCACAGGGAACTCGGCTCAATGCTCTGTGGTGACCTAAACGGGAAGGAAATCCAAAAAAAGAGGGGGTATAGGTATACGTATAGCTGATTCACTTTGCTGTACAGTAGAAACTAATGCAACATTGTAAAGCAACTATACTACAACAAAAAAAACTTTTTTAAAATGAGGGAAGAAAATAGAAAAAAAAAAACAACAACAAAAAAAAGCAAAGGACAACCTAGCCAAAATGAAGACTGAGGGCTTCCCTGGTGGCGCAGTGGTTGAGAGTCCGCCTGCCGACACAGGGGACACGGGTTCGTGCCCCGGTCCGGGAAGACCCCACATGCTGCGGAGCGGCTGGGCCCGTGAGCCATGGCTGCTGAGCCTGCGTGTCCGGAGCCTGTGCTCTGCAATGGGAGAGGCCACAACAGTGAGAGGCCCGCGTAGGGCAAAAAAAAAAAAAAAAAATGAAGACTGAGTCACCACACGCACGTGTATGAGGCAACACCCACCAGGGTGTTGAGAGTAGGAGCTAAAGAGATGGGGACGGGGGTGGGATTTACAGAGCAGGGTTTATGCTGTGACCCATTTGTGGAGAGACGTCAAGTTAGAGGGTCTTACCTACATTTTGGAGTTCATCCCATACAATAAAGTCAGGTTGTTTTGTGATATTTTAGTGTTGTTTTTTTTTTTTTAATTAATTAATTTATTTATTATTTTTGGCTGCATCAGGTCTTTGTTGCTACACGCGGGCTTTCTCTAGTTGCGGTGAGCGGGGACTACTCTTCATTGTGGTGCACGGGCTTCTCACTGCAGTGGCTGCTCTTGTTGCGGAGCACAGGCTCTAGGCACGCGGGCTTCAGTAGTTGTGGCACATGGGCTCAGTAGTTGTGGCTTGTGGGCTCTAGAGTACAGGCTCAGTAGTCGTGGTGCACGGGCTTAGTTACTCCGTGGCATGTGGGATCTTCCCTGACCAGGGCTCGATCCCGTGTCCCCTGCCTTGGCAGGTAGATTCTTAACCATTGCACCACCAGGGAAGTCCCAGTGTTGTGAAATTTTATTTCGGTTGCCATGTGGATTTGTGTGCAGCTCACAGGTACAGACATTGCATCATGCCAGCACCAAGGACCTGGCTCCCAGAAGGAGGCCCCAGCACACACAGTGCCCTCCTGCCACACACATCACACACGGTGCGATGGAACACGCCAACAGAGACCGCTTTTCCACCCATTTACCTGCTACTGTTAGGAAGGACCACAGAATGGATTAGGTCCTGTTCTCACCGAGTTTTTCCAAAGCATTAAGTTAATGAGTGTACATAATGGGCTTGGAGCAGTGCCCGTCCCACAGTAGGTGTGTTTAAGTGTTGGCTGGTGTTAGACTCAGGAAGGCTGAGCCTATGTCCGCTAAAGCACTTAGGCGTTTCTTCTGAATCTGAGCACCCTCTCGCCTGAGAGCACACACAGCAGGGGGGAAGGTGGACTCGGGAGAAAGGAGGGTCCGCTGTGTACAGGTCCGCTGCCCAGAACCACCAGAACCCCGGGCAGAATGCTCACCTGTGCAGAGAGGTCAAAGGTGGCTTCTGTCCGGACCCCTCTCACGTTGCTCCTGTGGGCCCTCTCGGTCATTGCAAACATCCCCGTGTATTTCTGCTCCTGGAGTTTACCGGGGGTTAGAAGGGTATCAGCTAGTCAGACAGCTGCTCTAATTGCCTACCTCTCAGATCATTAAGGACGTTGGCGAGAAAGGGAGTGGTGAGTTGGAGATAATTATAAAAATTCAGTCTGGTGACAGCTAATGTGATAACAATATGACAGACTCAGTGCAATTTTTAAAAGTAGTCTTAAATTCTCATTTCAAACAAAGTTCTGGCTGACACTAATTCTCTGTTTTCTTTTTCTGCAAACACACATACACACACACACTCACACACACACACACACACACACACACACCCCTAACTACTGTGAATTTTTAAGGCTCTCCATAGATGATATCTATGGAGGTACGTGCCATACCTGGAGTGGCTGAAGCCATTTAGTTACACGTGCTGGGCTTCCGAGATTCCTGATGGCACCACCAAATAGCCAACAAATTATTCCACACTGGAAACAAGGAGATTACAGGCCACTGTTAGCAAGAGTCAACAATTTAATGATGACCAAACCCACTGGGCAAACTCCATTCAAGGAACACCGATCAGCTCATCCAGCTTTCCATATGCCCCACTAAAGTGGCAAGGCATCCACATCCTTCCCCTTGCTGCCTGTCCAGCCCCAGTTCCTCTGGGCAGACACAGCTCACGGTTTCCTCTCTTGGAGAGGTCACCCCTACAGCACAAAGCATCCATCCTCCATCCTCAGGGCTGCCCGGTTCACCCCATCAAATGACTTCTCGCAATGTTTGTTCTGCCTTGTCTGCTCAGGGTCTAGCTTAGGGCCTGGTACATTGAAGATGTGCAACAGCGTTTGTGCACCGACCCCAGGTGCCTGCAGAGGTGGGCTGTACCAGGAGAAACCCTCCCCAAACAGGAAGGTCAACGGGAGAGGCCAGGCTGCAGGATGAGCAGGCACTTGGCTCGGGATGAGACAGGCCGGGCTCAAATCCCAGCTCAGCTCCTAGCTGGCTGTGGGGCCTTGGACAATGACACAGTGACATAGCTTTCCCATCGGACAAATGCACTGAACGACGAGCCTCCACTTCCTGAGCCCTCCCGCCTTCCAGACTCTGGGCTCCACATACTCACTGACCCTCGTGACCCCCCGGGAAGAAAACACCATCCCTCTCATGTGACAGATGGGGACACTGAGGTTCAGGAGAGGAAAGTGACCTGCCCACGGCTGCAGCTGAGAAAGCGTGCAGGGCTGGGGTTCACACCCAAGCTGCCTGACACCTAACAGCCCTTCATACGGTTGCTGCGAGGATTCAGAAGAGAAGGAAGGGTGGCTCGAGCAGGACCATTTGAAGGAAGCAGGGGACTGACTGCAAAGACGGAAGAGCTCAGGTGTACAGACATTTGCTGTGCCTGCCGGTCAGCATGTCCCCACTCCTAGAAACACAGCCCCAGTTTCCCTCTGGGGAGCCCTCTTCCCCCAGAATCAGTCCAAGTGGTTCGTGGCTAATGTCAACCTCCAGCCCAGCTTTAGGATGAGCCTGGGACCCAGGACCCAGGACTGGCCGATCTGCATAACATCATGGCCAACGGGGATGCTTCGGGATGGACCCGTGATCTGGATGGGTCCGATCAGAGCTGCCACTGGGACACACGAGTCAGTTACTGGTGAAGAGAAACTCTTTTTGGAAGCAACGGAACCTGGAAGAATGGAGGCCAGGGCTCCTCTTGCCATCACGAGAGCTGGTGAAGGAAGCCAACATGTGGGGATGAAGGTGAGGTGAAACCGAGAGATGAGAGAGACCAGGTCCCACACACCGACCCCTGAAGCCAGCTACACCCTGAACTCTGCGAGTATAGCAGCCAATAGGTGTGCCTTTTTTCTGGGATCACTGCAATGGCATGAGCCCCAGTGGACACAGTGACCCCCAAGGAAGACCTCGCAGGGAAGTGGCAGAAATGGCATCTTCACATGCTCCTGTCTGACAACTGTCATCAGCCTCTGGTGAGGACCAGTCCCTGCATTACACGTGTGTGGTCAGCCTCATGCTAACTTCCGGAAAGGCCGCCCATCCACTCGGACTGAACCACTTGACCAGGCCGCCCCATCCACTCGGACTGAACCACTTGACAGGTGAAACGCTTTGACATCACGACGGACGAACTTCACTAATCACATCTCACATAGGAGGCGCTTTTCATTTGGAGAATCGTCAGGTATCCTCGGAAGATGCTTAACGCCCTGATTTCTCAGAGCCCTGCTCTTCGGAATCACTGCCGACCCTGCAAACTGCATAACTAATTCCAACCCAGGAAAATGGAATCCATCCAGATGGTAAATTTTTTTTCCCCTAAACCCTCTTGGAAATCAAGTTAAAGAAAAATATTTTTCTAAAACTAAAACAGGTTGAATTTTCCAGCCTTAAATCTCTTTGGCTGGTGGCTAAAACGTTCTTTACAGTATAGTTTTCCTAGGTTTTACATTTTTTTCCTTCTCTTTGGAAAGGGGAAAACAATGAGTGTTTCAGCCACCTTTTGAAAGACTCCATTCACTAAATGCTATTAGTAGAAGCACCGGGCTGGGTGAGTGAAACCCACAGGTTTGTGGAAAACTACAGGAGTTAACCGAGGCAGTGCCTGCGGGACCCTGACTCCCACAGTCTGTCCAAACGTGGGCCTCTTCCCCCACGTGCTAACCAGTGTGTTGCCAAAGCCACATGTTCCGAAGAGCAGGGAATCTGACCAAATGGGGGAGCCCCTGGAGGGCTCTAAGCAGACGACTCCTTGGCCCAATGTACACTTTGAGCTGGTGCCTCCTGTAAGGGGCATGGAGCCCAGCCCGGCAGGCAGACCAAAGGTGCCCAGCAAGTGGCCGCCACGGTGAGCCGGTGGGTGGTGGTCAGACTACAAGCCAGAAAGAGGGCCCTCACCAGGAACTGAACCAGCTGACAGCTAGATCCTGGACTGCCCAGCCTCCAGAACCGTGAGAAAACTCATTTCTGTTGTTTAAACCAGCAGATCTGTAGCACTTTATCAGCAGCCCAAGCAAACTAAGACAGAATGAGACGATTCATATAAGGCAAAAAGCTAGCCGTCATGGGGAAGAAGAAAAGGAAGCAGGTCATGTTTCTTTGGGCTGTAGAGTCCGTCCAGATTGCATCAGCCTGCTTGGCGGGAGACCTTGGGCCGGCTCCCAAGCTAGAGTGGGGATTCAAAGCCCTCAGGAGAGAAAGTCTCCCTGGCACCTCTGTCCTTTTCCCACCCCCTCACTGTGAGTCACTCTCCAAGCAGCCCCTGGCTCAGCCGGCACTTGGCTGCATGAGTTCAACTGTGTTTGTCCAAAGCACTTAGGGATGCCTGGAGCCTCTGGATGACATGGACCCGGCGGGTGAGAGAAGGCGCTCGGGCCTGCGGGGTGAAGATGACGCTGACGAATTGATGCTCAGGTTGATGGCTAGCTCAGGTGACCAGGAAGGCCAGCAGGGGCCTTGGGCTGGCACCGAGATCCGGGGAAGTCGTGACCAACCCAGGGCTCACCAACCTGCTCCTGAGGCACTGCGTCCCCTCCCTGGAAGTCTCCCTCCAGCACCAACAGGAAAGGCAGCCACGGCCTCCTGGGTTGGACCAGAGGCACAACCTACACGTTCCGCTAACTGTCTAGGGTGTCCAAGCACAAGAAAACAATTCCCCTGCAACGAATGATGTGTGGGAAAGCAAAAGGGGTGAATCATCATTTTTGTTAAATGTTCCAAGATTCTTTTATTGTGACACAATACCTATAACATAAAGTTTGCCGTTTTAGCCATTGTTACACGCACAGTTCAGCGGTATGAACGACATTAACGGTATTGTGCAAACATCACCACTACTTATAAAACTTTTTCATCACCCCCAACAAACTGTGCCCATTAACCAACAGCTGCCCCAATTCTCCTCTTCCCCCAGCCTCTGGGAACCTGTAACTTACTTTCTATCTCTATGTATTTGCCTGTTCTCAAAATTTCACATAGGTGGAATCATACAGTATTTGTCCTTATGGGTCTGGTTTATTTCACTTAGCATCATGTTTTCAAGACTCGTGTTGTAACATGTACCAGAACTTCATGCCTTTGTATGGCTGAATAATATTCCATGGTACCTCCAATATTTTGTTTATCCACCCATTTGCTGACAGACACTTGTATATACAATATTTTGTTTATCCATTCATTTGTCGACGGACACTTGTTTCTTTCCGCCTATCAGCTACTGTGAATAATGCTGCCACGAACGTTGGTATACAGGTATCTATTTGAGTCCCTGTTTTAATTCTTTGGGGTATATACCTAGGAGTGGAACTCCTGGATCATATGGTAATTCTAAATTTAACCTTTTCAGTAACTGCCATACAGTTTTGATTTTATGCATTCATTTAATATTCATGTACTGACACCTCCTACATACCAAGACTGTAGACGGAGACAGTCTTCAAGGAGTTTGCCCTCTAGTGGTGCTAAGAGACAAACAACAGACCTGGGAATAAATACATCAATCCAAAATGGGTACACTGTATATGTGTACCATATCTTCTTCATCCATTCCTCTGTTGATGGACTTTAGGCTGCTTCCATGTCCTAGCTATTGTAAATAGTGCTGCTATGAATATTGGGGTGCATGTGTCTTTTTGAATTACAGTTTTCTCTGGGTATACGCCCAGTAGTGGGATTGCTGGATCATATGGTATCTCTACTCATAGTTATTTAAGGAACCTCCACACTATTTTCCATAGCAGCTGTATCAATTTACATTCCCACCCACAGTGTAAGAAGGTTCCCTTTCCTCCACACCCTCTCCAGCATTTATTGTTTGTAGATTTTTGATGATGGCCATTCTGACCCGTGTGAGGTGATACCTCATTGTAGTTTTGATTTGCATTTCTCTAATAATTAGTGATGTTGAGCATCTTTTCATGTGTTTGTTGGCCATCTGTAAGTCTTCTTTGCAGAAATGTCTATTTAGGTCTTCTGACCATTTTTTGATTGGGTTTTTTTTTTGATATTGAGCTGCATAAGCTGCTTGTATACTTTAGAGATTAATCTTTTGTCAGTTCCTTCGTTTGTAAATATTTTCTCCCGTTCTGAGGGTTGTCTTTTCATCTTGTTTATGATTTCCTTTCCTGTGCAAAAGCTTTTAAGTTTCATTAGGTCCCATTTGTTTATTTTTGTTTTTATTTTCATTAGGAGGTGGGTCAAAAAAGATCTTGCAGGCTTCCCTGGTGGTGCAGTGGTTAAGAATCCGCCTGCCAATACAAGGGACACAGGTTCAAGCCCTGGTCAGGGAAGATCCCACATGCCACGGAGCAACTAAGCCCGTGCGCCACAACTACTGAGCATGCACTCTAGAGCTGGCGCACCACAACTACTGAGCCTGCGTTCCACAACTACTGAAGTCCACGTGCCTAGAGCCCGTGCTCCACAACAAGAAAAGCCACTGCAATGAGAAGCCCGCACACCACAACAAAGAGTAGCCCCCGCTTGCTGCAACTAAAGAAAGCCCACGCACAGCAATGAGGACCCAACGCAGCCAAAAATAAATTAATTTTTTTAAAAAAGATCTTGCTGCGATTTACACCAGAGAATGTGCTGCCTATGTTTTCCTCTAAGAATTTTATAGTGTCTGGCCTTACATTTAGGTCTTTAATCCATTTTGAGTTTATTTTTCTGTATGGTGTTAGGGAGTGTTCTAATTTCATTCTTTTACATGTACTTGTCCAGTTTTCCCAGCCACTTATTGAAGAGGCTGTCTTTGCTCCATTGTATATTCTGGGCTCCTTTTGTCACAGATTAGGTGACTACAGGTGCGTGGGTTTATCTCTGGGCTTTCTATCCTGTTCCATTGATCTATATTTCTGTTTTTGTGCCAGTACCATACTGTCTTGAACACTGTAGCTTTGTAGTATAGTCTGAAGTCAGGGAGGCTGATTCCTCCAGCTCCATTTTTCTTTCTCAAGATTGCTTTGGCTATTCGGGGTCATTTTGTGTTTCCATACAAATTGTAAAATTTTTTGTTCTAGTTCTGTGAAAAATGCCATTGGTAATTTGATAGGGATTGCACTGAATATGTAGATTGCTTTGGGTAGTATAGTTGTTTTCACGATATTGGTTCTTCCAATACAAGAACATGGTATATCTCTCCATCTGTTTGTGTCATCTCTGATTTCTTTCATCAGTGTCTTATAGTTTTCTGCATACAGGTCTTTTGCCTCCTTAGGTAGGTTTATTCCTAGATATTTTATTCTTTTTGTTGCAATGGTAAATGGGATTGTTTCCTTAATTTCTGTTTCTGATCTTTCATTGTTAGTGTATAGGATTGCAAAAGATTTCTGTTTATTAATTTTGTACCCTGCAACTTTACTAAATTCATTAATTAGCTCTAATAGCTTTATGGTGGCATCTTTAGGATTCTCTACGTATAGTATCATGTCATCTGCAAACAGTGACAGTTTTACTTCTTCTTTTCCAATTCGGATTCCTTTTATTTCTTTTTCTTCTCTGACTGCCGTGCCTACGACTTCCAAAACTATGTTAAATAATAGCAGCAAGAGTGGACACCCTTGTCTTGTTCCTGATCTTAGAGCAAATGCTTTCAGTTTTTCACCATTGAGAATAATGTTTGCTGTGGGTTTGTCATATATGTATGGCCTTTATTATGTTGAGGTAGGTTCCCTCTATGCCCACTTTCTGGAGAGTTTTTATCATAAATGGGTGTTGAATTTTGCTGAAAGCTTTTTCTGCCTCTATTGAAATGATCATATGGTTTTTATTCTTCAATTTGTTAATTGTGTATCATGTGTATCACATTGCTTGATTTGCATATACTGCAGAATCCTTGCATTTTGCTGTGCAATAGAAGCTAACACAACATTGTAAAGCAACTATACTCCAATAAAAATTAATCTTAAACCCCTCCAAAAAAAAACATGATCATAAAAAAAAAAATGGGTAAATGCCATGACAGAATACTGCAAGGCACAAAGACAGATGACAACATGTACGTGGGATTTAAACAGCAGGCTTGAGGGAGGTTTACCTGAAGGAAGGACACTTGAACTGGGACTTGAAGAATGAGCAGGTGTCAGGCAGATGAAGGAGGGGAAAAGATGGTTCTAGGATGATAGCATGAGAGGTCCAAATATGGAAACAAGGGACTGAAAGAAGGCCAAGACAGCAGATCTCCCGGGTAGGACTACGTGGCACAGAAGGTGTCTGGAGACATGATTGTAGGGCCATACCCCACGAGAACCTGTGAGACATGTCAAGGGTTGGAGGGTTTCTCTAAAGCTAACAGGAAGGGGTTTTCAGCTGAGATTGATGTGATCAGAGAAGCATTTTTAAAGATCCAGTCCTTTAAATCTATTCAAATTTCCTTCTAGGATACTCAGGAGTAAAACTTTCTTAAAAAGCTTTTTATTGTGGAAAATTTCAAACAAAATAGAAGAGTATCATAAACTCAGTGATGCCCAGCTCATGATCCATTTTATTAATCTTTCCCCCAATTCACTCTCCCATTCTATACCCCAGATGATCTCGAAGTTTATCCCAGACATCCTGTCATTTCATCCGTAAGTAGTATTTCCTATGCATCTGTAAAGAATAAAGACTCTTTTTTTTAAAAAATTGTTTTATTTATTTTTTTTTTTTTTGCTGCATTGGGTCTTTGTTGCCGTGCGCAGGCTTCCTCTGGTTGCAGAGAGCGGGGGCTACTCTTCGTTGCGGTGCGCGGGCTTCTCATTGCAGTGGCTTCTCTTGTTGCAAAGCACGGGCTCTAGGCACGCAGGCTTCAGTAGTTGTGGCACCCAGGCTCAGTAGTTGTGACTCACGGGCTTTGTTGCTCTGCGGCATGTGGGATCTTCCTGGACCAGGGCTTGAACCCGTGTCCCTTGCATTGGCAGGTGGATTCTTAACCACTGCACCACCAGGGAAGCCCTAAAGACTCTTTTTAAAAGCATGACCCTACAACCATTATTCCACCTCAAATATAATAATAATTCTTTAATACTGCCAAATATCCAATTTCAAATTTCCCCAACTGATGTCTAGTTTTTCTTTACAGTCTGTTGTTTGAACCAGGATCTAAATAAGGTCCACATATTGCAATGGGTTGAAATGTTTCTTAAGTCCTGCTTGAAACTACAAGCTGCCCCTCCCTCATTTGCTCAAACATTCCCTATGCAACTCTGTATACCAGGCTCAGTGCAAGACCCTGGAGGTGCAGAGGAGAGGGCTCCCCACCCAGAGAGCTGCAACACCCTATGAAGACTTCCCCATGGTCATGGCCCACCGGAGGCTTGCTAAAGAGAAGGCAGGTGTGGGCATATGGTAAAAGCACCAACGGAGGATCATGAGTCTGAACCAGGACCCTCTAGGATTTCTGAGAGGAGGATCTATTTGCTGCATCTCAGCTGACTTTCTTCTCTCTGGAAGCCACAGCCAACCCATCCCAGAGAGAAGAGACCCTGTCTGGATGAATTCATAGGGAAGCCAGTTTTCCCCAAAGGACCTAATGGTGGGCGCCCTCACCCCAGCTGGTGCTCACAGATTTCTTCGTTTTTAATTCCTACCCATTTTTAAATGTCTACATTGCAGAACAGAAAGTTTCCATCTTGGACTCATCAATGATTGACCTGCTTTCTTGTCTGATCATTCATTCATCATTTTCTAATTATAATTTCTCCCCTTTGGGGACATCAGGACTGGATATTTACAGGTGGGGACTGATTTGGTGATGCAGTGGTGTCCAGGGAGGGAGAAGAGGGCACATGCAGGGCCGCATGCCTGCTGGGAGGCTCAGGGCACAGGAAGGGGCCACGGCAGTCACACCTTTCAAGCTATTCTGTTTACCATCCTTGGTGAGCTGGTACATGCAAAGCAAGCCCACAGTGCGATGCCATTTTATACCCATTTGATCAGCAAAAATGGAGAAGTCTAAGAATTCCAAGTGCTGTGGCACATTCACCCAACGGAATATCTTTCTGTAGTCAAAAATTAATGAACTTCCGTTTATATACCATTCTAGAAATGGCAAAACCATGCAGATGGAGAATAGACTAGTGGCTGCCGAAGGACAGGGATAGGGTAGGAGCTGTATGCAGTTGAAAATGGGCACGACTGGGCTTCCCTGGTGGCGCAGTGGTTGAGAGTCCGCCTGCCAATGCAGGGGACGCGGGTTCGTGCCCCGGTCCGGGAAGATCCCACATGCCGTGGAGCGGCTGGGCCCGTGAGCCGTGGCCGCTGAGCCTGTGCGTCCGGAGCCTGTGCTCCACAACGGGAGAGGCCACAACAGGGAGAGGCCCGCGTGCCGCAAAAAACCAAACCAAAACAAAAAAACCCCATCAGTTCATGAAGGGCAGGCTGCCCAGTGTCTCTCACCTTTACTCCTGGGGCCGTGTCTGCTATGAGAGGACTTCTCCTATGACCAGACTCCGACTGACAAAATCCTTTGTTTTCTCTGCCTGAAAACATGACAGACCCAATGTCAAGGTTTCCTTACAGTTTTTTCTGACCGTTCAAATTAACATTTTTTAAAATAATAAACAGATGTTACTTTTAGAATCAAAAATTCAACACAGCAAAAGCAATTTTTAAATTAAGAATAATTCCACCACTCTACTGAACAGTAGCCAGTGTTTTCATCCCTTTTTAAAAAACTTTTATTGAAGTCTGGTTGATTTACAATATTGTGTTAGTTTCAGGTGTACAGCAAAGTTATTCAGTTTTACATATATATATTTTTTTCTTTTCAGATTCTTTTCCATTATAGTTTATTACAAGATATTGAATAAGTTCCCTGTGCTGTACAGTAGGACCTTGTTGTTTATCTCTTTTATATATGGTAGTGAGCATCCTTTTTTAATGGGGTCGTCTGGTCTCTGACCACAGACGAAGTAAAGACTCTCACACGATAGGAAGTCGACTGCATGTGCACGGAGGCCAGCCCCTGGCAGACTCCCCTTTGGCCTCACGTGGACTTAACCAAGTTTGTCCCTGGGCCCCCTCACCACTACCACGGTTCTACACAGCAACTCAGACCTGCAGCATCTCTGCACCGACACTCCCACCAACAGCAAGCAGCTGGCACAAGTCCAGGTGACAATCTTGACGTCTTGGACAATCTTCCCAGACAGAGGATTTGGAAGATTTGGGAACATTCTGGACACAGGAAAAGCAGTATTCCTCCCTTTACTTTCTAACCACAGAGCATCTCAGGGCTTTGATTAAAAACCATGAGGTCCAGTCCCCCTTTGTTACCCTCTTCTCCCTTGCTGTGCACAGCAGGCTCGAATCCCAAAGCTACACAAGCACGCTCTTCTCCACCAGCGAGAAGTGGGACAGGGCAAGAACACTGTCGCTGTTTCATTTCAGAATTTCAGAGGCAGGTGGCATTTCTTCCAAAGGTAATTCCAATTATCTGTTGTTGGAATTAATGCTAGCCTTTCTCATTCACCAGTCTCTTCTGAGATGCAGCCAACAAAGCTGGTGCTTGTTGCCCATGTGCACAAGTGCGTATGTGTGTGGTGCGTGTATGCCTGTGTGTACGTGTGCATATGTGCGTGTAAACCTCCCCACCAGCAGGAGGAGGGGCCGACCTTCCTTGGAGGACAGTTTCCATATTGGCTTAGACTCTCTCCCCAGACACACTTTGCATTCCCTCCCATAGGTTTTTACAATGTTTCTCTCAAGCATTATTAATTTTATCAAGCAGCAGACTGTCAACATTTATGACTCTTATCGTGGCTCAGACCCAGTGCATCTTGTATTGATTATTTCCTAAAATACTCCTCCAAGGCTGGAGCACGTACCACTGCCTGGCTCCAGTATCCGCTCACACGGGAGGGTTCGTTCCCAGCAAATAATAAAAAACAACTGTAGTGGATATTCGCGGGCTTTTTTGGAGGGCCCCTGGGTCCTCTGTCCCGCAGATCCCCACAACAGTCCTCCAGGAGGAGCTGAGCAGGGCAGGAAGTGCTGACCCGTGTCACAGATGGAAAAGTCTAGGCTCAGGGAGGTCAAAAGACTTGTCCAACCAGGGTCATCTAGTAAGTGGTAGAAAAAGGGCCAGAAACCAGATCTTCGTATTCTTCACACGAACCTCTTGTCCCCAGCCCTCAATGACCTTCATTGTTAAGCTGGAGGGAGCCCCGGGACCCTGGGTGGTCCAATCTTTATCGCCAGCCCACCCCTCTTTTGTACCACCAGCCTTGTCGCAAGAGAGCACCTGACACCAACACGTCCCAGTGCCCAGGTAACCTTGCTGACAGTCACCCCAGCCCACCTCATTCCAACAACCCCCTCCTCCCCTTACACCACTTGCTCTGCTGGAGCCAAACCTTAACCATCAGGACTAAGTAAATCCCTCAGAATCTCCAACCGGTCTTGGTTTTCTTCATATTTCATTCTCTCCATTTACACTGTGGAGGCAGGAGAATGACTTTGTCTTTGGTGGTATCCAACTGTGGTCATTTTTACTCACCAGTTTGAAATAAATTGCAGTTACACTTGCTAAAGAACCAATCCCAAATGTAGCCATCCTGGAGCATTATAAATTGTTCGCGACAGTTCTTTTCCTTCCCGAGTCTCTGCACAGGACCACGATCTTTGCTATTATATCCAATGGGCAATGCTGTAGGAGTTTGCCATTAATGCTGTGATGTTGATTTAAGCATTCATTTGGGCTGGTCCATCTCAAGACATCAAGCAAAAGTTCCAGAACTAAGATGAGGCTTGATTTGATGGATTTCCTTACTAGCATATATTTTAAAATATCTTTTCCACACGTAAATTCTCTCTTCAGTTCTTCTTTCATTTCCGATCCACTAACTGTTCTTAAAAAATGTCTAATATTGACAAGGTTCCCCTCACATTCAATTGGCAGCATACTGAACTGCCCATACTGATAATGATCAATCAATAATTAATGCATTTTTCAGCATACATTTTTGCGGTATCTCTACTGTATCAATAGCTGACTTCATTTAGATTTAATACATTCAAGCCAAACTCAATTCCCATATCAGACTGTTAGTTTATAGTAATTTTTAATGATAATGATTCCATAAATGTATGGAGAATATACTCAAACTTGTATTTTATCCTAAATTATACCCCATGCTATTTACATTTTTGCTTAATAAATTCAGTCTCAAACAGAAGGAAGGTAGTTTTCCCTAAAATAAACCCCATTTCTTTGTAGAACACTTGATGTATCAGACCTTCATGATGTAATATGGTTACAAATCAAATTTTACAAAATGTATATTTTTGGTTTTATAAGCCCAGAGAGTCTCTAAAAGACAAATCTTCTTCTTCAGCTAAAATCAACTTGATTCACCACTGCTTGGGTATCTATACTCTGAGCTGTCTTCCCTCTGATATTAAAGACGCTTGCTGTCCCCTTCATAACCCATCAGTGGGCCCCATTAGGAGCCCTACCAAGAGGACCGGGCAAAAACAGGTTCCTGATCTTAGTTTTCTAACAACAGTCCCCAAACTGGCATATTTGCTTCTTCTTCAATTTCCCTGTTTTAGTTACATCGTCTCAGTCTTACTGAATACATGTCCTTTTTTACAATGAGCCTTAAATTATTTTAGAAAGAGAAGGAATCAGAGTAAAATATACAAATAGAATAAATAAATTTTCAAGGCTTCAAGGATTCAGTCATCTGGGGCCTGCTCTAAACAAGATTGTTGCTTACTGGGCTATCCAGTCCTGACCGTCCCTCCAAAAGAGATCCCAGGGCTTCCCTGGTGGCGCAGTGGTTGAGAGTCCGCCTGCCGATGCAGGGGACACGGGTTCGTGCCCCGGTCCGGGAAGATCCCACATGCCGCAGAGCGGCTGGGCCCGTGAGCCATGGCCACTGAGCCTGCGCGTCTGGAGCCTGTGCTCCGCAACGGGAGAGGCCACAACAGTGAGAGGCCCGCGTACTGCACAAAAAAAAAAAAAAAAAAGAGACCCCAATTCTGGCCACTTCTAACATCTCCCACCATCATCTTGCACCTGGACTATTGTAACAACCTCCCAGCTGGCCTCCTGTTCCACTCTGCCCCAAACATCAGGCATGGTGATCTAATATTTATTATTAAGGTAAAATTTATATACAGTGAAATGCACAGAGCATAAATGCATGAGTTCTGGTCCATTATCTACCTATGTAACTATCACACCAATTAAGATCATGGAACGTTCCCGTGCCCCCCAGAAAGTGCCCTCTTGCTCCTTTTCAGAGTCCATGCCCCCCACAGGCAACCCCTCTTCTCTTTGCATCAATATTCACTAGCTTTGCTTGTTCGTGAACTTACATAAATGGAATCGTATGGTATGTACTCTTTCATGTCTGTCTTCTTCCAGGCAGATAAGGCATTCGTGTGGTTTTCTGTATCCGTAGCTCATTCTTTTGTATGGCTGAGTGGTTTGCCATCTGTGAGTACTCCACAATTGGTCCATTCTCTGACTGCGGGACATCTGGGTTGTTTCCACCTTGGGGTTATTACGAATCAAGTTGATACAAGCATTCATGCACAAGTCTTTTGGTGGATATGTGTTTCCATTTCTCTTTTGTAAACCCCCAGGAATGCAACTGCTGGTTGAAGGGTAGGTTTATGTTTAATATTGTAAGGAAGTGTCAAACACTTTTGCAAAATGACTGCACCATTTTCCATTCTGACCAACGATATATGAGAATTTTAGTTGCTCCACATCCTCAACAATATTGTCAGACTTTCCCATCTTTAGCTATTCTCGAGGGATTGTAATATCACCTCATTATGGTTTAAATGTGCATTTCTCCAATGACTTAAGATGCTGAGCACATTTTTATATGCTTATTGGCCATTTGGACTCTTTTTTTTTTTTTTTTTTTTTTTTTTTTTTTTGCGGTACGCGGGCCTCTCACTGTTGTAGTCTCTCCCGTTGCGGAGCACAGGCTCTGGACTCGCAGGCTCAGTGGCCATGGCTCACGGGCCCAGCCGCTCCATGGCGTGTGGGATCTTCCTGGGCCGGGGAACGAACCCGTGTCCCCTGCATCGGCAGGCGGACTCTCAACCACTGCGCCACCAGGGAAGCCCTGGACTCTTTTATAAAGTCCAAAAAATCCAAACTTCTCACTGTGGCCCCAACGTCTGACTCTTTCAAGGATTTTGCCCATTTTTTAACTGGGTTTGTGTGTCTTTTTACCATTGAGCTCTAGGAATTCTTTATATGTTCTGAGTACAAATACTTTGTATCTGGACATAACTTTTTTCAGATATATGCATTGCAGATATTCTTTCCTAGTTTGTAGATTGCCTTTTTTTGGGGGGTGCTGCACTGGGTCTTCGTTGCTGCGCGTAGGCTTTCTCTAGTTGCGGCAAACAGGGGCTACTCTTCGTTGCGGTGCGTGGGCTTCTCATTCCGGTGGCTTCTCTTGTTGTGGAGCAGGGGCTCAAGGTGTGCGGGCTTCAGTAGTTGTGGCACGTGGGTTCAGTAGTTGTGGCATACGGGCTCAGTAGTTGTGGCTCATGGGCTCTAGAGTGCAGGTTCAGTAGTTGTCGCGCGTGGGCTTAGTTATCCTGCAGCATGTGGGATCTTCCCGGACCAGGGCTCGAACCCGTGTCCCCTGCATTGGCAGGTGGATTCTTAACCACTGAACCACCAGGGAAGTCCTGTAGATTGTCTTTTTATTCTTTTCATGATGTCTTTTGATGAACAATGGTTTTTAATTTTGATAAAGATTACCTTATCAGTTCTTTTTCTTTTACACTTTCAATATTTTGAGGTCCTCGCTAAGAAACCTCTGCCTTCTCCTTTGTTCTTGTACAAATGTTGTAATTGTGGAATTTGTATTCAGGTGTATAATACACCTCAAATTTTTTTTGTGTGTAGTGTGAGGTCAGGATCAAGGTTAAATTTTTTTCTATAGTTTTATCAGTAGTTCCAACGCCATTTATGGAAAAGACTTTCATTTTCCCATTGAATTGCCTTGGCAACACTGACCAAAAATCAAGTGAACATATGGGTGTGGATTTATTTCAGGACTCTTCATTCTGTCCCATTAATCTATGTGTCTACCCTAATGCCAATACCACATACTCTTTTGAGTAGCTTTTTAATGTCTTGAAATCAAATAGGGAGAGTCCTCCAAATTCACCCTTTTTTAGAATTGCTTTAATGATTCTAGGCCTTTTGCATTTCCATGTATGGTTTTTGAATCAACTTATAAATTTTGATCAAGGAACTACAACACTTTTAAAACAAGCATTACATTGTGCTTGCCTTCTTCTTCTTCCCCACCCACCCTTGAGAAAACCCTGCAATGACTCCATTTACCTTGGCAAAAAATCCAAACTTCTCACTGTGGCCCCCACGTCTGACTCTTCTTACTCGCTGCTGTTCCTTATCCTCTGCTGATTCTCTCCTGGGACCACAGAGTGGGATCCCTGAGCAGAGTGCTGGGAGGATTCTGTGACAAAGGCTGTCTGTGGCCATTGTACTTCTGCCCTCCCCAGGGGCCTTGACTACTCCAGGAAAGCCCAAGAGAGGAAGGATGAAAGGTGACATTCCCACGGCTCTGTCCAAAGACATTTTTCATCTGTCACAACATTACTGCAGTATTTTGACAGTTTTGGATTTTCCAAATTCTTGCCTTAAACTTAATGCCTCTTGTCTGGCAGCATGCTTCATCCCAAATTCCTAGCTGCCTTGAAAATGTTTCTGATTATCAGTGTAATCACATAATTTATCAATACTGACAACACATAATGATGAATGCATCGTATTGACATCACCAGCCTGATGCGTGAGCTTACTTTGCTGTTGACGAAAAATGCATTATTTTACATTGATTTCAATTGAAAAGAGTGATGGGTTATGTACCTTGCAACTTTACTGAATTTGCTTATCAGTTCTAACAGTTTTTTTGGTGGAATCTTTAGGGTTTTCTACATATAAGATCATGTCGTCTGTGAACACAGATAGGTTTACTTCTTCTTTCCCAATTTACTATACTTGATTTTTATCCCCAGCATAGACAACCATCTGACATAAATGTACTTTATTAGTTTGTAGCCTGCCTCGTCTCTAAAATGTAAGCTCCATAAAGCAGGTATTATTTTACCTGCTTTGTTCACTGCCTCTTGAACTACCTCATAGTAGGTGTTCAATAAAAAATTGTAAAATGAATGAATCACCTAGCCTGGCACATAGTAGGGACCTAGCAAATGATAACAAGTAATCATTATTGTTATTTTTAACATAATATTTCAATGCAAGAAGAATAATTATGCCTTAAACTGAGAAGTTTCCATTATGCAGAATGGTTTCCAGTGCAGTAAATAAATAGCACCAGGCTTCCAGCTGCACCGGAGTCCCCAGGCAGGTCCCAGCTCACTCCCTGGCATGCCCGTTCAAGTAATCCCTGTGGCTGTCATGGATGACAACTCAGTTCAGGTGCCAATCTACACAGAGGAACTTCTATAAACAGGCCCTCCCTCTATCCTGTCATCTCTGCTCAGATCCTCCACGGCATCCCACGGGGCCAGGGCTGACCCGACCAGAGCGCTGGCCAAGTGGCCATGGTCCAAGTCGTGGAACCAGAGCTGGGACAGGGCCTCCTGCCAAAGGCAGCAGCACATAAGGCAGAGCCAGGGGCAGCCTGTCCAGCCCACTAGGAAAAGCCTGGGTCCCAATACAAACAGAAGCCAGAGGACCAAGGGCAGAGCCAAGGCCAGGGTGTTGGAGCCAAGAGCTCAAAATAGGTCAGGAACCAGTCCTGGGATGGGACTTCAGTCTCTTGGTGAAACCCCTGCTCAGCTCCTTTTCTGCAACATGCCAATGGCTTCAGTGTAACTGCTTCCTGGGAAAGGCTGCTCCTTTTCTCAGGGGTTCATGAGGAAAGCAACAACGTTCCCCATGCCCTGTTGCCTTCTAAGGGGAGCTGACTTTCAAATCTTTTTCCATTCCAGATCTGATCACCGCCCCCCACCCCAGTATTTCTCTAAATACAAAAACCCAAACCATCCCAAACTGACACTATCTTAAATTCTGATGGAAATTTAATAATTGCAGTATAATAAATATAATATACACTTGATCTTAGCCAAAAGGCCGAGAAGCGATAATAATAAATATAATATAAATATAAAGCCGCCAATCCCCCTCCAAGCTGATCTGAGATGGGTGGTTTGGGAAAACAGTGGATGATTTAGACCAGCAGTTCTCAAGCTTTAGACCCCTTTATACTCTTAAAAATTATCTCGGGTACTTCCCTGGTGGCACAGTAGTTAAGAATCCACCTGCCAATGCAGGGGACATGGGTTCGATCCCTGGTCCAGGAAGATCCCACATGCCATGGAGCAACTAAGCCCAAGCGCCACAACTACTGAGCCTACGCTCTAGAGCCCGTGAGCCACAACTACAGAAGTCTGCGTGCCTAGAGCCCGTGCTCCACAACAGGAGAAGCCACCGCAGTGAGAAGCCCACACACCGCAATGAGGAGTTGCCCCTGCTTGCCATAACTGGAGAAAGCCAGCACACAGCAACAAAGACCCAATGTGGCCAAAAATTAATTATTTATTTATTTAAAAAAATTTTTTTAATTATCTCGGATTCCGGACTTACTTGGTGGCACAGTGGTTAAGAATCTGCCTGCAAATGCAGGAGACACGGGTTCGAGCCCTGGTCCGGGAAGATTCCACGTGCTGCAGAGCAACTAAGCCCATGCGCCACAACTACTGAGCCTGTGCTCTAGAGTCCATGAGGCACAACTACTGAAGCCCACAGACCTAGAGCCCGTGCTCCGCAACAAGAGAAGCCACCACAATGAGAAGCCCATGCACCGCAAAGAAGAGTAGCCCCAGCTCGCCGCAACTAGAGAAAGCCCACACGCAGCAACGAAAACCCAACGCAGCCAAAAACTGAATTAATTAATTTTTTTTAAATGGCAAAAAAAAATTATCTTGGATTCCAAAGAGCTTTAGTTTATGCAGGTTGTATCTATCAAGTTACTGTACTAGTAATTAAAGCTGAGAATTTTTTAAATGTTTATTCATTTAAAAATAACAATAATAAACCTATTACATGTTAATGTAAATGACATAATTCTTATGAAAAATAG